>NC_137013.1:37558609-37906109 GCF_032717465.1 Coenobita brevimanus
CGGACACCAGCCACCTCCCAGCAGAGCACAAGTCCCCCTCATCCCCCACCACCGCCGCCACACCACACCCTATTGAGGATATTCTCGATGCGTGAGTATAATAACACATTGGTAGTATCTCTCTCTCTCTCTCTCTCTCTCTCTACCATGCCCCACCCGATTGAGGACATTCTTGATGCGTGAGTATAAGATATCAGTAGTTATATTAGTATGTATGATCATTTGTACCCCTTGATTTTGGTGACTATTTCTGTGTGTGTGTGTGTGTGTGTGTGTGTGTGTGTGTGTGTGTGTGTGCGCTCTATAACAACACACGCTTCCTATATGCTCGCCCTGGTAAGGTAAAGCCCGGTATTGTGACCTGTTCCTGTTTTTACTGCTTTTTTTTTTCTTTTTTTTTTTTTTTTTTTTTTTTTTTTTTGCACAGCAGGGGGATTTCCAGGCCATTGTTTCCACCCTCTTTGGTCGCCTTGGGGAGCCGGTGGTGCACTGGTTAGCTCGTCTGGCTCGCAACTGAAAGAACCCTAGTTAGGTTTTCCGGCCGGTCACGCACTAGGACAAAGTTTGCTTCCCCTCCTTGTCCCTCTTCACCAAAAGTAGAACTGGATTTAACACTGAAGGTTGTGGGTCATATTCTAGGGGAAGACTGGGACGTAGCAAATACTGACTGTCTTTATATGTCTCGTGTATATTCTTCTTGTCATTTACGCCATGCAGCGAATTCGTTTGTTTACGGATATTATAGCAAAACTAAATATAATATGGAAACAGATTGTACCCTAATTGTAAAATCAGATCAAATATGGGAAATGAATGCACTTGAGCAACTTGGGATTAACTTCAGATGAAACGTACAGTATCATTCCAGCAAGAAATAATATGAAGAGTGTTTTTGCCGATGGAGTTGGGAGGCCTGATATGTCAGAGGAACACATACAAGGAGACATCTCGACACACACACACACACACACACACACACACACACACACACACACACACACACACACACACACACACACACACACACACACACAAAACACCGTTTATGTCATCATCATCAAAAACAACACCCTGAGTCAGTCCGCTGCACGAAGAAGGCTTGTCTCTCTTTCATCACAAAGTCCTGTTAATTTTAGGCTTGTTCCGTCCAGCCCAAGCAAATCTGCGAATTTCACCTCTATACAGTACCTTGTCCTTTGTCTTCCTCTTCCTCTAATTCCATCTCTGGATTGACACTCAGTTACCCTCTATCTCGAATCGTAATGGGTAAAGCGCAAGAAAGTGGTGCATATCACGCGTTAGCATCTCTACTCTCGCCTGTTCCCTTATTCAGGAATCCCTCCTTCTCTCTCTCTCTCTCTCTCTCTCTCTCTCTCTCTCTCTGTAGCACCCAACATTAAAAAAAAAAAAAATCGTCGTAATGTTTGTATATACCGTATTGCCCAGGAGGTGTCACTGTTGAAATTTCCCGCTGCAAGTCACTGAAATAATGGCGATTACTTGGATATATGAATGTGTTGCAATATCGTCAAAAAATATCGTCAAAAAATTATGACCTCGTCGCCTTTTCGAACCTTTGACTTTTTTTTTTTTTTTTCCGTTCCCAAGTAATGTTTGTTTTTCATAATGCCACGTGAGGATATTTATTACTTTTTATGATTTTTTTTTAATGCCCTTAGTCATTAATTTTTTGCATTTTTCTGTTCAGAGGTAAGTGGTGACATAATGTTCGTATAATAGCCAGTGGAAAAAGCCACACCTTTAGCTATGAAAAACATTAATATAGTTTGCAATATTCGACGTGGTTTTGTGCATAGGGTTACTTGCAGCTGGCGAAATTTTGAATCTAGTGCGTGTGCGCCGTAGTACAACCAGACTGTTATGCCAAATCTAGGACTCGTTATGGCTCTAATTAACACATATCTAATATAAAGCCCCAGCATTATAAATACATCTTTGTTTCATTAATTTTGTCTACACCCAGACGAGTCATTCAGTTTCGGAAGACTTGAAAATGAACGGACTACAGTAAACTTGGCGTGAGGATGCCTTACACTGAGTCCACGAAACAGAAGAAGGAGGAGGAGGAGAGAGAGAGAGAGAGAGAGAGAGAGAGAGAGAGAGAGAGAGAGAGAGAGAGAGAGTAAAAAAGGATGATGTAAAAAAAGGTCTCATAGGAAGTGTATAATAAAAACTTGATCCCAGTGGCTTAGGATACTTCGCAACACGTTTACCTCGGCGATTTATTTTCCGCCGTAAAACTTAAATATCCTCTTGTATGACGTCGATATTAAAAAGATATAAACAACCATTTGGAGAATATGATGGCGTAATATGAAAAATAAATCGATAAGGAGGAGGTGCTACGAGAATTTCGGCCTATTAATCCTTTCAGTTAGGGGATTTTTTTTATTCAGTTATCCCCGGTACCAGACGATTTCCTTCAGATATAAGGAGATTTCTTGATGTAAAGGGATTAATGAAGGCTACATCTAACCCCGACATTTCCGCAAATCCCTCCTAAGTTGAACAAAACCGTCTGGAGGCAGCAATACGCACAACAGGTCATGGGACTGAAGAGGCTGAGAGACATAGGACCAAACCATTGTGATATCGGTAAATATATACACAGCTGAATAAATTAGCCTGACCTTAGCTGCGACGCAATACTAGAGTTGTCCTGACCACATGAGTGCTTGTGGTGATACCGGTAATGCTTAATATTCTCAGGTTGACGTTACGTGTAATAAACACCAAACAAGAATCTACCGTGAGAGAATTAACGTAAACAACATTACATTTACCACGAAGCCACTTACCCAAGATATATGGCGGTCTCTCTCGTTTTGTTCTTTCTGTCTTCTGACAATATTAATTAGTTGGTTTAGAATACTTCTCAAGCCTCTTCAGACCTCATCTTTATATCAGGCTAAACACACACACATACACACACACAGACCACAACACCGAATTTATGTGTTGTATGTAAGCATGGACGCAGTGGAAGTGCACGTGTTGTATAATATTAACGCATGTGTTTGGCTGCTCCAGTACGTACAGTACCGGTAGGTGGATGACAAACGAACCACTGTAGCGGAAGTAATATTTCTGGCGAGGAATCCTGTGCCACCCCCTCCACTCCTCCTCATCCTGGCGGGGAATGTAGAAGGACTGGCGAGGATGAGAGGCCAGGGGGACTATGACTTTCCACTCACCTCTGCCACTTTTTATTGACCTTGAAGGGGCCGTTTCCACTCGGGGTCCCAACTACAGCGCGTTAACTCACACCCGACAAAGATCCGCAACCTCTTCAAGAGAGGTAGGTGCAGTCGGATTGGAGGGCTGATTTGATTAGTTACGGACACTCATTTCTATCTCACAATTAAAGGTCGCTGAATTTCATGCAATCACGACATAGTAGTAGTCAAGCTGTGTGTGGCCGAGTTCTCTCAATGAAAACAAGCCACCATAATTCTTACCATACCCGTACAGGCCTACCAATCGCCAAAGCTGAGACACATTTTCAGAAATACTTTTGTTTTGACGTCTTTTTTTTAGATGCAGAAGCATTTCTAGGAGCGGCCCTCTCCGTGTGTCTCTCACTTCCGATTTCTGGAAACAAGGCATTTCACTATCGCAGACTTTAGCGAGACCGCACCTCATCACACCATCCTCTCATAATCACACCACACCAAGGGCATAAACAAAAGGACCCTGAAGCTCACGCGTGTATTACTTATGTACTTGTTACATTATGAGTCATTCTAGTCTACAGTAGTTTTGAGCTATTTGGTAGTCATATCAGTTAAGATAATAGCATACACAAACACACCTGAGGTTCAAGAAATTTTGTGAAAACAGCCTCTGGGAGCCTAAGTACAAGATTATGTGTTTATAATTTTTATCTCCATACAGCTGACAAAAACGTCACAACTCTATTTGAATGGATATAAGAACTGCAAAATACAAAAAAGAAGGAAAAGAACAATAAAAAAATCCTTAAGTAAATGCTAAGGAGATACTGTTCGTCATATTAAGCGTCTAAGATCCGTCATAAATACTCCCCCTGCCCATCCATGCCCTTAGAAACAGTGGACCACCTCCTTGCAATGGACCGCCGTACTCTTTGACCTTGGAAATTACGTAACGGCATTTCCTCAGCGACTCATTTTCCATATTTCATCTCTCTTCCGTCCGGAGACCTACTTATTCTTCTTCTTATTATTATTCTTATGATTATTACTACTACCACCACCACTACTACTACTACGATAACCTACAGTCGATTTTACTGAACATATGGTAGACTTTTAGAACTGGAGGAAACAAGTAAATATATTCTTCATTAACCCCTTCAGTACCTGGGTCTCTCCTGAGCTGAATCGACTCACCTGGGAGCAACGAAATCGAAGCTACAGAAAGATATTATGCGACTGCTAGGGTCAGTATTTAGTCATGTGTTATATATATTGTAGCATACGTGAGAATATTCAGGTCTAACATCCAAAATTAAACAGCAAAAGAGGAAGTGCTACGAAGTCGTGTGTGTGTGTGTGTGTGTGTGTGTGTGTGTGTGTGTGTGTGTGTGTGTGTGTGTGTGTGTGTGTGTGTGTGTGTGTGTGTGTGTGTGACTGAACTAGACCGCCGTGAAAGTGATGAATAGCGTTGTACTCGGGCATTTTATTCCTGGAAATGTCAGACAGTTTCATTCAGCTGAGAGAGAGAGAGAGAGAGAGAGAGAGAGAGAGAGAGAGTTACATGGACGAATAATATTAACCCATTTGCGCCGTGTCCTCACCTTAGGACAGAACTGGGCATTGTCAAAAGTTAATAAAGAAGGGAACCCCGGGGTACGGACCGATGAGCTTCGCGACTATGAGCCTAGAGGCGGAGGGCAGTACGCCTGGTACCCTTCCAGCACAATCCTTCTCACAGGAACCCTGGTAGCTAATGGGTTCATGATCTAAATCCTCCATTCTGAATAATGTATCCTGTTATGAATAAAATAGTCAGAAGACAGCAAAAATATAATTTAAAATACGTCTTCGGATTAAAAGGTTGAAAGAAATAAAATTATTAACCAACTAAAAACTGCAATTTAATTTTATTCTTGCTATCTCTGGACGAGTTTATTCAGTTTACTTTTTTTTTTCTTTCTTTCTTTTTACTGGAAGGGCTAGATACAGTTTCCACGAATCCTTTCAGTATGTGTTATTTTTTCATGAGCTAAATAATTTATGTGGTTACTGTAGATACCCATTAATGAACAAGCACAGCAAAACTGAACTTGTTCCACGTCACAGCAGGAGACCCTATGAAACCTAGAGGTCCTAAAAATATTTCCATAACAATGCCCTAGTTAGTCCTAAAACCACTTCTGTAGTACTATCAGTTTCCTGGCACCACCACCTCCTCCTCCTCATTATTATTATTATTATTATTATTATTTATTATTATTATTATCATTCACCTGGAAACTGGATGTGCCTCGCTCACTCGATGCGCAGGCTGTAAAGTGAAAGACGCCCTTCTTTGACGTACTGTAGTTTTTTAATGATATACTCCTACCTCCAGTTACTTATACTACGGTATGCTACAGGGAAATCACTGGACGTTGACACTTAGGTTCTTATGACTTACAATTGGCAGAATGAAATAGTCTGGCAGTAGCTGGAGTGGAAGGGTAGAGCGTTTTCCCGACCATGAGCTTGATTTATAAACTTTCTCTAACGTGTAATTAAGGGTTTTGTTTTGCTTTTTCGCTCATGTTGGATGACACTTAATGCTAGAGTTTTATAGTGCAATTCACTTGATTGTAATTATACCCGTGGGAATTGGGTTCGAGGAGGTCCCATAATGAGAGAGAGAGAGAGAGAGAGAGAGAGAGAGAGAGAGAGAGAGAGAGAGAGAGAGAGAGAGAGAGAGAGACAGAGACAGACAGACAGACAGACAGACAGAGACAAAGACAGAGGCAGAGAGTGAGTTACAAGCAAAGTTAGCATTTCAAAGACCTTGTAGTCCAAACCATTGCGATACTTCCTATTTGCTTAGGAATGCATATCCAGTTCGCAATCATTCTAGTGTGAGTAAGATTCTATTGAGGTTCCTTTTGAACTGCTCTCCTGTAGTGCTACTAACAATATTCATACACTGCACTCACATATTCCTTTCACCATACCCAACCATCTATCCATTCACCAGCTGGAAAAAAAAAATAATGCACAATACTCTACTACCCATATCCTTTTCAGCACACCTAACCATCTGTCTACTCACCAATCCACAGAGTCTTGAAATCCGAGACGATGTCAGCCGTTGATGCAGCAGCGGCCAGTCTGACCACAGCGGTTGGTGAGGCGATTGATGACCTGGGTGACTTTGTGGTGGAGCGTGTCAAGGATCTCCCACAGACCATCCAGGAAGTCTCAGAGAGGGTGTCACAGGCTGTCAATGAAGGGGGAGAAAGGGTGAGAGAGACGATATTAGTTTTGATAAGCCCTTGAAGTGTGTGACAGACAGTGCGAGGTCTGACAAAGGCCTTGTTTCTTTTGTTACTTGTTTTTAGGATTCTACGGAGGGGCTTCAGGGTTACACAACTTGATCAAGCTGCTTTGGGAAACTGTACTCCTTAGAATACGGCCAGCAAGTAAATAGGGCTGATCCACGTAGCGGTAATCATAAAACACTGCCATCCACAATGTATAATTATGTATCTTAGTTGTGGACCGTAATAATGGTCCACTTTTTTTTGTCAGATATATATGACTCTTATATAATATTCTGAAAAGTTTGTTAGTCTTGAAAGGTTGCATCACCGAGTTTCAGAATTACTGCTTAGTAATTCATTATTTAGTGTCTGGAAGTGGGTCGATATTAATGTCTGTAACAGTACCTACACCACTAATGAATTGAATAATGGATTCCTAGCGTCAGGTATCAAAGACCATATGGCACTAATTCAAAGCAAAAATGGGGAAGGAGAATAGAATGTAGAAGTGGTCTTGGCGTTGAAGTGGTATTGGCATTGAAGTGGCTTGGCGAAATTGCGGCTTGGCTCTGAAGCAGTTTGGTGATGAAGAATTGGTTGAAAGGTTTGACCCAAGAAGGAAGGAAGGGTCAGCATCAATGCAAGGTCCTTAACCTATCCAAGTCATGACACTGTCTAACCGGATAGGAATGAGAAAATAAAAGCTGGAAGAAACATGGAAATATCACGAAGTGAGGTAGGACAGAAGAGATGAGGAGTCAAGAAAGATTGAAGAAAAAAAAAAAAACTCTTTAGTCGCCTCTTGCGACAAGCAGGGATACTGGGGAAGTATTCTTCCTCTCCTCCCCAGGGGGTACCTACTCCACCAAGCTATTGGGAAATTGGGTTAGGATAATAATTCTCTTCATGCTGTACTTGCAGGCAGTGTTCCTTGTTTGCACAGGTCATCCCCGTCCATTCCTTGGTTGCTTTCCAAACTGCATGGACTCATGCAGCAATGCTCTTGGGTTCCTCTATGGAACCTCATCTATTTTCCTTAACTCTTAAGTTCTTCATTGGAACCTCATCTGTTTTCCTTAGTCTGCATGTAGAATTTATTCCTTTTATGTTTAACTTTGTATAATTCTTCAGTCATATCAACTAGAATATTTCTGAACTGCTGTCACAGGCAGTCAGTGGAGGGGGCAAGAAGGTGATGGAATATGAGGCATACAAATGACAACAGATTCAGTAGAAGGTAACTGGAGACTGCAACATGGAAAGATCTCACACGTTAGAACGTGAATCAAACATGCAGTCATGGAAAAGGCCGTCAAACTTTTGATGTACAGTACATTACGTCAGACAGACTCTTAGCTGCAGCATTTTTACATGTGTGGACCCAGAGGGATTTAGAGTGTTCGGCTAAATCCCCTTTGCCTTATAAGGGTATGCCACAGATGGAAATATTTCGCTGAATGAGTCAGAATTTTAAATTATATATATATATTTTTAATTCAATAAGTGCAATACTGGAGAAGCCCTTGATCGCAGAAGGGGCCCTTGTTTTCAGGTTTAACACACACACACACACACACACACACACACACACACACACACACACACACAAAGTTCTTTCCCCACTCATACACATTCCATTTCCCCTCTCTCTTTCTCCCTCATACACACCTTCCACCAAACAAGAAACACTTTCTTATCCACAAACATTCATGACCAACCTTACACACACACACACACACACACACACACACACACACGCTTTAAACAATTTCCCCCCCCCCTCATACACTTCCTCACCCCCCTTTCCTGCTTTCCTCTCACACACTGTGGTTTCTTTCCTCGTACATCCTCTTTCACCATGAACTTTCCCTCTTCCCATACTCTGTCTGTCCTTTGTACACACTTTCACGTAAAACACTTCCAGATTTGTAATTAGTCTCCTACTCTTAAATATTCTTGACTCTGATCACCTAACCTCGGGCTTCTACACTCTGAAGGGGATGGTACTTCACTGCCTGTTACGGTATACCTTTTATACAATCGTACAGGTAGTGATAGTGGTGAAGGGACTGAGGGCCGGTGTGGCCAACCAGACTGTCACAGCCGGAAACACAGTCGCCAACTCTGTGGACAGAGTTGTCACTGCTGCTAATTCCTCTCAGACACTCGCCAGTCTCCAAGATCTTCGTAAGTCGACATTTGTCGTTTGTTAGCAGTTTGGTTATATATATATATATATATATATATATATATATATATATATATATATATATACATATACATATATATATATATATATATATATATATATATATATATATATATATATATATATATATATATATATATATATACACACACACACACACACACACACACAGTTTGGGAAATAAGGTTGTGTTGTAACTCTGAGCCAGTGGTAGGCTACTGATGTAAAATTTAATACAACACAGTCTGCACGTCAATGTCCACCAAGTTTATTAGTGCTGTTTGATTACATATTATTATTTCGAGCAGATACTGGGCGACAAAAAGGGTAATCTTTTAACTCAGAGTGGGCTGTATTGATGTGCTGTAGAATTACATGTACAGTACACTAAATGTAGTTCTCTAAGTTCCCGATGAATTAACACCCGTTTTTAAGTTGTGTCCACAGCAGAGACCCTACAGAAACATAAAAATATGCATTTTATAAAATGTTTTAACCTACAATTTCACAGGGTAAATGATAAACTTATAAGACTATCTACATAAGATATATATAATGATGGGGCAAAAAGGACTGGATACTGGATAGATGGATGGATATAACAACTTTCACCAGAGTAATATATATATATATATATATATATATATATATATATATATATATATATATATATATATATATATATATATATATAATATACAGTTCTGTACCACAGCTATACTGTAATCCAGTCACAATTCACAGCACATAATTATACTATCCTACGCAGTATAATCATTGATCTAAAGTGGTTATTGTATTTGCATATAACTTAACCTATGGTATGAGAGCATCACCGTAATTTACAAACGTGAGGACTGGTTAGGTAATACATATGGTAATTTCATCACAGTACAAGCGGTTGGAGGTCATTGTCAGGTGGGTCGGGCCTAAAATTTCAAACGGGCATAAAATCGTCAAATTTAACCCGATGTAGTCCAAATTTGACATGTAGCATCCTTGACTAGTACAAAACATCCGTCATACATGTTCATTGGAAAAAAAATGAGTAAAATACATAATTATTGCTCAAGTTTCATAAACTACAGTCAAGAGTATGGGCCCATACCAATGTCGGTCTCCTTTAGTATTTTTTTTTTTTTTTGTACAAAATACTGTCTTTCAACCTAATCTCCAGTATGTATTACAGATGGTTGTAAGTGTCATGTTTTGTGCTGTACAATAAAAATCACATAGCTATACCCATAAAAAATATTTTAACTCCAAAACGGTCTGTGAGATTAAGTACATCAGCTATTTATAGTATACAGTAGTATGCATAATATTTCTTAAACTAAACCATATTATCTATCACAGATGATAGCAAGTGTTGTATTTGGTGTTGTACATAATCTAATATACTATAGCACTAGCCGTATGTGTGTGTGTGTGTGTGTGTGTGTTCTTACCTTACCTAATTCTTACCTAATTATATCTTTACAGGAATGAGTCAAGCTCGTATTGTCCCGTGTCTTAGACCATATTTATCGTACATATCCTTAAATTTGTGAATTGTTTTGGCACACACTATTTCATTCGGTAGTGCATTCCATTGATCAATTGCTCTGTTTGGGAAACTGAATTTCCTTACGTCTTTATCACCTCTCTTCTTATGCAGTTTTTTGCAGTGTCCTCTTGCTGATGCTTCTCCATATGTTAAGTAATCATTTATGTCTATTTTCTCCTTTCCTGATATGCACTTATATAGCATTATCATGTCACCTCTTTTCCTTCTCTCCTGTAGTGTTGGTAGATTCAGGTTATTTAGTCTTTCTTCGTAGCTTAGGTCCCTTAAGCTTGGTATCCATCTTGTAGCGCACCTTTGAACTTTTTCAATCTTGTCTATATGCTTTTTGAGATGAGGACTCCAGACTACTGATGCATATTCCAGGGTTGGTCTAATGAATGATGTTATTATCCTTCTTAGCATGTCTTCATTTATGTATGTGAATGTTATTCTCATATTTGCAAGCAGTGTATACATGTTCCGTACCTTCTCGCTGATGTGGTCAGCCGGAGATAGTCTGTTATTGATAATCACACCTAGGTCTTTCTCTCTTTCTGATGTGTATAGGGTTTTATTTCCTAACTTATAATCCCAATCAGGTCTTTTTCCACTTTTACCAAACTTGATTACATGACACTTGTCCACATTGAATTCCATTTGCCATGTACTACTTCATTCATGAAGTTTATTTAATTCTTCTTGTAGCTCCCTACAAGAGTCTGTGCTAGTAATTCTCCTTTGTATTTTTGCATCATCTGCAAACATATTCAGATAGCTCTCATTTCCAGTGTTACTGTTTATATCATTTATGTACACTAGAAACATGATTGGTGCCAGCACCGAACCCTGTGGTACTCCACTAGTCACTTCTTTCCATGATGAGTAGTTTCCTCTTAGTACTGTCCTCATTTCTCTTTTTATGAAAAAGTCTTGCATCCAACAAAACAGTTTGCCTCGAATTCCTCCTTGATGGTACAGCTTCCATAAAAGTCTTTGGTGTGGTACTGTGTCAAAAGCTTTCTTGAAATCTAAATAGATACTGTCCACCCATCCTTCCCTTTCCTGTATTGTGTTTGTTACTCTGTCATAGTAGCTCAACAGATTAGTAACACATGATTTTCCTTTTCTGAAACCAAACTGTCTTTCTGTTATCATACTGTGTTCTTCTAGATGATTTACCCAAGCTTTTCTTATAAGTTTTTCTAATACCTTGCTTACAACACTGGTCAGTGATACTGGTCGGTAGTTGAGAGGATTTTGTCTATTTCCTTTCTTGAATAAGGGGACTATATTTGCTTTTTTCCAAATATCAGGTAGTTTCCCTTGGCTCAAGGATTTCTTGAAAATTAAAAATAATGGTTTACTTAACTCCTTTGCACATTCTCGTAACACCCAACATGAAATTTCATCAGGACCACTTGCTTTTCCTCTGTCTAATCTACTTAACTCCTCTTGTATTACTTTTTCTGCTATTTGTATATCTGGTAGTATGTGTGGACATGCGTGTTCCACATATTCCCTCTCAAAATTTTTTTCTTCTGTAAAAACTAATTGGAAATTCTTATTTAGTGCTTCACAAATATCTTTCTCTTGTGTATAAGTGATTCCCTCGTCCGTGATGGATTGTATTATATCTTTTACTTTGGTTTTGCTTCTGATATAGCTGTAAAACAGCTTTGGTTGATCACTACTTTTATTTATTATATCCTCCTCAAACTGTTTTTGGGCTTCCTCCTTATTCTTGTATAGTCGTTTCTTGCCTGTTTGTAATTATTATACGCCCTTTCACTATTGTGTCTTCTGTATCTATTCTACAACAAATCTCTTCTTTCTTTTGATTTTTTACATTCTGTATTGAACCATTTCTGTATTTTCTTATCTGCTTCTTTGTGCTGTGGGATGTACTTCTGGACTCCTATTTCATAAAATTCACAAAAATTTTTATATACAGCATTTAAATCTTGTCCTCTAAGCTCATTTTCCCAATCAACTTCTAAGAAATACTTCTTTAGGTCTTGATAATTTCCCTTTTTATAGTTTAGTCTCTTTTTGTAACTGTCATTGCTGTTTACTATGTCATATGCTATCCTGAAGTTATAATTTAGTACTGCATGATCGCTTTTGCCGAGTGGAGGGTGATATATTAAACTGTCAATGTCATTTTCTTGCCTAGTAAATATTAGATCTAGCACTGAAGGTACATCGTCCTCTTTTTCTAGTGGTTTCCCTCACATGTTGAGTTAAGAAAAACTCTTGTACGAGATCCAGGAGCTTTTGGTCCCAACAGCTTTCTTGGCTATTTATATCTAGAGTATTCCAATTTATATTTGTATTGAAATCCCCAGTTAGTATAATTCTTTCCGATTTCTCTTCCATTTTATGTAGCAAGGATCTTATACTCTGAATTGTACTCTCTGCCAGGTCCTCATATTCGTCTCTTTCCCATGTGTTTGATTTGGGTGGCATATACAAATTGGCTACAATTACTTTACCTTCAGATGTGTCGATCTCTACTGCAATCAGTTCTACTTGTGATGGTATATCTAGGTTTATTTCCTTGACTTTTAGAATTTTCTTAGTTAATATTATAATTCCTCCTCCTTTTTTTAAAATTTCTGTCTCTTCTCCATATATTGTATTCCTCTAAGTTTAGTATGTCATTGGATATCCTTGGTGTTAATTTTGTCTCAGTTAGGCATATTATTTGTGGTTCATTTTCTCTGACATAATCATTCATCTCTAGTAATTTAGATACCATTCCATCCACATTTGAGTACATCAACTTTTTCATCTTGTTTATATACTTGTCATGACATGGTTCTACTAACTTCCTCCTTTTTCTTCCATCCTGTTTGTGTACCACTTTCGTACCTGCAATCCTATTACTTTGTAAAAAAATTTCTTCTTGTCCTCTTCTGATCTTCCCTCATTTTTTGTTTTTGCTTCCTCCCTTTTCTCTTTCAGTAATTCCAGTTCCTCTTGTGTTAGACATCTTTTTATCCATACATTTTTGAACTCCTCTTTTTCCATAAGATTCTTTGCATTTTTTAGTATCTCTTCCACAGTGTTTACACTCTGGAAAGTCACCTTTAGAGGTCTTGTCTTGCTTTTCTCGTATTTCCCTAACCTTTTGTGTTCCTCTATGTCTTTACTACAGATTTCCTCTGATACTTCTTTCAGTAATCTCATTACATTTGCCATCTCCTTTTTGTCTCTAGTGATTTTGTTTTTAATTTCTTCCTCTTCTATACCAGTGATTACTATTGATTTATTTATTTCTACTGAATCTCTGACTAACTTTGGATTGTTTTGGATTATTCTTTTCACTTCCTTTTTAATGTTTTTTTCCTCCACCCTTGTTTCTAAGTCTTTCTTTACTTTCACCATTTCAGCATACGTGATTTCTACATCATTTTTGTAGCTTTGCACAGCTTCATTCACCTGTGTTATCTTCTCCTCAATATCACTGCTCTGGTCCATAAGTCTGCTTGCTTGTCTAATTGTCTCTGTGTCATTTTTTAACTCTTCCATAACACTCGTGATTAACTACTGTACTTCCCATTTCACTCACTTTCTTCCTAAGGGTATTCAATTCCACTGTTAGTTCACTGATGGTTGTATCTTTCTTATTGGCCTCCCTTCCCAGTTTTTCTATCTCTTCCTTTTGCAAGTGCATTTGCTTCTTTATTTCATAAATTTCATTTTTGAAAGTCATTTCTAGTTTGTGTACACGTTCAACCAGTCTATTGTGAGTCTCCACTTCAACCAGTTCTTGGTAGAAATCATCATTTTGCTTTTTACTTTTATCCCTTTTCTTTTCCAAATTTGTTTTACTGAAGTATGTATCCATTTTGTAAAACTAAATGAACAGAGTGTGTATTTACAAAGTATGCACGCTTTCCCCGTCTTGCCGTGTGTGTGTGTGTGTGTGTGTGTTTTGAGCGGCCAAAACCACACATTCAAATCGCACCAAAACTGGCACAATAATCGGAAAAAAATCGCTGATGTGAAAAAACTTGGTTCCATCACGATTGAAAAACCTTTACTACGTTTAATGAGTGATCACATTTTGACCAAAAAACGCTGCTCCCGGAGCCCGGCATAGGATCTCGGCAGAATTTTTTGCCCAGAGATAGAACTAAAATAAACTGTAGCAGTAGCCGTGTCTGTGAGTGCACTTCGACTTGCGTTCGGACAACTTGGGTTCCATTCCCGAAGCTGCAAATAACACGATCAATTGGTTAGCTGCAAGAAATCCAAGTGACAACGTTACACCAGAGCAGCAGATAAACACGACAGCCCTCCACAGGAGCAAGTGCGAGGGGCCCGAAGGGCCCACGAGCACTTGTCTAATCACTATACTTTTCTTTATTTGGATATTGCTTTTTCATGAATGACACATTTGATTCAAATATAATGTTAATAATGAGTTGGCAACACTGTAGTATGTTAGGAGTTATTACATTTAATGAAAATTTTATCTACTACAACTTCACTAAAGGTGAATGTAGGGAACAGTAGGCCTAAAGTTATGGTCTTGGAGTGAAATGAAGTAACGGAATGTGCAGTGAGACTGGATGATGAGGAAATGGAATATGTGAGTGCCTTTAAGCCCTAGGGTAATGTGATGAGTACCGGTAAGGATGGAAGTTTGGAGGATGAAGTGCTTGAAAGAGTACAACAAGGAAGAAAGGTTGCTGGTTCTTTGAATGCAGTGATACGAAATAGGGAAGGGAGCATGGAAGTAAAACAAGTCGCTGCAGGACAGTACAGTATTGTGATATACCAAGTCTAACGTATGGATGTGAAGCTTGGACCTAGCTGGATGGACACAAGTCAAGACTGAAAGCAGTAAAGGTAAGTTATTTGAGAGGAGCGTGTGGAGTTCCACGGAGAGAGAGGCTGACAAATGAGGAAGCGAAGGAGCAGTGTGGTGTGGATGTGATAGAATGCATAGGAAGAAATACACGGAGGTGGTTTGGCCATGTGGAGAGGATGGAAAGCGAGACTAACAAGAAGAGTGTACAGTATGTGAGTGAGGTGGAGGGGGAAGAGAGAGGGGGGGGGACCGAGGATGAGATGGAGGGATGAAGTGGAGAGGTATATGGGAGAGAGGGGTGTGAGCAGGGGGGATGGCAGTGAAATGGCGCGGGACACAGCGACTTGGTGGCGATTTGTTTGCGGCCACCCTTCACGGAACCGAGGCGTCTGGCAATAGACAGATAGAATAGATAACGTCATTAAATTTTTCCCATACTTAAGAGCTACTCAGAATCAACACAGGCCAATTGCTTCTGCTTTTGAATGATCTGATACGGTACAGCACTGTATAGATACATTAGAATTCCCTTCTTGTAACTAGTCAAGAAAAGAAGGTATTATCAGTTAGATACAATTTTTTCTTTGTTGCATATAGGCAAAGGACCTACTGTACAATCATTAACCTTAAAAGAATTATTTTTTCACAAATAAGTCTTGGCCATATACATACACCCAACATTAAAATGCCCAACATGTAGTGTATACAGTATTTTAGACTAAATGGAAACAAATGCCTTCTTTCACTAACCAAACTCTTCATTTAATTGATAGAAGTGTGAAAGAGGGGCTAAACACGTGGTCCACCATATAACCTACCATTTTTCCATTTCATTTATGAAATTATCCTGTACCCTCACACTGCCTTACAGTTTATATTATGGTATAGCAACTCTTTTCGTGAGTGAACCACATACGTGTAAAATAAATACATTAAAACTTACCTGGCAAGGCCGACGACGCTCAGTTGCAGATTCTCTTCACTTTTATTTCCTTCTGGCTGGACCACAAGCAGTCGAAAAAGACGCACAGAAGGTCTATGAGTGTTACTGTACCCAAATGCTGCACAACCAACCATTGATATAGGCAAATAAAAGGGCACCAGTAAAGGAAACACAACACCCACTGTCTAGCAGCTGCAAAGTCTGGTTTGTGACATTACAATTCGACGATCATCTCCGTATTTACGTATACTTTCAAGTAAAATCCATCGGTAGAGATGAACATTAAAACGAAAATCTTCAGTAGCTCAAATTAACAAACTATTCTCCAAATGCAGCGGCATTTTTCTTATCAACCAATCATGTATCACAGTAGGGGATATTTTTAGACGAATCTGCAGTCACGCAGCGCCAGCCGTGTGAATCGTTTGCATGAAAATGGCGCCGTGTCGGCCGGCTAATCAGCAAGCAGCTGAAAATAATGGCAGGTCGGTCTCCTTCTGAATCTATAGGGTCTCTAGTCCACAGTAAAGATGCTTTGAAGTCACAAGGGTATTGCTGCACTTTTAACAAATCTGTCATGAACCAAAGACATGTTTCACAACTTGCAGTTTTACTTAGAGTAGCGGAAACAAATGGGGGCGGGGCGGCTCATTGGTAGAGCGCTGGAATCGAGATCGCAAGGTCGAAAGCTCGCGCCTCTCCCGGGTAGCTGGCTTTGCTAGGAGGGGTAACTCCTGTAATCCTATAAGCAGGTCTAGCTTGCGGGAATAAATGTTACACACACACCTAGGCTGTAGGTAAAGAATGCCTGCATTCATAAAAGTACTAAAATCAAGGTTTTATTATGATAGTCAACCATCATCTTGAGTGCCTTTGCTGGGAGGGGTAGCTCTCTCCTGTAATCCTAGCAGGGCTATATGATCTGACCAGGTCTAGCTCGCAGGAATAAATGTTTACGTACACACACACACCTAGACTGTAGGTGAAGAATGCCTGCATTCGTAAAATAAAATTAAGGTTTTATTACAAAAGACATCCAGCACCTTGAGTGCTAGAGCTATATCATTACTTATTCTTGCCATCTTCAGTTCAATTTATTCAGACCAGGATAACCTTTTCATACTGAGAGTTTGGTGTAGTTTTCTTTAACATATCCACTAAAAGAGGCCTTTCCATAGTTGAATTAAGTCATCCAGAAGTAACAAGAATACCTGGTAAACAAAAAGATTGCTGGATTCAAGAGGGTAAACGATTTAAAGTTGGGACAGTAATAAGCAGTTCTGTAATCATATCTTGTTAATGTGAAACCCCAGAAAAACGAGTGGCTGTGTCCCTTTCCCGCATCTTTGGCTCACTGTTCTTCAACATGGACAAGATTGATAGCGCTATGGCTCACAGTATCAGGTAAGGATTGGGTAAGAAATGTTCATTAAAAAAAAAAAAAAAAAGTAAAAGATAGTTTTCTTATTTGATTTCATAGCTATATGGATATTAACCATATATACTGTATATAATGTACCTTATACGGTAATTTTTATATTAGACCATCACTTATATCACATGAAAATATACTAATGAACTGCAAACATTACACAGGTATGCATTAGATTAATTTCATGAGGCAGCTAAGGCATGAGTGATGGTAAAACAAAAACAGAAAATAAAATGATCGGGAAGTCATCATCATCATCATTGCCAGACGCCATGTATCCCAAACGGGGTGGCCAAGGGATTAGAGTTAATTGTTTTACAGCAGGGGTTCCCAACCTGGGGTAAATTACCCCAAGTGGGGTAATTTGGTCTTTTGTGAAGGGTAATGGGGGAGGTGACAAAAAAAAAAAAATCTAAAAATCATACCAATTATGATAGACTTCGGACCTATACTAAAATTCAGAGATGAATGTTTAAAGTCATGTTTATTTGGTATCAGTGTTAATAATAAAAATAAATTACTCCTTGCAATAACCCTCTTGGTTTTAGCCTAACCTTCAATTAAGTCCTACATTCAAACTAAATTCTAGGCATCAAAATGTTAAGCAGCTAAAATGCAATTGTGGAAACATAAGCAATGAGGGGTAATGAGTGAAGAGAGGTGTGGAAAATGGGGTAATGGGTAAATAAAGGTCGGGAACCCCTGTTTTACAGGGAGGGGCACTAATCCTCCACCAACCCCACTTGACACGTAGGATCAGGAAGTGCACCAATAAAAAATGTCTAAACCGAACATGCAAATCAAAGAATTATTACATGAAGGAGGAACTTTCTAAATTACTGACTAAATTTTCACATACAGTAAGACCAAAGTTTAACTTTTTAATACTTCAGTCACAATATCTGTTGTTTGTAGATTACGGTATACAGTATACTCAGTAATGTGGTGATTTGTTTCTACTTATGATGATGCTGTTCAGTACATTTGGTGTGCATTATGTTCAGTTTCTTTCTCGTCTGAACAGACGCATCTCAGGTGGTGACAGCAATGACAAGCCTCTCCTTGCCTCTGCCTCAGACCATGACAATGAGATCAAAGTCATAACTTGAGCACCATTCCACGCTGGGAAGTATGTGGCTGCACTGCAGAATAAAGAAGTATCAACCGTAACAGAAATGCTTTATTAAGTATAATAATAATAATAATAATAATAATGGAATACAGTATGTTTCATCTTACACTGTGGAAATAATAAACAAAGTTTGTCAATAATTTTGTAAGCACTCAGTAATATGGCAATGTACACAGCACAGAATCTCCAATTCAGTATTGCAAAGTAAGTACTAAGTACAGTATATTAATATCATGTCCTAACAAAACATTAAGATTTAACTACACTGACATACTACAGCACTAGTTGTAACTCACATCTGACAGGCAATAAGAGTAGTGAAGCCTAGCATAACACAGAAGGAGATTCTTTAAGTTAAAAATATAGTTAACCCCTTCAATAGTGACATATTTTTTTTCAGTTTATTCTTGCTACCTCCAAAATGTTCTATACAACGTGGAAAAGATCATTCATACAGAATGTATTAATGATGGTTGTATTTAACTCCTCTAGACTGAAATTTCTCCTAGGCTGAATACAGCAATCTGGAGATATCAAGAATAAAATAAAAAATATGTCACTAGATTGAAGAGGTAAGGTAGTGTATTTAAATTCCAGTAGGGCATTGGCAGCTGCAGGAATATAAGAGTGATATCAGCTTATGTCTTGAACACACAAATACAGTAATAACTGTACTGATCACACAGCTTAATGGGGAATTAGTTTTCAGTATGATTTACATACAAATTAGAACCAGATGTGTTGCCATTACAGTACTACAAGTATATAAACCTTTGTGTATACCATCCCAACATAATGCTGTATGTTACCTCCCAGGAATTGATAAATGCATTGTCAGTCCTTATTTTGCGCACTTCTCTTCAGAAATGCACAGTACTGTAATAGCAAGCAGTTGTTCTCATTGTGTAGCAGTCATATGCTTACCACAATTTATACTCATATCATTTGTAGATGGCTTAGTTTGATGGCACTTTTTTATTGCAATTATTCTGGCACCAGATGATTTTATATAGCTCAGGGAAAGACAGTTGCTGTGAAGTGGTTTTGACTATGAGGGGGGGTCTCTCTTTTCTGCAGGATAAAATTATCTGGTGGTAGCAAAAGTAAGGTAAATCTGATGTCATTGTACTGTACTAAGGGAGTGATATTACCTGACGACAATAAAGAATACTGTATCACATATTCAAAGGCATACTTTCCTCAGGCTTGAAAGTGATGTTACTGCATGTATCTAGCCATTTTATACTCATGTGAATCAGTATCTTTGACATTATGTACCTTGTGCTCATCCTCATGTTAATCAGTATCTTGACATTATGTACCTTGTGTTGATCATTCTCTGTATATTCACAATATAATAAGTGTGAAACTGTTTTGTATGTCTGAATCCATTACTTTTTATAAAGAAACAGTAACAGACAACCTATATTACCTATTTTTGGCTCGAGTGCCCCAAGGCTAGGTTATCACAGTGCCCTAAGACTAGGTTACCACAGTCCAAATAATTTAAGATGAAAGAGACCATCCTAGCATCCCTGGCAGCAATACCATGATATGAAACCCCAGCCATCTGAGTTCTAATTGCATTGATTTAACAGTCTTTTCTGACTGAAGACATTAACATCTTTCTGCATAATATCTTTTTATATATGAAAATGGTAACGGACTAGACAATCTCTTCTAAGCTGAATATAATAATAAGACTTAGCTGTTGAGAGAGAGAGAGAGAGAGAGAATGATGTGGTTAACCTTTCAGATCTGATACTGTAGCATACTTTTATATTTTATTCTTGTTATCTTCATTCTATATTATTCAGCTCAGGGCAGACTTTTTTTTTACCCTTTACTACACAGCTGGGGGTGCACTCCTTAGTTCCATAAAACTGTCTGGTTGCAATATAAATAAAAAAGAAATTACATTCACAGGCTGATGAGGTAAATGGTAACTAACTTACATATATGATGGGTAATAAGACTGCTAGCATATGTAAACAATCTTTATCACCAAGTGGCCAGACAACTCACAAACCTTATTGACATAAGTGACAACTGTGGTGGTAATCATTCACAACAAAAAAAGTCTTACGTGAAACCAGCAAACACAACAAATTAAAATAAATAATGCATGAATTTGTCCACACTTTCCCTCCAGTTAAAGTCTCCTTTTCTTGAGTATAAATGTGTATTTTCAAACTGTACATTAATAAAGGCTCCAGCAAGCTTGCTTGTGCTGGCCTTGGTCACCGCATGCACTTTTGAAGATAGATTAAGCTTTCCAGAAAAATATTATAACATATTAATAATATTTCATGCTTATGGTAACCATTAACTAATCCAAACATAACACATGATGAATAATGAATGAACCCTCTTACTTCCAACTTAATGTATATACATACCTCAATTTGAAATTATATTTTGTCAATTAAATAGCACAATATACTCACACCTCCATTTGAAATTACATTTTGTCATTAAATAGCACAATATACTAAAGGTCATAATATGTTCACTGGGCAAACTGTTAATACAGAATACAGAGATCTCAATGAGATTTATAATTGCTTGTTTTGAACATCCAGTAAACTTAAATTTTGGAAGCCCTCAAATACCTGAAATGCAAAAACCATTAGATCACGACCATATAATGCACCGAACACGTAATGTAAATTAGCAGTACTGTATAGTGCCACATACACTTACCATACGTAATTTGGATGATGTTATCCTGTAAGACAGCGCAGAACAGGATGTACTTTATTCCATTCTTAATTACAATATTCTTCATTCAGACTGGTAATTAAATATTAAATCTGTACAAATCTGTAAACTATATATAAATGTACAGCACTTTCATATTCTTACATCTTGTAATATCTGGAAATAGTCACACATACAACAAGAGAAAACAAGACTAAAATTAATATTCATATGATGCATCAATCAAAACTCAAGTTTGTAGTGTCATATACCATACAAGTTAAATACCTGGATTCAAAAACCTCTTGAAACTCAAGCTTCTTTTTGCATAAAGAACAAGAGAAAGGAAAAAATTGCTTGATTTTCTTTGTCCTTCCTGTGAAACAAAACAGCATAATAATTATTCTCTTAACTAAGATTTAATATCACAGGAAAAAAAAAAAAAAAAATGTCATGAGAAGATTCTGTATTCCTCTTGTTCTTCCCATGAAAACAAATGTTGTTTAAGAAAGGGAAATAATCCTCAGTTTGTTTCTGAAACCAGACCAAGGTGTATTCAGCCAATAAATCATGCTATAAACTGTCTTGGACACAGTAAAATATATGTATCAGGTATTTCAGTACAATCTTTCTCTAACCATACTTTCAGTACAAGCAATATCACTGCATTTTGTGCTCTGCATTAATTAAGTAGAGTACCTGAAAACTTTTACAGGCTACACTGAAAACTAAACATAAGGACATATGCTAATATAGCATTCAGGGACTTGGGAACAGATCTAATGAAAAGAAATGAGGCCAGAAAGGGGATTATGGTTGTATCCTTAAAACTGAGAATGCAATAGTAAAGGTAAGCCACATATATTTGAAATGTTCATGAAAAATGCAGTGGGAGAGTTTTCTTTTGCACAGCATGCATGTGTTCCTCAATCCCTTCAGTATGATACCTTTTTTATATTAATATTACTAATGCCGGACTATTTTATTCAGATGATAAGATGTTCTGAAAGTGGCGGGTCTGAAACATTCTCTCAAACTCTTATGTACTATGACCTCCTTTTTTTCTACACATTCTTGCTAATCCAAGACAATTTTATTCAGTGCAGGACTGGACTGAAAAAAATAAATGCCCATATAGAAAAGAGGCCTTCTGTACACATTTGGATTTAACAAGTATTGCCCTTGCTGGTTAGGAAGCTTTCCAACATACCTTCTTTATTTATCCATTTTGCACGTTTCATCTTAACATACTCATCTATAAATATTTGTCTGTATACTAATACAGACACAAAAGTAAGATAAGACACCTCTGAATTTTCAGTTTTTATAAGACAGTCTCATCACTGTGGTGATATCTTTTTTATTTTTATTTTGCTACTGCCAGATGATTATATACAACTTAGGATAGGCATCTCATGGTGATGGGGTTAAGGATATGTGGGAGAACAGACGGAATCCATTGAGGTAACTGGATGAGGGAAATGAAAGGAACCTGAACCTAGGTTCTACCAACAGCCATATTCATGTCAGCTCACGAGGCTTTCTAGATCCTTTTTCGTACAAGCTAAATTCTGCATAAGCCATCTCATTGAACCCTTAGATGGAAAAAAAGGTCAATATGATGATGGATCTCTAGTATCCATAGTAAAGGTCCTTTGGTAGGAAATGCAGCCTTTTGTGACTAGATACCCCTTCTGATGTCAACCAATGGTCTCTTGTATAGGGACTTTAACCCACTTCACTATGAATACTGTACTAGAATATTAAATCATAAAAACTAAACCAAGGATGACACACTTGGAACCCTCCTTATCTCATAAAATTATTACTCCAACTGCTGTAATCTAGCAAATGTCAAAGGTTTTCAAGTGTCTCTTCCTACATAATTTATTCTGCATTACAACTTTGGCCACACCTTACTACAGTAATCCCTCAATTATCCGACATAATACTGTAGACCCATCGGTGTATCCGGATAAGGATGAAATCCAGATACGGAGCAATATCCTACCTACCAAAACCCTACCTATACCCAACCTATGTGTACAGTACCCCACCTAACTGTGACTGTGTTCTTTGGTCTTTCAGTTATTTAGACATCAAAACACACTTGGGAATATCCAATATTGTATAATGCTAGACACTAAAAAAGTGCATAAAAAACAAAAACCCACAAAAACCCTATCTATGTGTACAGTACCCCTCCTAACTGTGCCAGTGTTCTTTGGTCTTTCAGTTATTTAGACATCAAAAAAACACATGTGAATATCCAATATAATGCTAGACACTAAGAGGATGAAAGTTTGCAAAAAAGAATATTAATACAGTACAACACAGTATTTACCACCCAGTGAACGGTGGACAGGTGTCGTAACCCGCTAGCCTCTAGCTGGTGTACTGTACAGTAATCTCATGTGGTCTAGTGGCCAATGTAATCACTAATGGTGGCTGTATAAATACCAAAATATTGATACTTCCTATACTGACTGTTTATCTGCAAGTATCAATACTGATGGCTAGGTATTGATTAGTATGAGTACTACAAAGAGACTTTCCAATTAACTGAAAATGTATTTTCAAAAACACTATTTCACTGGGAAGTGATGATACTGTATTAAGATTTATCACTGCACGGAATGGTGGTTTTTGTGCTCATGTTCCCCTAAAATTGTGGCCATATAATTATTTTAACCCGAAGTGAGTCTGTTGAGTGATTTTATTAAATTTTTTGGTAGTTCATTGGACTGAAAAGGTATTAATTATGAAACTACCTAACTATCAGTATTGGTAATCGACACCACCGATATGGCCAACAAAATAATTGGTATCTTATCTAAATTTAACAAAGTAATCGGTATCGTATTAAAATTTAATCACTAGTATCGCTTATCACTAATAATCACTTAACAAATGTCAGAAAATTCCTCTTTCTCCATCTGTTGGAGCTGGACAAAGAGTGGAGACGTGTGATAACTGCCACTGAACCCAATGATGCCATGTCTCTACTGGCCGGCCAGGCGACTCGGAAGAAAGGCAGACAGCCGTTTCTGCTCAGCTGGTGGGTTACCTTCTTTTACCAGCATGCAGCTCACCTTGAGAGGGGGGAGTCAGGTGACTTTGATCATTCTGTAAGGAGGCAGACAGCCATTTCTGCTCAGCTGATGGATTACATTCTTTTATCAGCGTGCAGCTTAGCATGAGAGGGGGGCCAGGTGACTTTGATCATTCAGTACTGAGGCAGACAGCCATTACTGCTCAGCTTGTGAGTTCGGGTCCGTATTACTCATGCATGGCAGTTAGCTCCAAATAATCCAGGAGGCCCAGGGACTTTCACCACTCAGTGTGCAGGCAGACAGCCATATTTGCTCAGATCATGAGTTAGGGTCTGTATTGCTCGCACGCGGCCGGTAGCATTCAAGTGATCCAAGCGGCTGAGGGACTTTGACCATTTGGTGAGGAGCTAGATGGCCATATTTGATCTGCTTGTGGGTTAGGGTCTATTACCTGTACTTGGACTGAGAGGCCAGCTGGCCACCAAACCGATTTTTTAAATTTGTGTGCCGCCCAACCAGCGGTCAGAAATTTTATGTTTGGATATGGACAAATAAATCCAGATACAGATATGCAGTAATACAGCCAAAGCTTAACGTTTGGATACTAAGCATGTCGGATACAGAGCGTCTGGATAGGTAAGTGATTACTGTATTCTCTGGTCATCATCATTCAATTCAATTGCATCCCATACAAACAGATGCAAAGGGGGTCTGGGGTTAGGCTAAGCAGTCCTGACATTTAAGGCAATGGTGACCAGCCTCACTTGCCCCTAAGTTATGTCTTTTCAGTATCGATGTACAGTAATTTCCATGAGTAACGTACAATGGGCTTAAAAAAAGAAAGTGGAAGGATTTTAAATGTCCGTTGCTTCTTTGTTTTGTAACCTACACCCTTTTCTTTGTCAGGTTTTGGTGATGGGATTATGCTATTCATCATCAGTGATGTAGAATTTTCCAGTAAAAATG
This sequence comes from Coenobita brevimanus, assembly GCF_032717465.1. NCBI lineage: Eukaryota > Metazoa > Arthropoda > Malacostraca > Decapoda > Coenobitidae > Coenobita > Coenobita brevimanus. The sequence continues at coordinate 37,583,897 of NC_137013.1, forward strand.
GTTTTCACAACAAAGCAGAAAGTCAAAATCTTCTGATTCTGATATGAGACCAAATCATAAATCGTGGTCGGATGTCAGTTATGCCTAAAGTTCAAGGTATATAAACAGATGCACCTAAGGATCATATTATAACTACTCTGGAAGCAAGGGTACTGTCCACTGCACACACAAGGGCAGCAGTGGATGTTAAGTGTCAGTCACAAAGACTCAAGCCAACACTGATGCCATGCACGACTCAGCCACCGGAAGCCCAAAGAAGTCCAACTGCCACTGCTCCCAGGAATTCAATGATTTTGACTTTCTGCTCTGTTGTGAAAACTATTTTTGCTGGAAACTTCTACTTCATTTATAGTGAATAGTACAATTCCATCATCAAAGTCTGAGAAAGAAAAACGTGTGGGTTAGATATATAAATAAATGAATATATAACAGATGTTGCAAATTCTTCCACTTTTTAAAACCCCCTGTGTAAGTGAACAGTGCATTAACATGCCACATGAAGTAACATACTAGTAATGAAGAGGTGCTTAAGAAGCTCCTAAACTGATGAGACTGTGGTCCATGTTTCATATTCCTGTGCTGCTAGGAAGCTTTCCTGTACCTTTTCCTCAGTAATTTATTTTGCACATTATACATTAATATTTTTATGTTATTTATACCTTTCTGATACAGGCACTGAGTGCTAACAGCAACTGACATACAAACGAATAACAACATGCCATATGAAGAAACAAGAGTGCTTTTACCTTAGCTTGGTCCAAATTTTTGTCCTGCTGCAGCTAATTTCATCCTCAGTGGCACAGAAAGACAATAATACATAATTTTCATAGTACTCTTTCAAGCCAATCATCATATTCCAGTGTTAATCTCCAGTTGCAAGTCAGTACTCAAGGTGGAGAGAGAAAAATTTTAGGCCAAATTAGAGTAAAAAGGGTATAGTATGGAAAAAGTGCCAGAGAGCCTCTTTAGCTAGTAAGAATACATGCCCAAGAATCTGAACATTGAAGGATGTCAGGCTGTACTGCCACCAGCCAAACAGATCTGGCCCCATATTCTTATCAACCTGGGAGCCTTTCTAACATCTCCTAACGTCCTGTTTTACACACTGCAATTCTGTTTTCTTGTATGATACAGTATGTAAATATTACTTATACTGATACAGACTGCAAATTGCTTATAATGACACTGACATAGACTGCAAATACTGCTTTTAGTGACAGACTTCATAAAAACATATATATACATCAGATGCAAAAATAAACTGTTAAGGAATAGGTACTAGGGAGCTTCCTTAACTCCTTCAACTCAAAAGATGTACTGTATTTTCTATTTCAATTTTTATATTTTCAGACGATGACACTCATGTTAGTTCAGGAAAGAAAGTTTGGCCATGTGGTAAGGATGGAGAATGAGACTGTGTATGAGAAAGAGGTGGATGGGATGAGGAAGAGTGGGGGGACCAAGGATGAGATGGAGGGATGGAGTGGAGGGACACATGACATGGGATGCATGTGAACTCGGAGGAAGGCAACCAAATGACCAGGTGATGTAGAGGCAGTTTGTTTGTAGTCACCTCTTAAAGGATTAAGGCATCTGGTATTTGACAGATAGACAGATAGGGAAGGCCTCTTATACAGAAGGGATTTATTAAGGCAGTATATAATGCCCTCAATTCAAAAGATCTATCCTAGGATGAACAAAATCATCACATGGCAAAATAAAAGACACCGCCAGGCTTGAGGGGTTAACTGACAAGAATACAAGCTGGGGTGTGTATGGACAAAATATTGTAAAACCATTCAGTGAGTGTGAATAACAATACAAAAACATCCCATGTACTTATTATTCACCATTCAGAGGTGAAATAAGCCCCACTTACTAATGTCTTACTGTCCAATCACAAGCTAGGCACACTTCAACAGAGTTTAGGGGGGAGACATTTCACAATATTGTAAGTGCCAATAAATTTTTCTCTTATCATGACTTATTGCAAGCAGCACTATTACCGGATAATAATAATACTGTAATAATACAGTAATCCACAAACTGGGAACCATTTGAAGTGCTTGTTTAGAACTGGGAGTGAAAACATTACTATCATTTAGGCATTTCGCTGCCTGGGTGGGGCGTATGTCACCTCTGAACAGTGAATAAACAGTACATCATATACACTTTGTGTCCCCCATGGTTGCATCTGAATAAATACAGTACATATAAAAGTGTCTGTGATATGAATCCTACTTAACCCCCTGAATCCATGTGGCATTCTTTTTTAGATTATTCTTGCTTCTACCAGATAATCTTACTGAACTTAGAAAAGCTTCTTGTATTGAAGGGGTTTGAAAGCACCCTAAGCTGAATAAAATCATTAGGGTGTGGCAAAAAAAAACATTAAAAAGACATTCCTGGCCTCAGGGGATTAATAAAATAATAAAAAAATATAAACCATCTGTGTGCAAAACCAAGTGATAAAGTACAGGTACAGTTCACCAAGGGCTGTATGCATAAATTTTCTTAAGCCTGAATCTTAGTGTATATAAAACTTTCATCAAAACTTATACATTGAAAAACTCTTCACAATAAAACTGGAGTGAGTAATATCCTGACAAATGCAACAAAACAATTAATGGTAACATTAACTGGTTACTGAAATGACTGGTTAAGACCCTTTATGAATACAGCCTCAGTAAATCTATTCTTGACGGCAAAATTTTCATATCCAAAGTCATGACAGAGGAACAAAAATAAATAAATAAACTAAAAAATAATAAAAAAAAAAAAAAAAAAAAAACACACAGGAATACTAGTCAATCTCATATTACAATCTTCAAGGCATACAGTCCTGAGACTAGGTTACCACAGGCCTGTACATTTAATGGTAGATGAACATTCTAGGTCCCATTATGGCACTGCATTACTGAAAAACCTCCAGTCACTGCTTGCGAATAAAACCAAGGCATGGCTGTCATTCTCACTGGGGACCAGTGGGGGTGTTCAAACCAGTAAACTACCATGTGCCTATCAAAATAAAGAATCCACCTAAATTTCAAAATGACTCTCCCTAATTTTATCTATCACACAATCCTTAATTGTCCCAGTGGGTGTGTTGGGGTCTTGGAAAATACTGTTCAGTCCGGAAATTTATGGCTCATGACCAGTCGCTAACTCCTGGGGTTTAAACGTTTATGATTAACATCCAACTGCTGAAACCTTTAACTCACTAGATGACCAGGCATCTTCCTTACACACCACAACCAGTTATCAACCTATGCTAGCTGCAATTATTTCAAAAATACAGTTTACCTATAATTATTTTCACAGCCAAGAAAACTTGTGCCTGATATTTAATTCCTTCAATTCTAAGACATATTTTTTATTTGATTCTTGCTACCTTTAGACGAATATGTTTTAATTTATAAACAGACCTCTTGCTGAATGAGAAATGGTATATCAAACTGCTCCAGTTCAGAAAGTCTCTCTTAAACAGAATACTGTGTACCACCCAGAGATAGCACAAAGAATACGTAAAGAAAATCTTCAATACAATATACTGTATGTTACCTTGTACATACTGTATATACATACATCACCTAATACTGTGTTGTCCCAAGAGTAGTGTGGGAGCTCAGGACTAGGCAAGTTGGTCCTCACATTTAAGATGAGAGTGACCAGCCTCACTCATCCCTGAGTGACATTACTTGAGCAATAAACCCCAACCACCCCTTGGATATAAACCTACACAGGCTCAATCCGGCTGGAGCGCCTTAATTACCCATTAAACCACCAGGCACCATAGTATGGTTATATGGTTACCACCCAGCACAGTAAATGGCTTCCTGATGTACAAGAAACCATTTGGCTTGTCACTCAGTGTAGAGTCACCAGTAGACAGAGGGAAGGGGAAAGAATGAAGGAAAGAAAGACAGAAGAGGAAGGAGGGAAAGAAGGAAGGAAGAGAGGAATGGGCAGTCACCCAAGAACAGCACTACATTGTGAGTGAATGATGTTTGACCCCACCTACTACTAGTGTATTTATTTATTCACTTATTTTTTGCTTGTACGTGGACAGAAAGCACTAAGAAATTGCCTACTGAAGTTCCATTGCTACATATTAGGCTGATTTGACGATTTCTCCCAGGTTACTGTAACAGCTGTATGAAAAGGCTGCATTATACTGGAACACATTGTCAACATATAAGAAAGATTTAATGCACTGTACAGAAAAAAAAGTGTCGCACTGAAAGGACTCCAACTCTTGACCCAAAGAATGTATGGGTTACTTTAATCCTGCTATCTCCTGGCAATTCGATACAATTTTGGAGACATTTTTTGAAAGGAAGCAGTTTGATTCAGCCTCCACTAATTCTTCCACAACCAGGGCACTTTCCTAAGCTCAATAAAATCATGTCAGCAGCATGAACAAAATAATAATGATGTTCTGTGACTGAAGGTGCTAATGATTTACAATGCACTATGTCTATGCCTGTAGGTAATAGTTATGACTACCTCAAATCTTGTCTGATACAAGTTGCTTTACATTTCATAAACAGTACAGTACAGTATAGGTAAATACAGTGGTGCATATAATGCATACGAGGTCTATAGCCTTCAATGTCTTAAATTACAAGAGAATAAAATAAGCATCCTGCAAGTTATACAGCTACATTTTATAACAAACTTGGAATTTTTTAAAGACATGATGTAACTCCTTAGCCCCTGGACACTGGGCAAATTATACTGTCCCAAAAATTGCTTAATATCTTGGAATGTGTAGCAGTTAAGGAAACAAATTAAAAACCATATTACTCACCAACTCTTCTTAAAAATAAAAGCATCCCCTTTTCTGTAGGTGGTTGTGCTGATGAGTAAGGATGTGAATATACATAATTTTTGGCTGTGAGGCAGGCTGTATTCGTGTGTGTGCTTGTGGCCCCGGCTTTGGGTTTGTTCTCTTTGTTATAACTTCTCTATTACTAGATAAACTAGACACAGTTGCATCCAAGACACGCCCTATGGCACTATCATTCAGCCCTTTCCTAGTATTTTGGAAAGAGGTTTGGCAGGGGTGGATGAGGCAAGGGGTCCACATGAGGTGGGAACAGATTCAGACGTGAGGCTTAAGAAAACATTGTCCTACACCTGGCAAACTCACAGAGTCGACTGAGGTGTGCTTGTCTTCAGTGCCAGAAGGCTCTCCCCACCCTTTGGTGATGAGATCAAGTGGCGGCCACTTCAAACTGTGGCACAAAAACATTTGTGGTTAAAGCTGTCCCCCGGCGTCCCCGGCTCACCAATTTTGCATCGGATATAACTGTCCCCTGGCACCTAGGGGTTCAGTATGATAACATTTTTATTTTGTTCTTGCTAAAGCCCTAGTAAAACCTCAATATAACGGACCTCAATAGACCAGAATTCGCTTTTATCGGAATCGAGGAACTACTGGACTAAATTCCTATACAGTGTATCAGAAAAAGTCCGATAAAGACAGAAGCAGTCCGGACTACCTGACCACTTCAGCTATGCTCACCACAATAAGGTAAATAACAGACACGTCTATCAGTGTATTGTACAGTATTATTATATATATTATACTTTTTGATACTGTAGTCAAGGTATAATAGAGTACAGTATTGCAATGGTAGTGAAAACAGTTCAAAAACCGTTGGTGTGATCCTGACTAATGTCTGATATTTTGGAAAAAGTCCGGGTTAGCAGAGGAAAGTCCAGATGTCGCTTTTATTGGAATTTCACTTTTTTCGGAATGGCTTGGGCCCCAATTAGTCTGTTATAGGGAGGTCTTACTGTAATTCGTTTACCTTATGAGACCCTCAAAAAGAAGGTAATGAAGATTATTTTTCATAATGCCACTAAGAAGGATCTCTCCTTTGTACGATAAATTATCTTGTGGCAGCAAGAATAAAATGCAGAAGATGTAGTCATACTGAAAGAGTTTAAGGACAAGTTACAAACATATTGTCTGATGTCACAGTACAATCAGTGCTAAACTTCTATTGCATACTACAGTACTTCTCCTAGAGGTGTACACAACTTGAGTCACAAATCAGGCAGAAGTGTCGTAGCATGGAAATATTATGCTCATTTTCCTAGTCTGTATAACCTCAAATCTGTCAGAACATTGAGGAAGGGGCATAGAGGAACATGGAAACCTGGGGTCATATTTACAAATACTATCAAGCTTAAATTAAGTACTGTAGACTGCCTGTATGTGTCTGCCTTCACTCACTCATCTACTAAATACGTCACAAACAAGGTAAAAAAAAAAAAAAAAAAAAAAAGATAATGGTTAACCATTATGGAAACCTGCTTATCCTGTAAACTGGATATTCTTTTTAAATCCTTCTCCCAGAGGGTGGTGCTTGGTAATGTTGAAGAACAGAGCAAAAATTTTGGCTAAATCACAATGGGACATGGCTCACGAAAGGGGAGGTGACTAGAAAAGTATTGTGATGTCTGGAAAGATGTGAGCTCGATCCCAGACTGGGGTAGGGAAAAGTTTGATTATTTGAATTTTAAAATACTTTACTTATCTTCCACAAGATCAGCAGTCATTAAAACATCCCAGCTAATACCATTACACCAGTTTTGAATGGGATGATGGATAACATTGCCAAAGTGTAGATATGACAAGGAAAACAGGCACACAGGAGGACTGCTGGACTGTCAAGTCTACAACCAGAGCCAGAGGGTGGTTTTAGGGCCGTTTTCACAGTCGTCCATAAACTATGGGACCCGAACCAAAGGCACCTTTGGATATCACAGTTGCTCTGAATGGCTTTTGGGAGTTTACTACAGTAACATGAGGACGTCTCACATCTGTGTTGATGCGGTAGTGTTGGTAGTTCTGCGTGCCCAAAACATGGATTCAGTAAGAGGGTAAAAGGGAAAAGCCACTTCACCCAGCATCTTCCATTTGTTGAAAATATTTAGAAATTAAAATGATATGAGTGTGGTGAATGGTTTGGCTGGAAAGTCCACCTCACACAACTTTTACTAATATATTCAGTAGTGAAGAAATTTGTCTGAAAGCAGAAAAAATTATAAGAAACGTCACTGGAATGAAGAGGCTAATTAGTGGCAACCTCACCATGCACCTACTTGAAAATCATAAATAAGCTGAAACGGGATGAATACTAAGTGTTGTAAGAAGTGCATAAGTAAAAATAATTATGGAGAAATAAAAAATATAAAATGTCTAATGAGTGATGGCTTGGTATATTAACGAGTATATTATTACTACATGAACATTATGTACGGTAATTTCCAAACGAGTTGTGTTAGTTATTTCAGCAGTGTTATGTCAGGCATCTGATATTACAATTTTGAGGAAAATATGCATCAGAAAATGTCTTTTTTATATTTTTTGGGTCTGTTGTGGAGCCTCCAACAGGCTACAGATAATGTGCGATAAGTAGCCTTGTACTAAGGTAGATTTCAATTTCTTAAAGTGTGTAAATACAAGGCATTTTTCTTTACGGGGTGTATAATTATCTCAGCAAAATTACACTGGGTAACTTATTTCAAATCACTGATAAAAATATGCATTAGACAACGGTTCTTTTATGTTTGTCGATTCAGGTCCATCTGCTGGAGAGCCAAACCCTCCCCCGATAACAGCTGGGGACAGCCCTAATGCAGCCTCCAAATGAAGGCCTCAGAAGGTTGGTTGAGGGCAACTGTGAAAACCAAAACATGTGTTCAGAACTGTGCAGGCTGCTGGGGACGGCAATGGGGGCGACTGTGAAAATGGTCCTTAGACCAACGGCTGCTTGAACTGCTGGGTTAAGTTACACATCCTCTGGCTATAGAATGTATGATTTATCAACAGAGAAAGGCAGTTCCATTCGTTCATCCGTTACATATTCTATGACTACACAACCTACTACTCATCATATCAAAAGGTGGTTCAATTCTATCATCTCATACACGGTGCATCAACTAGCCCAACTACCATCCTACAGTAGGGATCAAGCTGCATCATGGTGATAAAATACAGTATATTGGTTCTGAGGCAACAACTCACATTCTCCACACTCATACCATCAATACAGAAAGTCATAATTACATGCCAGGGATGTGTTCTGCAAAATCACAACTTTTTCCTTACATCTGGTGTTGTAAAATGGGGAACTAGCAAAATAAGATTCCAGGAAGAAATGATATTTAAGTGAGAATTTTTCTTTAAATTACCAATAAATTAACAGTATAAAAGAATATCATGAGGACCTGCAGAACTGGTAAAAAAATAAGTCACTACCATCATCACCACCTTAACTTTAACCCCTTCTATCAGATGGCATACTTTTCCACTTTATATGTACTATATACAAATAATTTTTAGTCAATTTAGGGGAGCCTTTCAGAAATGGAGGAGTTAGGTATAGTCTCCATTACCTCTCTCAATACAGGGATGCACTTTCCAAAGATGAACAGAATTGTCTAGAGGTGACAAAAACAAACAATAAAGCATACCAGTGGATTGATGAGGTTAATTTCCACCTAAATGGGATGACACAGAATGCACACACCACCAGAAAGCAAATAAGTATTCCTGTTAAACAGATGCTAATTGCAGTAAATGGACCACACAATCATTCAAGCCTTCAAAATCCTGGCTCCACCTTACAAGAAATACTGTCTCACAACAAACAAATCATCATCATTCGTCATCCTGACTTTTTCCTCCCACAAAAGGATGGGGTGATGTAATAATGTCACATTTTGTTTTGTTTTTGAAGGCTCCAAGGTGCTTGCATGCATCCACCTTGGTCACCTAATGGTGGCTTTCCATGCAGCTCAATCTCTGGCAGCTTCCCTATTTAGCCCCTTATCCCTGAGGTCACATTCAATGACCTTGTCCCAGGTCTTTTTCAGTCTACCTCTCGCTACCCTACACCTAACATTAACACTTCTCACTTTCTGCACCCAATTATCATCCCCCATCCTCTCCACATGCCCATACCACCTCAATCTATTTCTTCTCATCACAACATCAATACACTCCAGTTCCATCCTACCTCTCAAATCCTCCATTGTAGACTTGGTCCTCCCAGGCCTTGCACTCAGGGACGCACTGCACATCCATCTAATCACTGTCATTTCTGTACGTTTGAGCCTACAAACATCCTCTTCCTTTACTGACCATGTCTCACTACCATACAGCATTACACACCTAACACACATTGCATACAAAGATCCCTTAGCATGAAGGGAGAGCCCTCTCAGTGTCAGGAGAGGCAATAGCTCCCTGAACTTCTTCCAACGACCCTCACTGTAGCCACAGAGCTGGATCCAGCCCACCTCCAGCACACAACACGTCTTCTAAATAACATAACTCTTCCACACACTCAAGAGACTCACCAGCAAGTTCAATCCTTTCATGCCTGACAATATCCACATGCTCTCCCTGACACACTGCACACATGAAATCAGTATAATCTTCCCGTCTACCTCCAATACCACTACATCTCTTATGCACCCACCTATCACAAACACTGCACAAGATGGAATTACTTCGCACATACTTACAGGGGCGCACCCAAGAATTTTCTAAGGGGAGGGGGGGCCGTAGTGAGGTGAGGTCAAGTAATCCGATAATTACGGGGAGGTCACATGCAGGTTTAGAGTCAGGGAGCTGCTGGCTCATGTGTTACTCTTTATTTGTACTTGCCAATTTTTCATGTACAGTATTGCTGTTATCAAAATAAATATATATAGTTTTTTAAAGGACCCAGAGAGCTATGGGGGGGCCCCGGGCCTGGTGGACCCCCCCCGGGTGTGCCCCGGCGTACTTATGGAAAATCACACATGGCCACTCTCCCTCTTCTTTGAAAGAACCGCCACCAGCCAATGATACCATCACTTTTGTTTTATCTATATTCACACCTAAGCCCTTGCATCCCACACCATCTCTCCACTTCCTAAATCTTTCCTCTGCCTCCCTTTCAAGCTCTGCAATCAACACCAAATCATCAGCATACAACATCTCCCATGGGAGTCCACTTCTGAAGTCACGTGTGAGGTCTTCAAGTACTATAATAAACAACTTCAAGTACCATAATAAACAACGAGGGGCTCAAGACTGACCCGTGATGCACACCACAATTCACTGAAAACTCCTCACTCAAATCCCCATTCACCCTTGCCTTCATAATATATTACCCATAAAATATTCTTCCCTCTGGTAAACTGTGAAACACAAATACACATAAACGTAAACTAAAAAACTGATAAATTAATGATGCAATAGCCAATCATATTTTACCATCCTGGAAGCATAGGGGCACAAAGCTAAACTACCGTAATCCTGTAAGTCCATTCACAAATTTAAAGAGAACAATATATTGAAGCATGTACGGTAATTTTCCAGTAAAAATACAGTAAAACACTAATATAAACTAAATTTCCACAAGAAATACTTGACCTCTGTGATGAACTTTGGCTGGTAAATTGATAGCAAAGAGCAGTGTGGCTACAGGTAGGAGACACGTTGATATAAGGATTAATGCGCCAATCACAGCTTTCTCCAGCAAGCCACGTTCTCATTTATTAATTTTATGTACACTTACAGAGCTCTGTCTGAATAATAATTAAATCACTATGCTTATATATGCATCTGATATATTATGGATGGAATATCATACATCAGATACATCATTCTCTTCTAGCTTGTAGAACATCCCTCTGCTCTTATGAAAACAACCAGTCACTTGGCTAAGTGTTTGGCAAGTGCTCACTTCATCTGACTCAGATGCTGCATTGTGACAGACTAAAGGATGGCGATAATTTACATATCTTATAATAAAACACCGACCATTATCATGTACCAACTCACAATTTTATGAAAACCAGAGTGGTGAATACTTGTGCTTGCTTGTAACTTTTACCAAAAGAATTTTCATTTACTGTATGGAGGTATCTGTCAGAGAAGAGAAGGAAGCATGATAAGTGAAAATAATAACAACAAAGAATAATAATCCAAGATGAGCCTCTTGACCTGGTTCCAGTAAGGTAAACTAATTCTGGCAATATCAATCTGGTATTCCAGTCTCAACAGTTATACACCACAGGGTGTTATCTACCATTAAATGTACTAGACTACTGTAGCCTAACCTCAGAACCCTACATCTTTATGAAGGTAATGTGGGATAAACTGTTACTATTACCATCTTCAAGGGTAAAAAAAAAAAAAAAAAAAAAAAAAAAAAAAGCCTCCAAGTCACTGCACTGCACTCAGGTGCACCAACAGAGATTCATAAATATTCACCATTAAAGGAATAACAAACAAGTTTCCTCATAAGCAAAAATATTCTGTAAATTCTCTGTACCAAACAACAGTATTTACATAACAAGAAAATCACACTTACATCATCAAAACAAAACTAGCAATACCAATTACATCCACTGATATAAATAAACTGAAAATGCCTGCTCAAGTCAATCCTCAAAAAGGTAAATATATATACATACATACAAACAAAACATATATATATATATATATATATATATATATATATATACACACACACACACAGTCATCACCTAAGGTGCGGCTAATTGGTTCTGGAACAAGCCCACGCCATAGAAAACTGTGCCATACAAATAACTAAACTTATGGGAAAAATGGAATTTGGTTCTGGACGTTAGCCCAAAGTCCCCCTTTTCATCCCACTTTTCCCCATTTTTCCCTACTTTACACACGCACACAATCAAGCAATCAGTCAATACATGTATTACACACAAATTAAACACTAAACAATAAATAACAAAGGACTTTAAGGGCATAAAATACTAAACGTACCTAACTCCGAGGCAAGAGGCGCGTTTCAAACCTAGCCGTGCCCCGGTGCCATATGTATTTTATGCACGTGGTTCATTTTTTTTCTGGTTGTGGCACCTTGCCGTGTCACAGAAAACCATGCCATAGAAGTCCGCGCCATAGGCAACTTGACTGTATATACATACATACATACATACATATATATTCATTCATCATCCAATTCTACATTGCCCCATGAGAAGCATAAGAGCCCAGGGCCAGGCAAGCTGGTCCCAACATTTAAGATGAGAGTGACCAGCCTTACTCATCCCTGAGTGGCATAACGAGAGCAATAAACCCCAACCACCCCTTGGATATACACCTTCACTGGCTCAGTCCGACTGGAGCACCGTAATTACTCACTAAACCACCAGGTGCCAAAATCTGGTTATGTGGTTACCACCCACCATTGTAAATGGTTTCCTGGTGTACAGGAAACTATTTGGCTTGTCACTCAGTGTAGGGTCACCCACTGGCAGCAAGAAGAGGAAAGACAGAAGGAAAGAAAGACAGAAGAGGGAGAGTAAAGTCACTCGTAGGCAGAAGGACAAGGAAAGGCTGAAGGAAAGAAAGACAGAAGAGGATGGAAGGAAAGAAGGATGGACGAGAGGAAAGGGCAGACACCTGAGAGCAGCACTACATCGAGTGAGTGGATGGTGAGCGCCCCCACGTACATACATACATATATATATATATATATATATATATATATATATATATATATATATACCGGTATATATATATATATATATATATATATATATATATATATATATATATATATATATATATATATATATATATATATATTATGTATATATATATATATATATATATATATATATATATATATATATATATATATATATAAATACATACATGAAAGGAAGCCAAAATTCTATGGAAAATATTCTCTTACTTGGCATTCACACTTCATTCTGCTTCCTTTTGAAATAATAGTTTTCAGCAAAATATTTTTTTTTTTGCCAGTACAGTAATTTTTCATTTATTTCAGCATGAAATGTGTAAGTACATAGAGAGCCTAAAACCTAAAGCATAAATGACAATTTTCAAAGCCCTTGAACTATTGTGTACACAGTATTCTATTACACAATTCATAATACAGTAAACTCTCAATTATCTAGCACAAAGTGGCCAAAGGGGGAGGCAGTGTCTGAATAGGCAGCGAGGTGGCTTGCAGCCGTGCTGGACCCAGGTTCGAATTCCAGCTGGGCCAGGGAACAGCTTAAGGATTTTAATTTCATTAAGCAGACTTTACTGATCTACCTGAAGACCTGCTGACATGTCATAAAAATACCACCACTATTACCACTACACAAATCCTGTATGAGACAGTCCTAGCATGTATTCAATATGGACGATGGGTATTTGCGCCGAAGTGGTGACTCTTGAAGATGTGTTGTATGTAGGAGGACTACTGGGCCTTGAGAGCAAACTGTGAAGCCTATGCCAAGAGTTGGAGAGAGAGAGAGAGAGAGAGAGAGAGAGACACACACACACACACACAAGAAGTGAAGGAAGGTGACATACTGATGGAAACTGATGTGACTCTCCTCCCCAAACCTCCAAAGGAGGTCTAATCTCCCTATAAAGCCTATGTGAACATCCTCCCAAACCCTCCAAAGGAGGTCTAATCTCCCTATAAAGCCTATGTGAACATCCTCCCAAACCCTCCAATGGAGGTCTAATCCCCCTATAAAGTCTTATAACAGAACTGCATAACTGTTCAAACAAAGGAAAACACCTTTCAATACTGTAATAAGCATGATAAAATGTCACTGTACTGAACTGTACACACATTATACACCCAACACTCAGAGGCAGGCTGGTTAGCAAGGCAGACAAAGAGGATAGGAAGACTTACCTAAGTATGAGAGAGAGAGAGAGAGAGAGAGAGGGGGGGGGAGGCATGAGTGACAGAAACAAAACATATGTTTAGGAAAATAAATTCACCAGAGAGTAGTACGAGAATTTCATGATACACTAAATCCCATGTGGTTGGTGGCGGTTGTGGCCAGGTGTAGAGCAAACTTTGCTGCCACATCCTTAAACACCACCACCTGCATCATGACACCACTGCTCTGTTGCTGACATTACCATTTCAGCACAGCACTTCCTGATCTAAATCTTGGTGTCTGGGTCTAGCCATCATTTTCTGTTAAAAACATCAGAATATCTGCCCATATTCAGTCTCGTACTGCATGGAATGTTCTCAAGCTTTCTTGATGTCCTGCTGGATTGTATGAGGGACACCAAAAAAACTCAGGTGCCTGATTCTATGTCCATCTCTCGTCCAGTTTCCTGATATCTCCTGCTTTTTGAGAGAGAGAAACTTGTGGGGGTGCTTGGCAAGTGGAGGTGCCATAGTGACACATGCTGGAAGAAGACATGAAACCAGCAAGACATGAAGATGGACAGGGATAGCTAAGAATGTGACAAACCCCATCTTAAGCACAGATGCCACACACTGTTACAGTACCGGAGAGAGAGAGACCAGAGCAGTGGTCTGGGGGGAGGGGGAGGGGACTGACAAGTTGGCATTCATTTTGGGATGAGATAAAAGATAAAAAGAGTATGAAATGTACTCAGGAGGAGGGATATACTCACATTGTGTGTTCAATACCGTATTGAACACTAGAAGAAAACAAAAGATAGGGACATACAGATAACAAATTAACAAAATAGAAAGAAACTTGCCAAATTTGATATCAAAAGCAGTGTTTTAGTGACAAGACTCATGGCAGTGTTTTGGTGGCAAGACTCATGGTGTTGAACTGTTTTGGTGGCAGGACTCCCAACGAATGGCGCAGATTTTGATTTTTGGGCCTTCCGTGGAATTTTAAAAATTCAGCCCTATTGCCATGATGGATATTGATGCCTGCTGGATGATGTGCCAATGGATAACTGAGAGTTTACTGTATATGAATATTCCAAGAATTAACCTTATTCTATGGCTTGATCATAAATACCAAGATATCCAGTCTGAGCAAGATATCACACACAACACAATCATATAATGTACAATTCAATTTCCAACACAAAGTATTAAAATCCAGTAAATCTTGCACATAGATCCTATGTTAATAAATATCCCATAAAATGCAAGAATGCATAAGTATCCTTACCAATATTCTCACAGACATCAGCAGAAAACCTAATTATAATATCACTACCTGATATCTCCAAATGCCTTCTCATTATAATACCATGACCACTCTCCACTAAACCTTGTACAAAATCATGACCAGCAATTTCTCTACAGCATTAACTGCTTCATTTCAATGATTATCTTATTCTTGATATTATCAGGGTCTTTTATTCAGTTTAGGAAAGACTTCAAACTGAGGGAGTCAGATACAGCATTCATTAACTCCTCCAATACACAAGGCCTTTCCATTAGTTGAACAAATCATGCTGCAAGAACAGACTAAAAAGTTCACTGGATTGAAGAAGATAAGTTGTATCATAAGAGTAGGTCTTGCCTTCTATTTAAACTCATGTGTCTGCATCATGATTACCAGCATCCTACGTAAAAGATTCAAGCCTGCATATGGCACTTCTACTACCAGTGGATCCAACTGAAAAATTTAATACCCCTTCAATACAGTGATATCTTTTTATATTTTTTCTTGCTAATTCCAGACAATTTTATTCAATTTAGGGAAGCGCTGAAGTAAAGGGATTATCAAAGTTTGTTTCTGGTCCAATCACTACCATGTGTTTTTCCTAAAGAGAAAAACTGACTACTGACAGCTTGAAAAAAAAAAACATCACTGTAGTCATGGGGTTAAACTCAAGTGGCACAGATGAACCTGGGAGAGAACTTTGGTTGTGTGGACAATGTTAGGAAACCTCTGTGGCACCTGCATTTTGACCAATCACTTTAGGCACTATTAGATAAAAAAGCAGTATGAAATGTACTTTTGCTACTCTAACTTTGCACAGGCATCCACAAAATTCATGTCATTCATCCTCAATGCCCATCCCTCCTCAACCTCAGGCCCTCAATAATCCACATCCTTGCTTTCACTGTAACCAGGGAGTAGTCAGAGTTCTGGAGGTCCTGGGATCTACAGCACACCCTTTCTGGATGACTGTACCTGCTCTAACCACAGTGGGGCTCCACTGCATTTGTGCTGTGTAGATAGAATCCTGATGATGAAAACTGCCAACTTTGCACAGCTGACAGAAAGTAGGTCAAATTTACTGTTGCCTTAATTAAATAACCCATTCATGATCTGTGCTTAAAATTTGGCTGGTTACAAGTTAAACAAATATTTTACCCCTTCAACCAGATGAAATACAGTATTTTTTATTTTACTCTTGCTGTCTCAATCCAAATGTATTCAGTTTTGGAGAGTTTCTTCAAATTTGAGATGAAACATAGCCAATATTTAATCCAACACTATATGAGGTCTACCATCCACCCATCCATCAGCCAGTCCACCACGGCCCCATCAGAAGCACAAAGTAGGCTACTTGGTCAAAACATTTGACGAGTGTCCAGTTGCTTGCTCCTGAGCAGCATGATGTGAAAAATTACCTCAAACACTCCTCAGAAACAGCCAGCTGGAGTGCTTTAATTCACTAGACCACCAGATATCCAAATAACTGTATAGGGGCAACAGGGTAATGCACCACAACAGTATACAGCACAATGGTTCACCTTTGATCTTCCTTCGTGTATCTAAGATGTCTACCCAAAACAGAATAAAACTGTCCTGAGGCAGCATGAACATATCAATAAACTGCATCACTTGACTGAAGGAGTTAAGGCTATACTTTACCTGCTAATTTGCAAGGAACAATCTGGGCACACCTATTTTCACTACAGAAATGCAATTAGTATACCTATGCATCTGAATTTTCCATCTATGTTAGAAATAAATGATTACCAATATGTGGATCACCCTACTAGCAATACAAATCTTGAGCTCAAAAACAAAGAACCAGTAATTTTTAAAAGGCACCATATCGAATCTGGATAAAAGTCAGTCAGTTTCCCCAAACACACATACACAAACACGCACTACTGAGATTCTTTATGTCACTTCAGTCCAGTGACTTTTTTTTATTCAGTTTTACTGTTGCAGCTACCAGATGATTTTACTTAGCTTACAACAACCCCACAGTACAGAAAAGTTAGTGATGGCTACATCTAACCCACTCTGCTTAAAAAAATCTCTGTTTTCATGTGAACAAAATAATTTGGAGATGGCAAGAAAGGAACAAAAAATATGGTACATCACTGGATAGACTAGGCTGTGTCAGCATATGTTAGGTGGCAGGAGGCTAGTAATTTAGACTGAACCATCTGCAATACAATGTTAATTTCCCTTCACAAATCTTAGAGGACAGAGATGAAAGCACCATTAACCCTTCAATCCAATGACACATTTTATAACTTAATATTCATACTACCACTGGATGATGGTATTTGGCCTATGAGAGACCTTTTTAGTTGGAGAGGCTAGATATAGTCTACAGTAAACCCTTTGTTACTGAGGGACTCTCCTAAGCTATGCGAAGTTGTCTAATAGGATATATATATACATACTGTACTTTATAAATAACAGAACGGAGGAAGGAAAAACAAATGAGAAAAAAAAAAAAAATCCATACACCAGATTACTGGTGTCCTCCGTTCATATATATATATATATATATATATATATATATAGGGAATGAAGTGGTCAATGTCCATGAAATCACCTGGAAGCAACAAGTCATTAACTAATGACAACACACAGAGCTGGGAGTTATGAAAAGTAGTTCACAGAATACACTTTGCTACATTTTTTGCTCCTCTTACTTTTCTATGACAAAAACTATCAGAATAGTATTTAATGTTTCATTATTTCTCTGATTAGGGTAGGAGAGGGAACAAGTACACTGTTTATACTTGAAACAAAACCACGGGTATCCACTTATAGTCACCATAAATTCAAAGCAGGATTAAGGTAAGTGCATCTGTGAGAGACAGCTTCTGCTCACTGTCCAGTCCCATCCCTAGATGGAGGGAAGTTGTGGCTAGGACTATTTGTGAAATAAAGATCAGTTGTCCAGCATTAGGACGAAGTATGTGGATGTGAACTGATAGGAAGCATTAGGAGGAACACACTGAGGTGGTTTGGCCATGTGGAGAGGATGGAGAGTGAGAGACTGATGAGGAGAGTGTATGTGAGTGAGGTGGAGGGGGGGAGAGGGAGGGGGAGGCCAAGGATGAGATGGAGGGATGGAGTGGAGAGGCATATGAGAGAGGGGTGTGTGAGTTGGGAGCAGGGCAGTGAAATGGCGGGGGACAGGGCGACGTGGAGGCGATTTGTTTGTGGTCACCCCGTAGGGGAATAAGGCGTCTGGCAATAGATAGATAGACAGATGAAGTTTTCTTACACTGCATGATAAACAGTTCATGATGACTGCTACACATGCAGTCTAGAATACCTTTGGTTTAGAACAACAAGTCTTGATTTGGATGAGAATAAACCTTAATTTGTGTGAGACTCTGGCAATGACCACCTCTCAATTAATGGTACGGGTAGATAGTGAGCACAAGCTATGATTCAAGACTATACAATATGACTGACTAAACAAGGAACCTGGTAAAAGTATGTGTAAAGTTCTACATTAAGACTACAGGAAAGCTTGAAGGTAACATACCATATGAACACTGCAGGTAACTTTTCATGATTACTTTTCAAGAACATAATTTTACCACAATTCCTTGTTTTCATTCTCTTTATCAGTACAGTATGTCCTTATCATGACACCTTTTATGATATCCTTCTTTACTATGATGTCTACAGTAATGTACAAAAAAAACAGTCCATTGATCATCCATTGCCACCTTCAACACTCTTCAGCCAGAGGATGTAACTTGTCTTTTATTCGTACTACCTCAAGATGACTTTACTCAGCTTAGGACTGACTTTTCAAACCAGAGGGGATAGATATGGCTTTAATCCTTCCACTCTGGGACAAATATTCTCTATCACACTCACACCACCTTGCTATAAAAAAAAAAAAAAAAAAAAAAAAAAAAAAAAAAAAAAGCTATTCTTTGGCTGGTGCATGGGTAGCATGGTCAGTATGGTGAGTGCAGCTTGCTTATGAAAAGTTATTATATCCAGCCTGCTTATGAAAAATTATACATAGAAAAGAACTGCACCTGCAATCTGAAAACATTCCTGTGAAATTAAAAATATTCAAGAACAGGAACCAATCCATCCTACAAGTACATTTAGGATCATAGACTGACATGGAAGGGTTAATCAATTCCCTAACAGCTAGGGGGCTGTCATAACTGAAAAAATCATGGGGTAACAGCAAGAATAAACTACAAAAAATACATCACCAGACTGAAGGGCTACAGCTGATCTGACCATTTCCCACAATTTAGTTGTTTGGAAAAAGCTGTGACATTTTGGAATGTCCTTCATTTGTAGTAAGGACTGCATGTACTAACCTACTCACACTCTCTTGTCTTGAAGACAGTATCATTAAATCTAGTATATCTATATAATATGAACCTCTTCACTCACTCCAGATGATGCACCTCTATCAGCAATCAAATTAATCACCAAATTCTAGTTTCCTCAAACATACTCACCCCTACCCCTACCCCACACAACATACTTTTAAGAGTCATCGAAGTACATACGACCGGGCCCATTATTTTTGAGGTAGCGACGGTAGGACTTGTAACGTCCAGACTGCGCCAATTTTATTTTCAACTCAGCATCGCGCTCAGCCTTCCACGCATCATAGTTCTCCCGCATCCACAACTCTTGCTTCATGTAGTCATCCTTTACACTGTCTTCCAGATTCTGTTGAGCAAAAATAATGTTATCAGCCAATCTCATATCATCCTATTCAAAGTGTACGGGTTTTTGGCATAGCTCAGTAAATTAAAGAGATGACCTGTTTGTTTCTCTCCAAGCTTCATATTATTAAAAAAAAAAAAAAAAAAATCTCAAGCAATGACCCAGTACTTACATGTAATCTGCAAGACAGAGTTCTATGCTTGCACATATCAGCCTTTTTATTTCACCTGAAGGCTGGTTTCCATGCTGCAGTCTCCATGAAAAATTCTGGTCATATTGTCTAGCCCTTATCCTGACAGCCAGGGTTCTCCATTTTATATTCAAGTCTTTACATGGTTTCATCCAGTTACTCTCATGGTCTACTAATGCACATCATCTCACCAACATTCTCAATGCACAAGCATCTTCTACATTCTGTCTTTCACACATCCATCTCATTAATATACTCTTATTTCACTCCGTACCACCATACAGCCTTGTGAGAAGGACTATAAGGTGTTTATGGAATTCGTGGATCTGGAAAAAGCATACGACAAAGTAGAAAGAGAAGAATATATGAAAGGTTTTGCACATGCATGGTATAGATGGTAAGCTGCTAGGTGCTGTCAAGAGTTTTTATGATGGAAGTGAAGCATGTGTAAGGGTTAATGGGCATCTAAGTGAATGGTTCATGATCGGTGTGGACATGCGACAAGGTTGTGTGATGTCCCCATGGTTGTTCAATATACATATGGATGAGGTGATGAAAGAAGTAAAAACACGAGTGCAGTACGACCTCACTATAACGGACTAATCAGGGCAAAAGCCATTCCGGAAAAAGCAAAATTCTGAAAAAAGCGACATCCGGACTTCCCCCTGCTAAACCGGACTTTTGCCGATATATCAGAAGTGAGTCCGGATCGTACGAACGGATTTTAAACTTTTGACAACCACTGCAGTACTGTACCGTGTTATAACTTCACTGCATTAATCAAATGGTATAATATATATAATAATACTGTACTTTACACTGATGAACAATATTTTATTTACCTTATTGTGGTGAACATAGCTGAAGTGGCCAGACAGACCGGACTGTTCCTGGCTTTATCGGACTTTTTCCGATATTTAGGAATTTAGTCCGGTGGCTCCTCAATTCCGATAAAAACGAATTCCGGTCTATTGAAGTCCGTTATTTCGAAGTTTTACTGTTATGGCGAAAGGGATGGCGTTGGTAATGAATGGGGATGGATGGAATATCTCAAATTTGTTGTATGCTGATTATGCAGTATTACTTGCAAATACAGTACCAGACAAGAACGTGGCAGACTAGTGCTGAGTTTTGCTGATGTTTGTGAGCATTGAGTCTTGAGTGTAATGTAGGAGGAAGTAAAGTGATGGTTACTGAAAGAGATGGTGACTCCCTGTGCAATATTACAGTGAATGGACAGAGACTGGACTTGGTAAGAGAGTTCAAATACCAGGGTACAGTGACAGAAAAGAGAGGAAAATGTGCAAATGAAGTGGAACGTAGAGTGACACAAGGAAGGAAAGTAGCTGGTGCAATGAAAGCCTTGATAAGAAACAGAGGTTTGAGTGTTGCAGCTGCATGAGGCTTACATGAAGGAGTGTTAGTGCCAACTGTAACATATGAATGTGAGACTATTGTGTGACATGAAAATGAAAAGTCAAGAGTGACAGCAGTGGAGATGGGACTGCTGAGGAATGTATGTGCAGTACAGAGAGTGGATAGGATACGAAATAATGTGATTCATGAAAGATGTGGAGTGAGGACGTCTGTGGACACCAGAATCAAGGAGAGTGTACTGAGATGGTATGGCCATGCAGAGAGAATGGATAACAGAGTGGTGAACAAGGTATATCTGAGTGAATTTGAAGGAGGGAAGAGGTGGGGCAGGCCAAGAAGAAGGTGGAGGGATATGGCAGATAAGTGTGTGAGGAAGAGATGTTTGGAAGTCAGTGAGGCTGAGGGACTGACAAGAGATCTGGCTGGCTGGATGAATATTGTGAGGAGAAGGGATTTGGCATCCTTTTCTAACGTGACAGTGTCTGGATTGACTACCGGATAAATTTATGTGAAGCTGCAGAATGTGGTGAATGTTTTTGGCTTATCAGATAGAGCCAGGATGAACGGTAAGTGAATGGAAGTGTGGCCCATTGGTTTCGGCAAATTTGGGCTGTCTGGACATTGCTACTCCTCACCATGCCCTAGGGTGGGAAAGGAGGTCTGGATGATGATGATGATGATGACCACCATACACCTGTAAATATGTCCGAGTTCTATAACCCACATTTTGCTACCATACAGTACATCACAGCCTGCATACACAAAGCATAAAGTTTTCCTTTCATCACAGAAAGAGACCCTTCATCATCAGTAAGGATAACTCTAAATTTTTTCCAACTATATCTGACTTTTGTGACACAGATACCATCTGAATGGAAAGACCATCATTTCAACTCAGGCATTTTAATTTTTAGACAATAAAGAATCCTTAAATGTTGAACTGACGGGTCACAGTTTTGTTGAAAATGGCAGGTAAAATACAAAGAAATAAACAAAATCTGAGGCAAATGGATGTATGATCATTTCACTGACCTCTGCTAAGAAAATCTCGTATTTCAATTTTTACCTTTTCCTCGCTCTGCGTCCAACCCACCCCAATGCAACAAAGGGATAATAGGTCATGCTGAAGATGAATAACAATATAAAAAACCTTAAATAAAAAAAAATACAGCTGCTTCTGAAATGAGATTCACAGGATACTGAAGTGTATGAATGACAGCCTCTACAAAGATGCAAAGGTTTATCGGAGACAGGCATGGTGGGCAGAATGGTGGATGATTAAAAACAAGGGAAGCACTTTTCAAAGCCTGTGAAAAGAATCAATTACCTATGTAAAGCAAAATGAAGGACATGATACAAGACAACTACCCACAGGTTAAGATCAATTATATAATAAAAACTACATTAACCCTTTAACCGCGGGTATTGTTTTCGTCTGACTGTCCTCTCCCGCGGGGGTTTCAGCCAAATGTAAACAAACCTTTAAACCTTAATAACTCTGCACAGAATAAAGCTAGAGAAAAAAATAAGGTACCATTAGAAAGTACTAACCTTCAGCTTTCCATTGATGTAGGTTTCATGACTTTGTTGACTTTCACAGGACGGGCAGTGCCGTTAGAAGTGAGGGTGTAAAATCACTATTTTTCGCTCACACACCATTACCTTCGCTCATACACCATTACCAAATGCCAACCTCATTCTGATAATAATACTATAAACATATATGAACACTGCACATACGATAAACACCCACTCTGTGTTCACTGAGGCAGGTAAAAGGCACTGTAATTACCTGCACTTCACTGCCACATCAGCGGTGTTGTAATCACTATTTTTCGCTCACACACCATTACCAAATGCCAACCTCATTCTGATAATAATACTATAAACATATATGAACACTGCACATACGATAAACGCCCACTCTGTGTTCACTGAGGCAGGTAAAAGGCACTGTAATTGCCCGCACTTCACTGCCATATCAGCGGTGTTGTAATCACTATTTTTCGCTCACACACCATTACCAAATGCCAACCTCATTCTGATAATAATACTTTAAACATATATGAACACTGCACATACGATAAACACCCACTCTGTGTTCACTAAGGCAGGTAAAAGGCACTGTAATTGCCTGCACTTCACTATCACATCAGCAGTGTTGTCACTCACACAGCTGGACAGATACTGATGCGTGTTTGGTCCGGGGTGGGGTGGGGGGCCCAGGGGGTGGGAGGTGGGGCCCCAGGGGGGGAAGAGGGAGGTGGGGGTCGGCTGGAGTGAAAGAACTTAATAGCTACTCTCCCTTGAAACAATTGGCGCAAGGAAAAAACGCGGGGTATTCAAAATATTCACATACATTCGAGAATGACACCCGCGGTTTGGTCCAGTTTTTGCAACGTCATTCTGGAATGACACCCGCGGTTAAAGGGTTAAGAAAATGGAACATGAAACATTATATTCTCAGATGAAATAAGAGTATATTTTTAATGTCTCTCTGATGAATTAGAAGTATATTTTTAATGTCTCAAGATACATCACTGATACTTCTCACCAATCAGTTTCAAGCAAAGTGGCTTTGGCTACCTGATTCAGCTTCCTGCATACAGAAAACCATCAGCCAACCCTTAAGAGGAGGCACTGCATTGTTTTCAGGATGATGGAGAGGATTTTTACCTTATGCCTTCACTCACTGACACCAATATAATCAGACAACTCTGTTGTCCAGTTTACAAATGTTACTCAATTCCCTTCCAGTCTCCCAAAAGAAGGATGGTCTAGACTGTAAGAGAAGGCAACTTCAGCCAAAAGTCCACCATATTCATGTAAAGATAAGCCTGGGGGTACATGAGCAAGAACGCCTATAAAATCTTTACTTATCTTACTTGAGGGGAGGGGGAAACACACTCTTCATTCTCATTCCTTCTTTAGGTGGAAAAATAGCCCAGGATGATGATAAACATGGTTTTACTTCCTTAACCCCTACAAGCCGGCATTATTTTGGCGTGGCTGCTCTCTCACTAAGGGTGTAGTTCCAAAAATAGCCTGTTTTCAAACCTTCATATCTGGGAAAGTATAGCAGTTAGGGAAACAAATTAAAGACCATTTTACTTACCAACTCTTCTTGCAAATAACAGCATCCCCAGGTCTGTAGGTGGTTGCATCGATAAGTAAGAACTTGAAGAAGATGAGTAACTTTGGAGCTCAAAGCAGGATGTATTCGTACGTGTGAGCGCAGCCTTGACTTTGGCTTTGCTTTCAAAGTGATAACTTTACTACTAGACAAACTAGACACAGTGGCATCCATGGCATGCCCTATGGCACTATCACTAAGCCCTTCCTTTGTATCCTTGGAAAGTGGCTTGGCAGGGGTGGATGAGGCAAGGGGGCCGCATGAGACAGGAATGGAATCGGATAAGAAGTTTCAGAAATAGCAGCATTGTTCTACGCCTGGCAAAGTTACAGAGAAGACTGAGGTACACTTGCGTGAGGTGAGGGGGTTCTCTCCCTACCCTTTGGTGTCTAGATCAAATGGTAGCCAGTTCAAATGACAGCGGGAATACATTAGTGGCTCCTCCCATCACCTGGCGGTCCCTGTCCACTCATTTTCCTGCGTCATATGCCGCGTCCCGGCGTATAGGGGTTAAAACAACACAGTATAACACTACAAAAACTTTAGCTACAAAACTATACCAGTAATACAATCTATCCTACAAGGACCTAATTTGACAAAAATTTTCTTCACTCACCTCAAACTGGCCATGACTAAGACCCATAAACTTGCGTATAATGTACATTTTTTCCTCTGGGCCATACTCCTCCTTCATTATCCAGAACTTCCAGACCCAGCGGACATACCAACAAATGTACTGCATAATCCAGTAAGGCAGGAACACCAGTTGCACCCACAAGATGTCCCTGGTGAGAGATGGGAAAAGGAAAGTCACTATACTGTATATCCCTGGTGAGAGATAGGTGACCATCCCTGTTTCTCTATGTATCTAAAGAAAGTCCTTGCCATATCACCTTTTTAACCCTTGAATAGTAGCGTTGTCAGCATCACGTGCCTACTAGCGATGTCCGGAATCACGGACAAACTTTGGGGGTAGAAATACTGTATACATATACGAATGGTACAGTTTATTTTAAAAATTTTTCACTTAAATTAGATGCTAATCTTAACTCTAGGGACCATGAACTAAATGTATTTAAGTAAAACAACATTATAAAAAAAAAAAAAAGTGTAAAAATGACAAAAAATGCATCTTAGTATAATAGGAAAAGTGTATGGTAGGATACTTATTGACAGAGTTAGAGAAAGAACAGGGGAATTAGTTGGAGAAGAACAGGGAGGTTTTGGAAGGGAAGACGTTGTGTAGATATGATATTCATTTTTAGATATTTAGTAGAAAAGTTTCTAGAGAAGGGAAAGAAGTTGTATGTGGTCTTCATGGATTTGCAGAAAGCATATGACAGGGTGGAGAGACAAGGAATGTGGAAAGTACTGAGGATATATGGAGTAAATTGGAAGTTGTTGAATGCCATGAAGAGTATGTATGAGGGTACTAAGGCTGCAGTGCATGTGGATAGTGAACTGAATGAATTTTTCTATATGAATGTTGGATTGAAACAGGGATGTGTCATGTCCCCATGGTTGTTCAATCTGTGTATGGATGGGGTTATAAAAGAGATACAAGCTAAGGCAGTGGATGTTGAAGCAATTCTAATGAGAGTGGGCAGTGTGTGGAAACTCCTCGTACTGTTGTTTGCTAAGATACTGTATTGTTAAGTGAAGACAAAGGGAACTGCATGGCATAGTGAATGAGTTTGGAAGAGCGTGTAAGAAACGGAATCTAAAAGTGAATGTGGGGAAGAGTAAAGTTGTGGTCTTCGAGAGAAATGAAGCTACTAAATGTACAGTGAGGTTAGATGAGGAGAAAATGGAAAATGTGTGCATTTAAATACTTGGGTAGTGCAATAAGTAAGGATGGAAGTTTACAGGGTGATGTGTTTGAAAGGTACAACAAGGAAGAAATGTTACCAGCTCTTTGAAAGCAGTGATAAGAAACAGGGAAGCGAGCATGGATGTAAAAAAATTCGTTGCATTACAGTATTGTGATACCAACCCTAACGTATGGAAGTGAAGCTTGGACCACGTTGGAGGGACACAAGTCGAGAGTGACAGCAGTGGAAATGAGTTACCGGAGAGGAGCATGTGGAGTTACGTGGAGAGACAGACTGACAAATGAGGAAGTGAAGAACATTGTGATGTGGATGTGGATGTAATAGAAAAGTTAGGAGAAATACAATGAGGTGGTTTTGCCATGTGGGGAGGATGGAGCATGAGAGACTAACAAGAAGAGTGTATGCAAGTGAGGTGGAGGGGGGGAGAGGGAGGGGGAGGCCAAGGATGAGATGGAGGGATGGAGTGGAGAGGTATAAGAGAATAGAGGAGTGTGAGCTGGGAGCGGGGCGGTGAAACTGCGTTGGGCAGGGTGACATGGAGGCGATTTGTTTGTGGCCACCCCTTACAGGATTGTGGCATCTGGCAATAAACAGATAAATAGATTAGGTATGAATTTATGAACAAGTTGGGTGGTACTAAGTACTGAATGCACTTGCCATTACAGTAGGCTATCTCTATTTCTCTACAGCAAGTCCCCATTACAAGTCCTCCCTTTTTTAGGTTCTTCTGAGTGGCAAAGTTCAAAGTAAAGGTGTTTATATAGAAAAATGGCTCATTAAAGTTCTTTTGCTACCTATGAAGTTGATCTGCCAGTTTCTTCTAATACAGGTACCGGTATGCAGTAATAGTAGTATTGAAATGATGTGACAAAACACATCCCTAACTCTGACTACAAACTCGTGATTCTTGACAGGTTGAAGGTGGAGTTTGGGGTTTGAAACCCACCTACGGCTTCTTGATTTCTGACCATAATCACAGTCTGGCTACATAGAATCCAAAAATTACAATCATCAATTAAAATGTAAACATCTATCTATCTATTGCCAGATGCCTCAATCCCGTTTGGGGTGGCCACAAACAAATCGCCTCCACGTCGTCCTGTCCGCCGCCATTTCACTGCCCTGCTCCCAACTCACACCCCCCTCTCTCATATACCTCTCCACCCCATCCCTCCATCTCATCCTCGGCCTCCCCCTCACTCACATACACTCTCTTCGTCAGTCTTTCACCCTCCATCCTCTCCACATGGCCAAACCACCTCAGTGTGTTCCTCATAACACTTCCTACCACATCCATATCCACACCACAACGCTCTTTTATATCCTCATTCGTCAGCCTGTCTCTCCATATGACTCCACAGGCTCCTCTTAAATAACTCATTTCCACTGCTCTCACTCTTGACTTGTGTCCTTCCAACAATGTCCAAGCTTCACTTCCATACATTAGAGTTGGTATCACAATACTGTCATGTAGTAACTTTTTCACTTCCATGCTCACTTCCCTGTTTCTTATCACTGCTTTCAAAGAACCAGCAACCTTTCTTCCCTGCTGTACCCTTTCAAGCACTTCACCCTCCAAACCTCCATCCTTACTCCTCACACTACCCAAGTACTTAAACATACTCACATTTTCCAATTCCTCACCATCCAACCTCACTGTACATTCACTGACTTCACCTCTCTCAAAGACCATCACTTTACTCTTCCCTACATTCACCTTTAGATTCCATTTCTTGCACACTCTCCCAAACTCATCCACCAAGCCTTGCAGCTCCCCTTCGTCTTCACTCAACAACACAGTATCATCTGCAAACAACAGTACAGGGAGTTTCCAAACACTATCCTCTCTCACCAGGGCCACTCCAACATCCACTACTCTACCTTGTACCTCTTTTATTACCCCATCCATGAACAGATTGAACAACCATGGAGACATGACACATCCCTGTTTCAACCCAACCTCCAAAGAGAAAAATTCACTTAGTTCACGATCCACACGCACTGCAGCCTTAGCACCATTGTACATACTCTTCACAGCATTCAACAATTTTCCATCTACTCCATATATTCTTAATACTTTCCACAATCCTTGTCTATCCACCCTGTCATATGCTTTCTCCAAATCCATGAAAGCCACATACAACTTCTTTCCCTTCTCTAGAAACTTTTCCACTAAAGATCTAAGAATGAATATCTGATCTACACAACCTCTTCCCTTCCTAAAGCCTCCCTGTTCTTCTCCAACTAATTCCTCTGTTGTTTCTCTAACTCTGTCTATAAGTATCCTACCATACACTTTTCCTATTACACTAAGAAGACAAATGCCCCTATGATTACCACACACTTCTTTTTCCCCTTTTCCTTTGTACAAGGGAATAATTATACCTGAATTCCAATCCTCCGGGACTCTACCTTCCTCCCAGGCCAATCTGCACATCTTCCACATCCATTCTACTACTATCTCTTCCCCATGCTTCAGCATTTCACCACACACTTTATCAATTCCTGGGGCTTTCCCCAATTTAACTTTCTTCATTGCTTCCACAACTTCTGTCCTACTGATTTCTTCTTGTCTTCTCACCTCCCTCCTTCTCCCAGCCATTCCCCAGCCACTTATACTCGCATTACTTCCATCCTGTATGTTCAACAATTTCTTAAAGTGTTCTCTCCATCTGCTCACTTTTTCTCCCTTCTCCACTAGTAATCTACCATTTTTATCTTTCACTCCCCTGCTAACCTCACTTCCACCCTGTCTGACTCTCTTCACCTCTTTCCAGAACATCATCTTACAGTCCCTCCACTTTACACTCAAATTCCTTCCAAATTCCTCATCCACTCTCTTCTTACTCTCTCTTACTAATCTTTTCACCTCTCTCTTCCTTTCTACATATAACTCTCTCTTCCGCCTCTCAACTTCTTCCACGCCCCTATTTCTCATCCATTCATTGTATGCTTTCTTCTTTTGTGCCACAGTCTGTCTCACCTCTTCAGTCCACCACACTGTTCCTTGCACCCTCCTCCGTCTTCTCTTCCTCCCACACACCACATCACATGCTGCACATATTTCTTCTGTAAATATCCTGCACACACCTTCCACATCCCCTATCTGCTCCAGTTCACATTTGCCCAATCGTTCCTCCACTTCTCTCTTATACTTTGCCTTTTCTCATCCTCTTGTAACCTTTCCACTCTCTTTGCAACTACTCCTTCCTCTCGTCTTTCCCTTCTATTCCTCCATCTTACTTGAACTTTAATTCTGGCCACCACCAAGTAGTGGTCAGAAAGTCCACTCCCCCAACCTCTATAAGCTCTTGCATCCATTACACATCTTCACATCCTTTCATCCACACACACATAATCAATCATTGCCTTCCTTTCATTCAGTTCACCATCCACCCTTCTCATCACTCGCCATGTATACCTGTGGATCATTTTATGCCTGAAGAGGGTATTGGCTATCACCAACCCCTTCCCAGCACAAATGTCCACTAACGCACTGCCATTCTCATCTATCGCAGCAGGCACACCCCACTCACCAACTATTCCATCCACCTTCACATTCCCTACTCTACCATTCATATCACCAATTAAAAACACTCTCTCATTCCTTCCAAACTTTTCCATGCACACTTCCACATTTGTCCAGAACTCTTCTCTCACTCTACTAGCACGATCTTGCGTTGGCGCATACACACACACAATCGCCCACATTTGTATTCCAACTTTCAACTTTACCCACACAATCCTTGACCCAACTGATCCATACTGTCTTATGCTCTTCTTCCATCTTTTACTCACAACTATACATACTCCTTCCTTTGCCCTCTCATTCTCACCTACTCCTGCACATATACCCCATCCATACTCCCATTCTCTCACACTTTCTCCCCCCCATTTTGTTTCAGTCATTCCACATACATCCACTTTTGCACCCTCAAGTACCTGGACAATCTCTCTCTCTTTCACCTCATCATTCGCTCCTCTTACATTCCACGTAGCCATTACCAAGTCCTTTGTCCGGTCTTGGGTCGTCAACATTTGGTCAGTCCTCGTCCAAGGCTTCTTGTTTGTTTTTTTAGTTAGTTGTTTTCCGGGGAGGGGCACTAACCCTCCGCCAACCCTTTTAGTCGCCTTTTACAACAAGCAGGGATACTGGGGGAGTATTCTTGAAAACCCCCCCTACCCCCAGGGGTTGTCATAAAACATCACCTGACAAAGAGATCTCAGCCATTATCTGGGCTGAAATGGCTCTTTCTGTGATGATTCAGATGTATATTATGAAAGTCAGGAACTGATTCAAGTTAAAGAACACTTAATTGGAATTCATATTTACATCAAATTTCACGACTCATAATTAATACAGTAATTAAGTAAATATTGAAATATAACATAAGCTGAATCATTAAACAAGTGTATTGAGTTGGCTGTTCACATGGATAAGGAGCCAGTCTCTTATGTGTTAAGGATACAGGAGGTGACGCTCTAGCCATGCCAAAACACGTAAATATCAGCATCATATATCGCATGTTATATAAGGTAAATGTTAAAAATTCGAGAAAAGACAATGAATGGTTGTGCAGATACCAGCCATGTGCATTCTGTGCTGTCTTTGTATCAGAAATTATGTCACCTCACGTCCGATCTAGTCCTCATCAAACCATCTCGTGAATAACGGTGTCATATATCGCACATTTTATTCATTACAGGTAATAAAACTTTGAAGGTGAGTGTAATAAAGACACTGAGAGAACAGCTGTGCAAGTGCCCGGTACCGGCCATGTGCAATGATTCTTTTACATCATCATCACCATCATCCGGACCTACTTTCCCACCCAAAGGCAGGGTGAAGAGTAGCAATGTCCAGACAGCACAAACCTGCCCAATTCAAACAGGCCACACTTCCATTCACTGATCAATCAAGCCCCCGGAATCCTGGCTCTACCAGATACGCCAAAAACATTCACCACATTCTGCAGCTTCACACAAACGTATCCGATTGAGTCAATCCGGATGCTGCCATATTCATAAGCAGTGCCAAAATCCCCGATCATGCACTTCTCACAACATTCATCCAGCCAGCTCGATCTCTTGTCAGTTCCCTAGCCTCACCGACTTCCAAACCTCTCTTCCTCAAACACTCATCCACCATATCTCTCCACCTTCTCCTTGGCCTACCTCGCCTTCTCCCTTCTTCAAATTCGCTTTTTCACCACTCTATTGTTATCCATTCTTTCCACATGACCATACCATCTCAGGACACTCTCTTCGATTCTGGTGTCCACCGACTTCCTCACTCCACACGTTTCACGAATCACATTATTTCATATCCTATCCACCCTCTGTACTCCACATACATTCCTCAGCAGTCCCATCTCAAATGCTCTTAATCTTGACTTTTCAATTTTCATGCCACACCATAATCTCACACCCATATGTTAAAGTTGGCATGAACACTCCCTCATGTAAGCTTCTTCCAGCTGCAGCACTCAAGCCTATGTTTCCTATCAAGGCCTTCACTGCACCAGCTACTTTTCTTCCTTGCGTCACTCTACTTTCAACTTCTTTTGCACATTTTCCTCTCTTTTCTATCACTGTACCCAAGTATTTGACTTATCTCACTAATTCCAGTCTCTCTCCATTCACTGTGACATCACACTGGGAGTCACCTTCTCTCTCAATAACCATCACTTTACTCTTCTCTACATTCACTCTCAAGGCACGACGCTCACAGACAGCAGCAAATCTCGGCACTGGCCTACCAAGTTCTTGTCCGGTGCTTACAAGCAGTACTGCATCATCAGCACACAACAAATTTGGGATATGCCATCTATCACCATTCATTACCAACACCATCCCTCTCTCCATTACTCGCGTTTTTACTTCTCTCATCACCCCATCCATATATATATTGAACAACCATGGGGACATCACACAACCTTGTCGCATGCCCACACCGATCGTGAACCATTCATTTAGATGCCCATTAACCCTTACACATGCTTTGCTGCCATCATAAAAATTCTTGACAGCACCTAGCAGCTTACTATCTACACCATACATGTGCAAAACTTTCCACAATCCCTCTCTGTTTACTTTGTCGTATGCTTTTTCCAGATCCATGAATGCCATAAACACCTTATGGTCCTTCTCACAAGCCTTCTCTGTTATGTCTCACTGCAAATACTTGATCCACACATCCTCTGCCACTCCTAAAGCTACCCTCTTCATCACTCACTAGGACTTCTGATATCTCTCTTACTTTCTCTATAATAATTCTACCATATACCTTCCCTACCACACTGAATAAACTTATTCCACAATAATTCTTGCACTCACTTCGCTCACCTTTATTTTTGTACAGGGGTACAATCACAGCCTTTTTCCACTCTGCAGGCAGAGTTTCACTCATCCATGCCTTCTTACATATCTCCAACAAGCACTTCATTCCACTCTCTCCACTAAACTTAAGCATATCTGCAAACACCTCATCAACCCCAGCTGCTTTCCCATTTTTCAGCCGTTTCACAGCGCTCTTCACCTGTGCTAGTGTCACATCTCCTGGCACTGCATTCCTTCTCTGCACACCCCCAAAACCAATCATGTTTACAGCCGCTCTGCTCTCTCTCTATTCCGATTCATCAGGCTTTCAAAATATTCTTTCCATCTGGTCCTTACTACATCTCCATGGGTTAGTAACTTACCACCTGCATCCTTCACATCATCACATTTCTTTCCACTTTCACTTCTACATTTCTGCGCCTCTTTCCACAATAACTTCTTATTTTCAGAGTAGTTCGCATTCATTTTTCTTCCCAGATCTTTTTCCTCTTCATTAGTCTCTTTACGTGTTTCTTGCTCTCGACATACTATGATCTTATTTCAACTGAACCCCTATCCTGTAACCACTTTAGCTACTTTTTCCTCTTTTCCTCCACCGCTCTCTTAACCTCCTCATCCCACCATGCCGTACCCTTCTTTTTTGTTGATACTCTTGCCTCACCACACTCCACTTTAGCATCCCTAACTAAGTAATCCCTATATGCATTCCCCAGGCTGTCCAGATCCAGTTCATTCCAGTTCACTGATCCTAACTCATCCTCTACCTTGGTCCCGTAATCATCTGCCATTTCTCTGATCCTTAGCTTCTCAACTTTCAGTCTTTTTCTCTGACTGTTCCTCTCTCTTTTGATCCCCCTCACTCCTCTCAGCTTGATCTTGCATACCACGATCATATGATCTGACAGACCTCCATATCGTCCTCTCCAAGCCCTTGTATCAGCAACCATTCCCATCATCGACCTCTCTACGAGAACGTAATCAATCAGGCTTCTTTCAACACGATCCCCGTTTCCTCTATACCATGTATATTTATGTACATCTTTGTGTTTGAAATATGAATTACAAATGCACAACCTCCTCTCCTGACACACATCCTTTAGTCGATTCCCATTATCATTTTCTCCTGGTACTCCATAACAACCCATTATGTCATCCTCAGGACTAGTGCCTACTCTTTTGTTCATATTCCCTATCACGATCACTTTATAGCTCCTGGGCATTTCTCCCACTACTTCACTCAGCTCATCCCCAAACCTGTCTTTCTCTCTCTCTCACTCCTGTCCTCACACGGTGCATACGCTACAATCACTGCCACTTTCACATTCTCAAACTTGAACCTGACATACATACACCTTGAGCTGACACATTTGTAGTCTCTCATTCCACTCTGCCACACCTCATTCATCAACAAAGCAACTCCTTCCTTACATCTTCCTCTCCCATTCATTCCCGATCTTACACATTTCACACCCTCCCACTCCTCAACTTCACATCCTTTCATCTTCATTTCACACAGTGCCATCACAGCATATCTCACATTCTTGAACACATTCACCACTTCCACCCTCTTGCTCTCCTCATTTACACCTCTCTCATTCCACACGGCCACGCGAGTCTGCCCATTTGGTTGGGGCCCTGGGCAGGTATTGGGCCCTCTGAGGCTCTCTGAAATGACTGCCATGATTAAGTGATTTTGGATAGAGGAATCTGGGGGACACTTAACCCTGCCAGAAACCCCGGTTATATGGTTACCACCTAGCGTAGTAAATGGTTTCCTGGGTACAGGAAACCATCTGGCTTGTCACTCAATGTAGAGCTCATATGGCATCACCCTATATTGAGTGAGTGGATGATGGGCACCCCCACCTACCACAACAACACCAGAATGTATTTACTGTATGTGCCACTGGACACAAACCAGGACAATTGATTCTAATCTTGTGGATTATGACTGCTTTCAAGGGGACATTAAAAAAAAAAAAAAAAAAAAAAAAAAAAAAAAATGAATTACCTAGCTCATATTTCACTGAAGATAACCATCCTTGGCGACAAGAGCCGAAATAATAGAAAATACATGACAACTAAAAATTACAAGAGGCAGAGATATGACCAAACAAACTGGCAATTGGACATGACTAAAGTGGCAGCTGGGAGGTTCCTGTACACTCCAGCTGATGGATTCACTCCAGCTTTACTATTTTATATTTTTTAACATTGCCACAACATGACTTCTTGATTATGTTATTACTAATCTAATGGCAAGCACCATAATTATTAATTTGGTTATATATTGGAAGGAAGGTAGTGGAAATGGTATGCTATAACTTTGTTCAGATTGTTTTCACGTTCAAACAATAGAGTAAGACGAGAAAATTGTTTCGAAAAGCCTTTATTTTATTTGTTCGTATTGTCACCGGCCATCCTCGGCAACAACTTATTTCTCTCCATATGAAGTCCACTTGCATTTGCGTCACTTAAATTTCACAAGGTTTTTATAGAACCAAATGGAGTCAAAATATGAGAATCTACTGTATGTATATCCCTGGTGATAGATGAGTAAATGTGGTTCCTGCTTGTAAACTCACTTATATGTGGGCTTGGCATAGACTCCCCTGATGTCCATCTTGCGCTCTATGACCTGGCGTATGACCTTCTCCTCCTGCTCCTTGACCTGATCCTTGGTCATCCCCTTCAGCCGCTTCTTATCTGTGATTAGCAGTCCCTCCCGCTTAGCCAACTCCACTGCCTGGATCCGGTACTTTGGCACCACCGCAAAGTACTTGATTGCTTCATCATACCTGGATACAGAAAGTCCTCATTACAAGTCACCCTAAAGCTTTTTATCATTCTTTCACTCTCTCTGCTATTAACATTCTCAAGGTCAGGAAAACTCTAAACTTATATTTAACACATGGCATCCGGGTGTCATGTACAAATGACCACCTGGAGATGTCCGTGTAGCATGCATACATGATCTAGTGTTTTGTGGCATTGTCTGAATATTTTGCGGGTAATTACGACCACAGGAAAACACTAGCAAGCCTCCTGCATGCATTGCAGTCACGCTCCAGTTACCTGTATACATTCGTCATGGACAGACCTACGCAAAACGTTTTCCTTGTGTCTGGTGAGACATCAGCCAGCCTGCCTCAAGGTCATTGCCATAGTGACTGCACTCCCCTGCTCACACCACTGCACACTCACAACACACTTCTCAAAGCCTACATGGAACTGTGTTTGTGGATGACTGCGGTATTTTGAATGTGTGTGTGTGTGTGTGTGTGTGTGTGTGTGTGTGTGTGTGTGTGTGTGTGTGTGTGTGTTTTTTGTTTTTGTTTTTTTTTAGTATGGAGGGCTAGGGCTAGTATAAGCCTTACTTGTACCACATATACGGACACAGGTAAAAAAAAAAAAAAAAAAAAAAAAAAAAAAAGTTACCTCACTTCCAAAGGCTCTCTCTCTGACTTTACAGACAACCGTACCTGGACAATCTGAGGCCATCAGCTTGAAGTCGAAGGACTGATGAGTATTATGACAATTTTTTATTTCTGGCTAAGTTTTAGCTGAGATATTATAATTAAAAGAAAGAAAGAAACAAACAAGCAAACAAAAAAAAAACTGATTTTCCAGAAATCCCCGGCTGGCGGAAGGGTAGGCGGAAATAAATGCCGGATGCCATGGGTTAATGTCAAACAATTTTCTCCAGCTGAATGTGCCACAAAACCTGAGTGTTAGTGCTGGTCCCATTAATGAAGTGAGTCACAGAAGCCTGAATGTTAATGCTAGTACTATCAGCAATTCATAGTCAGCATAGGCCTAACTGTAGTACTGCAATCTATTTTAACTACTGTAATGCCAGATGATTTTATTTTGCTGAGTGGGTCATTGATGCCTGAGGGTAAGTCCATGGTAAATGACCAACTCACTTAATGTACACTCTCTTAGTCAATCTCTCATTCTCCATTCACTCCACCTGGTTGTAAACTATAAGAAACTTTAAGAATAACATGGAGGGCAGCCAGCCTGATGTGAAGGTGATTTGTATATGACAACCTCATTCAGGATAAAGGTACTGTATCTGACTATTGAAAGGTAGACCAACAAACGCATAAAAAAATAGAAAGACAGAGAAACAAACAAATACTGCACACAGACGGGGCACTTCCCCTAGACTAACTTAGTCCATCCATTGTAGTACTGTATGAGTGAGATAACTGTTATGGTGACAGCCAGTACGATCCTCACATCCACCCGCGGGGCCATGCGTCGCCGCCACGCCCTATATACATTGCGGTAAAACTGATCTGGGTTGTCCAGCATGTAGTCATAGTCCTCACGCGCCTCATCATCGCGCAGTATATCGTACCTGGAGGAATGCAATATATACAGTGATTCCTTATTTCATGTCACAAATTTTGTGATTATTATGTGTACAGTATATTAAGTTCACATCATGTTTCTGAAAAAATAAATGCTTATTAAAGTTCTACTGCTATCAGGCTCAGCTGCTATACAGTATTCTGTTCACTTATAACCTGCCATAAAATAGCCAGCTCTCCATCTTGAATGCTGAGCTGTGACAACTGATGCTAGAATTTGGCTTTAGTCATGAAGACTTTGAATGGAAAGGAGGAAGAGTTGTAATGTTGTCTTATTCTGCCAACAACCTATGGAAAATAAGCTACAAAAAGATAAATTTCTCCATCCATCTATCCATCATCCAATCCTATGTTGCCCCAGGAGGAGCACAGAAGTCCAGGGCTAGGCAAGTTGGTCCTGACATTTGAGTGACCAGCCTCAATCATCCCTGAGTGGCATTATGTCAGCAATAAACCCCCGCACCAGTTCAATCCAAGTGGAGCACCTTAATTACCAAAAAAAAGCACCAGGAACCCTAATTTGGTTGTGTGGTTACCACCCAGCATAGTAAATGGTTTCCTGGTGTACAGAAACCATTTGGCTTGTCACTCAGTGTAGAGTCACCCATAGGCAGAAGGAAAAGGAAAGAAAGACAAAAGAGGGAGTGTAAAGTCACCCGTAGGCAGAAGGAAGAAGAAGATTGAAGGGAATTCTCCACTTGGTTAAAAAGAATGACTATAATTTTCCTCCATTTACATATGAACTGCTATGTTAAAATTTACGATACCGTACTCTGCAACACATTCCTGACTTGAAATGAGGACTGCCTGTTGCTACTGCTTCTGTTGCTGCATCCCTTACTGTACCATCAAACATGGTGGGGCCAAGGAGTAGATTATTCAGTTCAGCACAACAGTGACCAGTTGATATCTGTGTGGCATTATGTACACTGGTCTGTACTGTGATGATAAAAGTTTAGGGTACTCACGCGGTAGAGAGCTGTCGGAACCTCTCCTCGGCAACTTTCTTTTCCTCTGGGTCCTGGAACTTGTCCGGGTGAGTCTTTGAGGCGATGGCTCTGAAGGCACGCTTGATGTCTTGTTTGGTGGCATCTCTTGTCACCTCCAGCACTACAGAGAAAAATTTGAAATTTGTCAGTACAATTAGTTCTGGACTAGCCTTCTTTTCTGATATTCTTATTTTGATACAATGTTCTTATTAAGATACTGAGGTGTTTCCTGTATTAAACTTCCATCACTAACTATAAGGATGATTTGTTACTTCCCCTATATTGTGATAACGCAGGCACTGCTAGGTTTACCAAGTCATGATAAATAATTTTGTTACTGTCACTGTCTTAATCATAATAACACTGCTGTTCCCCAAAGTCTGTAGAAAAAAAAGTACGGTATGACCTTCTCTCACAGAGATAAGGATGGGTTTATACGTGTTTTGATCAAATGTCAAATTTTTGTTTTTGTTTTCTGAAAGGCTATAATTATTTTGATTAAACAGCCAAAAGTGGAGTCCCTCAGGGCTCTGTGCTTGGACAAGTCCTGTCCCTCCTTATGATGGAAGACAGTGATAAGAAGGTGCAGCACATAGCTTAAGAGTAACATCATCTGCTAATGATACAAGAATCACCAATGCGATGCACACCCAACAAGATACAAAGTATCTGCTCACTGGCCTCCATGAAATATACAACCAGGCCACTGAAAACACTATGTCTTTCATTACAAACATTTGGACTGATAAGCTATGGAGGGGATGACCAATACCTGATGGGAGTTCAAGTAGCTGCAGAGGAGAAATCAGCAAAACACTTGAGATTACTGGTTAGTAATGACTTTTCATCCATGGTCCACACAGAAAACATCACAAGGAGAGCAAATAACATGATGGGCTACATCTTCTGGACCTTCCATATCAGGGAACCTGAATAACTACTCCCACTACAGAAATCCCTGGTAATATCCAAGATGGAGTACCATACTTATGTCGGCTATGGTCCTCACAGAGAACTGTTAAAATTAATCACCTGGAACATGTGCAAAAGTCTTTACAAGAAAGCTCAGGCTACCAGTGCAATAAAACTATTGGCGTTGGCTAAAGACCCTACAACTCTACTCGCTGCAAAGACGAAGGGAAAGCTGGAATATACTTAAAAGGAAGGTACACAATGCAAATACATCAAGAGAATGGGGAATCAATAGTCAAAACCATCCCTATTTTGGCCACACCTGCCACACAAGAACAGCTGAAGCAGTCAGCATCTGCAGTCCATCCATGCTATAAGTTTCATCAACAAGGGACCAAGACTATTTACCTTCCTGCCGAGAGGCATCACGGATAACAGCACCTGCAGAAAACTTTCAAGAGGTCAGACTTGTTTCTGCAACAGATCCCCTGTGAGCCCCCTACCCAACACAAGCCCACTCTAAAGGGGACTGTGAGCAACTGTATCCCTAATCAACCAACTATATCCCTGATCAACTGACCTACATCAGAAGTGGGGCACCTTGTAGGAGCAGTGGACTCCCATGTCGACTGTGGTGACCTTACACCTCAATGCAGGACAAGTATGTCTCCTAAGTCTGGAATTTAAGCCACTTATTACCCATGAATAAATGAAATGATAACTTGTGCCACTCTCAGATGCACCTGCTACGGTACAGCATAAATTTACTAACACCATCAAATTGGAATGTAAACATTTCTGGACGGGTGTAACGGAAATAAATGCTGGTGACACTTGTAATGACACAGCTGTGATGTGCGTGAAAACATACCCGTAGGTCACATCGCTGCTAAAATTTGTTACATTAAACAATCAAGCTGTTAATGTAGGACACTAATATACAGCACCTTATTCAACTATGTGTGTGACAGCTGAGGTCAAAGGACGATGACGCAAGCTGTAACCATGTCAACAGGAAGCTGTATCTGCAAAAAATATATAAAAAATAAAAATATAACACATGCCGGTACTTACGGTCATAGCAATTATGCTCTCCGCAGTAATAGTCCTCCACATAACTATGTGCGGGCTGAAAGACAACACAGAGTGAGTAAATGAGCAGTAATCGCCACATCATCAAGCAGCTCCCTATCCCCACCTTCTCTCCCTGACTGACATCAACACACTTGCGAATCGCGATTCTCTTGATAAAATATAAAGTAGAAAAGTCGATTGCACTAATTATTTAGATTTTAACATGAAAAAATGGAGGTAAAAAAAATTTGCTTTACTATTACTTTTATTGATTTGTATTATTTATTAAAACTAAAACGCAGTCGCCTCATTCATTCTTGGCAAAAAAAAAAAAAAATAAGGCCTTAAATTATTCTTGGCATCTATTAACTAAAATATCACATTTTTGTATATAAGTACCGTCTTTATCATTATTTTTTTCAAACACTGACCTAGGCTTCTATTTTTGTAGTAAAAATATCTTAGAAATTTGTCTTTTGCGACTTATAAGGGTAGCTACAACCATAGAGGGTAGTTATATGTAATTATTATATAATTGATAATCATAAACGATGTAACAACGTAGACGGTAAGTTACGAGTATAGCCACGTAGGAAAACGGAGTGCGGTATCGTGGTACGAAGAAAGTCAGGTACTGCATCGTATCAAACCGAAGTTTTACCACGTACAGGTCCTGTAATCCTGCGTCTACTGTCAGTTTTCAGGGGCGAGGTGAAAGCGTTTGTAATGTAAGTGGGTGACTGATGAGGCAGTGAATCTGATAGTGTAAGCAACCATCAAACACATCGCGATTTTCAGCTGTTGGGTCACAGGCTCCGCGGGCCTTCATTAAAAGGCGGTAGCTTTCGTTAACTATATTCAGTGCTAAGCTGATCTCTTAAGCTGAATAACCTCCCGGGGAAGAAGGGGAGAGGCAAAATACTCCCCAGTATCCCTGCTTGTCGTAAGAGGCGACTGAAAGGGGCTTTTTGTATCCATTCTTTCTTCTTATCCTCCTCTGCTCTTAAATCCCAGTGTTTCTTCTTGACTTTGTTTTACCTCTGCGCCTACAGTGCCATATAGCCATAGTATGGCTGGATGCTGATTTTGTATTATTCCTTAAGCTGAATAAAACCGTTTGGTAGTTGCATTAATTACAGTAACGATATCCAACAATAGGAGTGAAGGTATGAGGAACTCAAGTGGGTATTATTTTACAAGTGGACAATATGCAGGTCAGGAATTTTAGCACCATTAAGGTATAGTACATTCCCAAAGGATCATAATGGACCCCCATAACCCCATTTGGAAATTGATATTTTCAGAGATAATGAATTTAATTTAAAATTCCAAATAATACCTTGGGTCTTCCACTTGTAAAAATTTACCCTCAAGTGCGGAATCATTCCCAACTCGGTCCTACCCCAGTCCTTTGCTGGTTACCATGCTTGTAATAACCATGGAATATTTTTAGTCCAGTGTCGAACTGCAAGATACACGGTAGTGATGGCATATGCCATTGAAATTACTAAAGTATTACTTGGAAAAATCATAACCAAGGAGGAATGATCTTAATTTGCATACCCGATAATTTTGGATTTATGATCGTAGACTTGATACCTAAGTGTTCGCTTCACAACTTCGCCATGCATAAATTCTGTTTAGTTTATTGGACATTGTATCCGATCTCTTATGAATATTTAGGCCTGCATATTATTTATTATTAACATAAAGTGTTGTACTGACACTCCTTGCAGTATCTGCAATTTAATATTTTGTAAATTCAAGCATTTAACATCAAGATTCATGCATGTGTATTAAAGGGACAGTCCTGCATAGGAGTAAAGTCCAAGCTTGTTTTCATGTACTGTACATTCTTTAATTCAGTTGATGGAAGGGATGGTAAAATAAATCATAAAACA
Source organism: Coenobita brevimanus (assembly GCF_032717465.1). NCBI lineage: Eukaryota > Metazoa > Arthropoda > Malacostraca > Decapoda > Coenobitidae > Coenobita > Coenobita brevimanus. The sequence continues at coordinate 37,625,703 of NC_137013.1, forward strand.
TATACCAAATGATGATCAGGTAAGATTGTATTTGAACTTCTGAGTGAGAAAATTGATGTCAGAAGCCTAACTTTTTCAGTCCAATGGTATACGGTAACTAGCTTTATCCTTGTTACTGTATCAGACGATTTTACAGTTCAGAACACTCATACTGAAGGGGGCTAATGAAGGCTGTATCATCATCCAGTTCAGTCTCCCCAGAGGTGAACAAACTCGTCAAAATAAAGAATAAAATTATTTACATCCTCGGTGTGAAGTACAATACTGTAGTTTAATCAAGCTCATTTAGCAGCACACGCTCTAGGCTGACTTGTAATTGTCTTTTTTTTTTTTTTTTTTTTTTTTTTCCTCTCAATGTATAAATCAAGTTGGGTCTGGTTAGTACTTGGATGGGTGACCGCCTGGGAACCCCAGATGCTGTTGGCATAACGTTCTCCCTACGTGTCAAGTGGGGTTGGTGGAGGATTAGTGCCCCTCCCTGTAAAACAATTAACTCTAAGCCCTTGGCCACCCCGTTTGGGATACATGGCATCTGGCAATGAATGAATGAATGAACATCATATGAATCAAATATTGCACCTCAAAACCTTGATTAATGGCCACAATGGTTCTGTAGTCATGGCGTATGACTCCGAGGTTGTCATTATCGTACCCTGGCAACCTATCTATCTATCTATCTATCTATTGCCAGACGCTTCAGTCCCGTTTGGGGTGGCCACAAACAAATCGCCTCCAAGTCGCCCTGTCCCCCGCCATTTCACTCCCCTGCTCCCAACTCACACCCCCCTCTCTCATATACTTCTCCACCCCATCTCTCCATCTCATCCTCGGCCTCCCCCTCCCTCTTTCCCCCTCCACCTCACTCACATACACTCTCTTCGTCAGTCTTTCACCCTCCATCCTCTCTGCATGGCCAAACCACCTCAGTGTGTTCCTCATAACGCAACCTGCCATTGAAAAATAATCCAGTTTCGTATCATTATACACGAATCACATTATGCACGAATGTATTACAGTATACACGAATATTATTATACACCAACATATTATACACAGATCACGTGGCTCATACACGAAATCAAACACACTTTTGAATGATAGGTTGCCAGGGCATGATAATAACAACCTTAGAGTTAGGCGCTGCGACTATTGTAAGTGAACTGTAAGCAAATCCGCCTGCACTGAGAGCTAGCGAAAAGTGAGATACTAGGTTTTATCCCATCCTGGAGATGGTTGCCAGTGACGTGTGGAAACAAATGTCAGGTACCGGTATTTGGGAAATATTAAATTTCAGAAAACCTGGGCAATGACAAGCATCAAGAAATCACTACTCTTACTCAGAAACATGATACAAATGTAGGTATGAAAACCAATTCCACTGAGTTCATTAGTACTGTAATATAACGAAATGACTGTGTGTCAGGGGTTGCCGGATGGAAGCCCAATATATGCATATGCAAAATAGCCAGTCAAAAATATTCATTTGTGGGTGTGATATTTTTTATCAAGTATTTTAGTGACTTTAGTGGTCTGTGGTTTTGCCAACTCTTGTAAGTTTACCCAAACATGTGTAGTAGTCACAATAGTTATGATACTTTTTTTTAGCACAGGACTGAGTTTGGCTCACCAGCTAGGGAGCAGAATCCACTCTCATTGATCCAGAGATTATCTAACCTCTGTGGAATGAAGAGCTCGTATAGAAGAAGAAGAAGAAAAAAAAAAGGGTAAATGGCAGCTTCTAAATAAATACTCATACAAGTTACATCCATCATAAAAAGATGCATGATTTTTTAGCATTTTTCTGTGTTCCATTATTACCTCTTACTGTTTGGGCTATTATTAGAAAGTCTGTAAAACCCGAGGAGAGTTCTGTCATCATAAGATATGAGGATTGTTCCAAAAAGTTCAGCATTTTCCATACAGTTTGTGGCTACAGTACTGTAATTTGGGGTGGCTAGCAAATCAGGAATCAGATTCATTACCAAATTTGTGATCAGCCTCTTTTGCAGCTTAAGTTTGGTTTTCTGAGGCAGTCACTCCACTTCCTGCATCACATGTGTGTCAGGAAGATCCAGGCATCTTCACTGCCAATACTGTACTGTATATCCTTTTTACCTTAACATTTCAGAATTTCATTCCTTTTAGCTTATACCACATAGTGGCAGAACAAGGCAAGCTATTGTTCTGCATGTCTTCACAGCACCTCTTTGTGACTGGCATCTTATTCTTGTATCAGTCCATTATTACAACTCTGCACTCATGATGGAAAGATGGGATTTTAGGTTGTTATTGAAAAACGAGTAGGTAGTCTTCCCTCTTTGTGAGCCACAGGAAGGGTTCATAAGGGCTCCTTGTCAGTTACAGCCCTTAACCCAACACTAACCCTGTATTATCATTGGTTAACCCATGGATTGCAAGCCACAGCTCAGGCTGGGAAGCGTCGGTTGCGAGCCACAGCTCAGGCTGTGCTGGTCGTGCATCACCACTAACTAGTTTCTCCACCCCTGTGCAAACTTATGCATGGCGCTACGCAAAGACGGAGAGGGAGATATACACTCAATCCTCATAAATCGCATGTTCATAAATCACAGATTCGTAAATCACGGCTAAGTGGCCATCAAACTGCCGCCAACCTTTAATCACTGGTAAGTCACGAAAATCGTGGACCTAAGCACCCAAGTGGGCCATTTCCGAGGAGAACCGTAAACTGTGGCATTCAAACTGAAAATCGCGACCCAACAACCAATCACCATGCGTCCTTGGTGGCAAGTGTGCATACTAATGCCGCCATGTTGTTGTAGTTCTTGTCCCGCCAGTCCGTGCACTACAGACCGTCGCTGTGGAGTACGAGAGCTAACTGCCTTTTTTGTGCAACTTCCCCCCTGCCTCCTACCTGCCATGGCCCCTCCCGACCCCCCGATGAAGCGCTCTGAGCAGTATGGCATCAAGAAGTTGCCGCCATTGTCGTACAGTCAACGTTTGGAGCTCATTCGTCGTGTTGAGAAGGGAGAGAAGTTTTCAAAGCTGGCGATAGAGTTTGGGAAGAATGAGTGCTGAGAGAGTCTAAGTTCATCCCAACAGCACCCCATTCCATTCACTTACGCAATTTCGTCATAGGATTAAGGTGAGATCCCTTAACATTGCTTATTTCTATTTAATACGTGCACTGAATATTCCAAAATATGTATGTTTGTGTTTGGTGGTACCCAGAGCGGTGTAGGTAGGGTGCTCTGGGGGCAGGTTGGCCGAAGTCCAGACCCAAATTAATTTTTCACATAAGAATTATTATTCATAAATCATGGAATTCGTAAATCACGGCAGTGGTCCAGACCCAAATTGCCGCGATGTATGAGGATTGAGTGTATATATATATTTTTTTTACACCAGATGATGTCCTGGATGTTTATCTTCAAGTTTATAATTAAAAAAAAAAAAAAATCATTTTTTCACTACTCCCCTATGCAGTCTTATGCATAGCCCTATGCAAAGATGGAAAGAGATTTTTTTATTTTTTTTAACCAGATGCTGGTGATACCCTGGATGTTTATCAAGTTTATAATAAAACCTTTTTTTTTTTTTTTTTCCCACGCCACTGGGTGGGATAAAAAAAGGAATTGCGTAATCCACAGGTTAAGGAGGCTCAGTAGCACGTCTTCCATACTACTTTACTCCTGTATATGACACATTAATACAGTATTTGTCGGTACCTTCTTACCAACCTATTAACTTGCTTGCTTGCTTACTGACTTGTATGGTATGTATGCAATTGTTGTCAGTAATGAAAGACAGACAGCAAAAAAAAATAAGGTGTGTTATGCCAAATAAATCTCTAAGAAAATGTGAGGGAGTTTCTTCAGCTGAGGAAAATACGGGCCTATGAACCGAGAATGATTTGTTTTTGCTGGAAGGACAAGAAGAGCATAAATTCTTCTCATGTCTTTTTCTTGCTGCAAAAATTGTTACAAAGAAAATTATTATGAATATTTTTCATTTTCCAGCAATAATACGAAAAAATGCAATCTTCACATTCCTAGTTCTTCCTGCAAAACCTGTCTCAATACAGTATATGATAGGACTAAATATTTTTTAAAATTCATCTGCAGGTCAGTAGGTAGCAATGAAACTTTAACAGCCAGTTTTTATGTGATTGCCTTTGGAAGAAAAATGGGCACTGGTATGGTACTTTTTTTTTTTTTTTTTTTTTTTTGTTGGGGGCACTCATGATCTACTCACTTGATGAAGTGCAGCTATAGGTGTCTTTCCCTTTCTTTTTCCTTCCTTCCTCTTCTGTCCATCTTTCCTTCATTCTTTCCTCTTCCTTCTGCCTACAGGTGACTTTACACTTCCTCTTCTGTGTTTCCTTCATTCTTTCCTCTTCCTTCTGCCTATGGGTGACTCTTCACTGAGTGACAAGCCAAATGGTTTCCTGTAGGCTACACCAGGAAACCATTTACTATGCTGGGTGGTAACCATATAACCAAATTTTGGCACCTGGTGGTTAGTGGGTAAACAAGGCGCTCCAATCAGATTGAGCCTGTGTTTGTTTATATCCAAGGAATGGTTGGGGTTTATTGCTTACGTAATGGCACTCAGGGATGAATGAGGCTGGTCACTCTCATCTGAAATGTCAGAAGCAACTTGCCTAGCCCCAGGCTGCTACGTTCCTTATGGGGCAGCATAGGATTGGATGATGTATAGATTTTTTTTTTTTTTTTTTTTTTTTTTTTTTACAATTGGAAGAGGAGGAGGATTCTCACTTTTCTGTTGTAAATGCTTCATATAGTGCTAGCACAATATTTACCTTAGAAAATGGGGAGGTGGCAGCTTTTCCAGTTTGTAGCACTCTGGTATTGTATATTACATTGAATTTAAGTTATTGTAGGTTAGATTTTGTAACTGGGAGCCTGGGCAGTGTTCACAAAAAACCAGGTGCACCCTATGCTGTACTATACCAAGATGACTACATATAGGTTTAGTGTTGTATGCCTGTACACTTCAGCTTAAAATGTCCCCAGTTAGGATTCTTAAACCAAGCTCTAAACTCATCTGATTAACAGCAATGGCAAAAGTTTAAGTATGGGTACATCATTGTTCTGGTGGTTAATCTGTTTCATCCAGTGATGTATAGTACATTACTTTGATCTTTTTTCCTATTATTTCCAGATTATTCTATTCACTTTAGGGGAGACACCCTTTTATGAAGAGGTTGAATTAGTCCATCTAATCTCATCATTTTGAAAAGTTTTTCCAAAGAAGAATAAAACTGAAGATGACAATAATAAAATGTATATGCTAGAAAGCACTCAAAGAGCGCATACCTCTGCCAGTGCCAGATCGGGATTCGCCCCCAAATTTAATAATTTAAGTTCATTGAGAAATTTTGAAGATACAGTATTGTGTGGACAAACAAACAGACAAACAAGTGAATACATAACCTGCTCCAACTTTGTTGGCAGAGGTAAAAATAAGTTCATCAGTTTGAAGGGGCTACCAAAGCCTGATCCACTACTGTGTCTTCATCTGTTGTCTGTTTGCAGATGTCGCAAGGAGGCAGGCGCAAGTTTACCGGCAGTGCGCAAGATTACTTGGACTGGTTCAAGGGCGTGGAGTTTGAGAAGGTGTGTAGACTCTAGATTTACTGTATAATGTGACTAGACATGAATTAACACATCACAGCCTTGTGACCCAATAACTGCAGGTATTCCTTGTTATGAGTCAGGAATGTGGTCCAGAATATCTCAGTGATTTCCATTTGACTTATACTGTCAGTTGGGGAATAGGAAAATGAGTTTTATGTAGTAGTGGAACTGTAGTAGGTGCCTTTACTGTAATGTACTCTGAACCTGCCTGCAATTAGAAAAAAAAAAGAAAAAAAAGTGACATAACAAGGACTTTTAGTATCATGACCAAACACATCCAAGCCCGTAGTGCTGTAGTATGTTTATTGTAACCTGAAATAGATCCCTAACCACTTTCAGCTCAGTTGATGGCAGAATGTAGGCAGATGGAGTAGTTGATTTGACTAGTAACCAAGGAGATTCATACCTCATGATTAACCCTCCGTGTGCTGGCAGACTTTGGACCTTCATGGAAATATGGCACTTTTTTTTTTTTTTTTCTACATAGGTTAGAAACGATGAGAAAACATGGAGAACAACCATAAAAGTACTCACAGAAGCCATTTAGGTTGATTTTGAGGTTGATTCTCCCTGAGCAGGCGGCTGAAAACTTTGGAGTAACGCCCATAGACTTCACCACTTGCTGCCACCACAGAGTGAGAGGAGACAGAAGCTCTGCACTTTGTTCATCGGTAACTATGCTATTCAAGCCAAGGACACTCTTGTTGGGTATATAGATGATATAGGAAGTGTCCCCAAGCATAGTTATATACTGTACATTGGCATACTATGACAAGCAAGTGAGTGAGTTGGATTGCCCATATAATGTTCGTAATAGTTCTTATTCTACGTTTCTGAGGTAGAAAGTCTGTGCCAACACTTATTATACTGTACATTGTACAGTATTTGTTTTCCACATAACTTATAATTCTTTTCATAGTTTACGCACTCTTGATGTTTTTTTTCGCACACTCACCACACTACCGTTCTCTTTTCTCGCACGGCAAGATATTCGTGCCGTGTCATTTCACTTAGTATATTTTCTCTCGCACTTAACACATTACCTTTCTCTTTTTTTCAGACAGCAAAATATTCACACCACGTCCTTTCACTTGGTATATTTTCTCACACACACACACACACACACACACACATATAACTTATTTTACTTCACTTACTATTGTAATATCACTAACACTATTTCTTATTACACTTATGAGATAATTATCATTACATATTATTTAGTTATATATTTTTTACTTGCGTCTTTTATCGCACACACCACGTGGTTCAGAAGTGGAATAGGGTGTGGTATTCTTTGAAGCAGAGTGTAAGGCACTACCCCGTATCCCACTCCACACACTGGTAACGCGTGTCCTTTCACTGTTTTCTTGGCCATACTGTGCTGTGTTGGCACACGTGACACCTGCGTTGGGGATTCCTCTTTGCACCTGGCGCCGTCACTACCTCTGGGAAGTGATGTTCGGTGAGGTGAAGGGGATTTTCTCCGCCAACTGAACGTTTTCTTGGGGCACGATCACAGCCATGGGTGCCAATCAGCTCCCTGCACAGCTCCCTTATGAAGTCCTCAAAAGTGTTGCTGGATCCTGTGGTGTGGCCATAGAGGAGGTGAGCATTCAAAACTGCTACATCCAGCAGGTGAAAGAACAGTTTCTTGTACCACTACATTGTGGGCCTGGCACACTCGATGCGCAATATCATTGCATCCGACTGGTCAGCCTGACATGCACTGATATTGTAATCAGTCACAGCCTCAGGCTTCCAGATGTGCACACGTCTTTCACTGCAGTAATCGATGGTCTTTGTGATATGCATCAGGGGGCAATGAACCGTTGAAAGGAGGTTTACCTCGCAGTTGCGGTGCCAGGGAGTGACGAGGATATTATTAGCTTGAGAAAACTCTACCTCCTTCCTTTCCAGTTTCCTGCCCACCTGTACCATGTGCTGTCTGGTTTTCTTCACTGTATTGCAGAAGCGAGTCTCTTGCTGCTGCAAATACCAAGTAAGAAGAGGGATAGTGTACCAGTTGTCCAGGTACAGGATGTGCCCACGATGAAGGTACAGCTGCATCATTGTTTTCACAACTGCACCAGACAAACTGATAGTCCTGTCCTCTGTAATTTCCATCTGTGCACTGGTGTACGGGACTATGTCCTGCATATACCCGGTCCTGCAGTCACACGACGAAAATTTTGAACCCAGAGCTTTGTCTTTTGCTTGGGATATATTGCCTGAAGGCAATGTTCCCCCTCCATAGCACAAGACTCATATATGACCAGGGCTTTGTAAGGAGAGAAAGAGGATGAGAATCGCGCCCTCAGGTGATCAAACACTAGGCGAATTCAGCGTATCCTGTCGGTGTTGCCAACGTTGCTAGGGTCCTCATTATCATAAAAATGGAGCCAGCTGAGAGTGTACTGGAATCTGTTTCTTCCCATAACTCTTCCAAAGAAGGATGTTGACATAAAGGGGTCCACAGTCCAGAATGAAGGTAACTGATTCTTTTTATTGTCAGTCCCATCAATAGAACTAACGCCAGGAACAGGTACATCTCATCAGCAGGTATGTCGACATCAAACAGCGAGATATGGGGTGTTTGTGGGGCTGTGCTACAGCAGAATGCTGCATACGTGTTCAAAAGTATGCAGATTCTGAGACTTAACTCATTAGTGAAGAAGTTTCTGAAGAAATCAATCCTCCTAGAGGATTGATTCAACTTGGGAACAATACAGCCTGCAGTGTCCCCACGAGTAAATGGTTGGTGAATGGGAACAAAATTGCTCTCATCCTCCCACTCCCACGACACTTCATCCTCTGCTTCACCATCTCCACTACCATCCCCTTCGTCAGGCTGGGGAGAAAAACCAGAGGTCACCTGGGGAATATTTCCTTCCTCCTCACCTTCCTCCTTAGTATCACCTTTTTTCCCCCTAACATTTCCTTTTCCTTTCCTCTTCCCCATTCCTTTCATCCCCACACTGCCAATACAGTATTGAAGGAGGAAGCACTAAAATGAGGTGGGGAATTTCCATGGGGAAGGTCACGTGTGCCAGAGGTGCTGGGCTGAGGTGACTCAGGCCTTTGTGAAGTTGGTGGCGGCGTGCTCCTCCGCATCCCATGTAAGTAAAACATTGCACTGCTCACCTTGTATTTTTTAGTTTGTAAATCCTTCCTGGCCTTTGGCCCTTTACGGGGGGATCCCACCCACTTTGGCAGAGTGTATTTAGCACAAGGATCCTCCTGATACTCATCGTCACTAGAGGAATTGTCATACGATTGAGGGCGACGGGGGGTGTTGGGAGGGGGTGGTGATGGTGGTGCCGACCGGGAGGACAACAACGTCACTTACATGCATTTCGCCTTCCTGGGGAATGGTACTTCTTCTTGATTCAGAGTCAGGCTGAATGTAATCCCTGTTAGCCACATCATCATCTAATAGGGAATCGCTTTCCCCATCAAAGGGCACCTCAAGGAGAGAGTCAATCTCGTGCTGGGCTTGGGCACGATGTGCCATGATCCTCACTCACTCAGAGTCAAAATCAGACTGACATGGTGAGCTTCCACACGGGCCCAGGTGTGTGGTGATGACTCATACCTGGCGTGTGAGGTCTAGAGATGCGCGGGAATATCCCCACTGATTTTTTGGCGTGTAATTTGAATGTTCGAATTTTGGCAGATGTATGTGGTAGGTGGGGGCGCTCACCATCCACTCATTCAATGTAGTGCTGCTCTCAGGTGTCTGCCCTGTCCTCTCCTCCATCCTTCTTTCCTTCCATCTTCTTCTATCTTTCTTTCCTTCATTCTTTGCTCGTCCTTCTACCTACGGGTGACTTTACACTCCCTCTTCTGTCTTTCATTCCTTCATTCTTTCCTTTTCCTTCTGCCTATGGGTGACTCTACACTGAATGACAAGCCAAATAGTTTCCTGTACACCAGGAAACTATTTACTACGCTGGGTGGTAACCATATAACGAAATTTTGGCACCTGGTGGTTAGTGGGTAAACATGGCGCTCCAATCGGATTGAACCGGTGAAGGTTTATATCCAAGGGGTAGTTGAGGTTCATTGCTCACGTAATGCCACTCAGGGATGAGTGAGGCTGGTCACTCTCATCTTAAATGTCAGGACCAACTTGCCTAGCTCCGGGCTTCTGTGCTCCTCATGGGGCAGCATAGAATTGGATGATGGATGGAGCCACCATAATGAAGGCATCTCTCCTTAGTATTAAAACATGAGTTGAAAGGTTATAATAAGGAGTGGCATTAGTTTCCATCTTTGGCAACAGTACCTTTTTTGAAGTACGTGGACAGAAATAGAGATAAATTCTTTCATTCATTTTTACAGTTGCATTACCAGTATTACACAAGAAAATAAATGCCAGGTATATATGCAGTGAGCTTTTCTCACCAAAAGTTCTGTAAGCATTATCATCAACACCAACACCATCATAATCATTGTCATTGTAATTGTAATCATCATCATCATCATCACATCATGCTGACCTTTACTAGTCTCCGTGAACGCTTCCCCAGGTATTCCTCCCAGCCAGCCAGACTGATGGTGAAGGCCTTCCTCCTGTCGGGGATGTAGAGCCTTTCCGACCCCCGCCCCTTCCTGAGTACCTGCGGAGGGAGCAAGGCCAGGAATATGCCCACAAGTACCAGGAGGAGTTCATGAAGGATATGGAGGTGACTTGGAGTTAAAGGCTGATTTTAGGGTTCATTGGTTCTGCCTCAATGATTTTGTCAAAGAGGTCAAAAATTATCAAATTTCATAGTACTGTATAAGCAGATAACAGGTACCTAAGACTAAACTGAGTATACAGGTACACATAGGGTTTTATCTTCGAGCTCTGAGGATATATTGGGAGGAGTATTTGCCAGAGGATTGTGACCACGTGTACAAAACTCACTGATTTAAAGTGCTGTCCCTGGTTCATCCTCAGTGTAAGAAGAAAATCCATAGATATTAAGGAGAGAACAGAATGGATGGTAAAGTTTAACAAGAATTTTAATGCCAAACAACTCAGTGTTACAAAATGTTTCTTGCATAATGTATGAAACAGGAACAGAAGTAGTGAGAACTGCCTCTACCATGATTGGAGGGTCGGTAAAACATCAGGGAGCCAAACAGGGAAAATGTATGAGAGGAGTTTATCATTTACCATGTAAAGACTAGGAATGGTCATATGTAGGAGAAGTAATTTGAGGAAATGAAAAAACAATAAGTGAGAATAGATATGATAAGAAATTCAGTCTGAATAATGCAGTTGCTAAACATAAGTGGGAGAATGACCATAGAATAAACTAGGTACAGTATGCAAATGAAGGTATTTATAATCTACTTGTTTTGAGAAGTTTAATAACTTTAACAAAAAATTTTTTTTTTTTTTTTTTTTTTTTTTTAAATAATGATAAGCAAAACCATTGGCATTCTTGTTAAGTACTGTAGTAGGAAGCTAGACTAGGTCAGTTACATCATATCTTAAACATTTTTGTTTTTGTTATTTTTGTCACTGGTACCCCAGGTCTGAACAATTTAAATCACTTGTGGCTACCAGTGTGTGTCCCACCTTAAGAAGCCAGCATGGCAAAATGTCGAAGAAAATGGGTCCTTTCTCTGCACTTGGTGTTTTTCTACATAGAAGGGAAGTTGCCATGTATGGGGATGAGTTTGGCAGTAATGTGGGTGTCATGTGGGAAGAGGAAGGAGTTAGGAAGATTTTAGTGGGAAATAAGTAAGGAATAAGGAATAAATGTAACTGAAATATGAAAAGAAAAGATGAAGGAGCTAAGAAGGTGACTGTATCATGAAAAAAGGAAGTAGCTGAAAAAGAAAGATGTCAACTTAATGGCATCAGCAATTTCTCCATCTTTGTTGTTGTTTCTTCAGGATAATATTTATTATTTTTACCCCAGACTTTAATCATGTTACCCCAGGCTAATCTTTATTGCCTTTACCTCAGGTGTATCTTTGTTATTCCAGGCTTATCTTTTTTGTTACCTCTTGCTCATCTTTCACTACACAGCACATTGGTTACAACTCTCACTTCTGTTATCATAACAGCTGGCACAACGCTCTGGTCGAAGAATACAAACCACCCGATCAACGGGCCTCATGGATATCGAGGAAGACACAGCCACAAGAGCACCCAGTGATGATGATGATGATGTTCAGAAAACGCAAGTCTATCTTCACTATGACTTCACCAATCATCGTATCGAATCCACGCTGCCCGTTTTTGATGCTAAGAAGGAGGTGGGAGTTTGTTGGTCTTGATTTGTGGTAGGTGGGGGCACTCACCATCCAAGCACTCAAGTGCTGCTGTCGGGTGTCTGCCCTTTCCTCTCTTCCATCCTTCTTTCCTTCTCTCCTCTTCTGTCGTTCTTTCCTTCATTCTTTCCCTGTCCTGCCTACGGGTGACATTACAGTCCCACTTCTGTCTTTCTTTCCTTCATTCTTTCCTCTTCTTTCTGCCTGTGGGTGACTCTACACTGAGTGACAAGCCAAATGGTTTCCTGTACACCAGGAAACCATTTACTATGCTGGGTTGTAACCATATAACCAAATTTTTGGCGCTTGGTGGTATAGTGGGTAATTATTGCGCTCCAGTCGGATTGAGCCGGTGAAGGTTTATATCCAAGGGGTGGTTGGGGTTGATTGCTCATGCAAAGCCATTCAGGGATGAGTGAGGCTGGTCACTGTCATCTTAAATGTCGGGACCAACTTGCCTAGCCCCGGGCTCCTATGCTCCTCATGGGGCAATGAAGGATTGGATGTTGGATGGATAAAATTGATAGATCTGTCTATCTCTCTGTCGCCAGATGCCTTAATCCTGTTAGGGGTGACCACAAACTAATCGCTTCCATGTTGCCTGGTCCCTGCCATTTCACTACCCTGCTCCTAGCTCACACATCCCTCTCATATACCTCTCCACTCCGTTACTGCATCGCATCCTGAGCCTTTCCCTCCCTCTCCCCCCTCCACCTCACTCACATACATTCTCCTCATTAGTCTCTCGCTCTCCATCCCCTCCACATGGCCAAACCATCTCAATGTGTTTCTCCAAACGCTTCCTATCACATCCACACCACAACGCTCCTTCACTTCCTCATTTGCCAGTCTCTCCATGTAATTCCACATGCTCCTCTCAGATAACTTATTTCCATTGCTGTTACTCTTGATTTGTGTCCTTCCAACTAGGTTGAAGCTTCACTTCCATACGTTAGAGTTGGTATCACAATACTGTCATGCAGCTACTTTTTTACTTCCATCCTCACTTCCTTATTTCTTATCACTGCTTTCAAAGAACCAGCAACCTTTCTTCCTTGTTGTATCCTTTCAAGCGCTTCACCCTCTAAACTTCCATCCTTACTTGTCACCCTACCCAAGTGCGTAAATGCGCTCACATTTTCCATTTCCTCATCATCCATCCTCACTGTACAACCAATGACTTCATTTCTCTCGAAGACCATAACTTTACTCTTCCCTACATTTGCCATTAGATTCCATTTCTTACACACTCTTCCAAACTCATTCACCAAGCCTTGCAGTTCCCCTTTTTTTTTTTTTAACTAAAACATACTGCATTATCTGCAGATAACAGTACAGGGCCCTTCCCCACATTCACCTTTAGATTCCATTTCTTACACACTCTTCCAGACTCATTCACCAAGACTTGCAGTTCCCCTTCGTTTTCACTTAAACATACAGTATTATCTGCAGATAACAGTACGGTACAGGGAATTTCCAAACGTTACCCTTTCTCATTAAAGCTGCTCCAGCATCCACAGCCCTACCTTTTTTATAACCCCATCCATGTACAGATTGAACAACCATAGAGTCATAGCACATCCCTGTTTCAGTCCAACATTCAAATAGGAAAATTCACCCAATTCACCATCCACACAATGCAGCCATAGCCCCCTTATACATACTCTTCATGGTATTTAACAACTTCCCATTTATTCCATATATTAATAATATTTTCCTCATTCCTTATGTATCCACCCTGTCATATGCTTTCTCCGCATCCATGAAGGCTGCATACAACTTCTTTTCCATCTCTAGAAACTTTTCCACTAAAGACCGAAGAATGAATATCTGATCTTCGCAACCTCTTCCCTTCCTAAAACCTCCCTCTTCTTCACCAACTAATTCTGCTGTTAAATCCCTAACTCTGTCAATAAGTATCCTACCATATGCTTTTCCTTTTACACTAAGAAGACAAATGCCCGTATTATTACAACACACTTCTTTTTCCCCTTTTCCTTTGTACAGGGGAATAATTGTACATGAGTTTATATCCTCCGGGACTCTACCTTCCTCCCAGGCCATTCTACACATCTTCTTTATCCATCCTACTACTACCTCTCCCCCATGCTTCAGCATTTCACCACACACCCCATCAGTTCCTGGGGCTTTCCCCATTTTGACTTTCTTCATTGCTTCCACTACTTCCGTCCTGCTGATTTCTTCCTCTCTTCTCACCTCCCTCCTTCTCCCAGCCATTCCTCAGCCATTTATACTGGTAATACTTTCATTCTCTAAGTTTAACAGTTCCATGAAGTGTTCTCTCCATCTCCTCACTTTTTCTCCCTTCTCTACTAGCAATCTACTATTTTTATCTTTCACTCCTTGACTACTTTATCACCCTGCCAAACTGTACCTCTTTCTGGGACATTTTCTTACAATCCCTCAATTTTACATTCAAATCCCTTCCAAGTAATAGAATACATTACTAGGGAACTTTCTGAGTGCTTAGTCATCCCCAACTTGGTCTTTCGCCAATCCTTTGCAGGTTACCATGTTTGTAATTGTTGTGGAGTATTTGTACTCCCATGTTGAACTGTGAGGTATAGTAATGGTATATTTCATTTAAATTATTAAAATATTACTTAGAAAAATCGTAATCAATAGGAAAGATATAAATTTGTTTAATTTTATGATTACCCTCATAACCTTGCTACTCAAATGTCAGCCCTTACCAACTTTGCCTTTCATAAATATTGGTTAAGTTAGTGGACATCACAGCTGATATCTTGTATAGATTAAGGCTTGCTTATTATTCAGAATTAACATTAATCTTTGTACTGACAGTCCTTTTGTTATCTAAATTTTAATATTTTGTAAATTTAAGCCTTTAACATATTGCTCAGAGACTCATGCATGTACATTCGAAGGACTGTCCTGAATAGAACAGCCCATGCTTGTTTACCAAAGTACATGAGCCAAGATTGTTCCCTCTGTCCTTAGTTAATATTTGAGAAGATGTATGAACTACAGTAATCACTTGCATATCTGAGCTTCAGTAATTGGGCCAAAGGAAGGTCAGAAAATGCAAAAAATTTGAATAATGACAAATATAGTATTTGAGGCATACAGTTGTCTGTACAGTATAGGTGCATTACATTGCTCACAAATTTGCAAGCCTGCCTCCTCAGTCTCATCCTCACTGTCGTCGTCACTCGTGGGTATCGTGGTTGGATGAGATGCTGGTGAGATGGATGGTTGGCTGCATGATAATGTAGGTGATGGTGAAGGCTACGTTACAGGAGTGGTCGGCTTGAAGAACGTTTTGGTTGTTGTTTGTTTGAATGCTCATTTGCACTGATTTCTGATGAACAGGTCACAGAGTTCCCGGAGGAAGCTTGAGGCCTTTTGGAAGGGTGGTATAGCATTTGGTGCTCATGGTAATCATTGAGGGTCTCGGAAGCTTCCCTGACTTTCCCAGCCTTAGGCATAGAGGAGAACATAGAAGGCATGTGAAGGCGGCGATGCAGTGTGGGTGTTTGTTGTTGTCTCAGTTCACTCTGCCACCTACTGGCCACCGCGCGAGTTTTGCCACGCACACGATATTAAAATTTCTTTTTTATTCATGTAGGCCTATTTGTTACAGTTTATTGCATCCATCCATCCATCATCCAAGCCTTTGTTGCCCCATGAGTGTAGGAGCCTGGGACTATGCAAGTTGGTCCTGGCATGTAAGATGAGAGTGGTAATATTGTTAATTATTCAGTGCGTAGGTTCAGAAAATGTTGAGGTTTGTATAATGCAGGTTTGTATATGCAAGTGATTACTGTATACTGAATTAAAGGAGTTAAATGTAATAATTCAATTCAGAGGCTGCTGAATTAATTCAGGAGCTGCTAATTAGCTTTCTTTATTATCCTGGTAATGTCAACAACTTCAGAGTTGCACATTTCTTCATATATTTGTTTTTTGTGATGTAGCTGTTTATATTTAATAATTGTTATGATTTTTGAAAGCTTTGTCTCTCTTCCCTCAGTTGATGTACAAGGGGGATTAATTGCTTGCACAGTCATATGACTGGTGTACTCAAGAAAAAACAACAACTGCCTAGTAACTTATTACAGTTCTGCTGCTGTGACCTTGCCACTACCGTGTGATTTGTATATATGACAAAGTCACAAGATTTGGCCAAGTATAATACCTTACAATTAATAGACATGTCAACAAAAAGTTGCCACCGAAAGGTTTATGAAAAATAAAATCTTGAAAACTGAAGATACAAAATGTATGCACATTTTTTTCACTCTTTACAGTTTGCATCATTTAATGTACAACATAATACTAATTTGTAAAATAGAAATTTGATGGTCCTATCATGTATATTTCTTCCATCCTTCAGTTTATGGAAGGGATGGTAAAGTAAATCACATCATGCAACAAATGAAGATCAAGTAAGACCCTGTTTGAACCTTTGAATGAGAAAGTTGTCTGGAGCTTCAGACTTACAGTCTGATAATATACCTAAAGTTTTATGCTTGTTGTGACCAGATACTTTTACCCAATGTAAAGCACTCTTGTATTGAAGGGGGTTAATGACTGCTGTATCATCATCAAGTCCAGTCACCCCAGAGGTGAACAGAATTGTTGTGATAAAGAATAAAATGAGTTTTACATAATCAGAGTGAAAGAAGTAGTTTAACCCCTTAAACGCGGCCGTGAACAGTCGACCCCCCCCGAGTGGCGGGGTTGTATCGCGGTCTGAATACCTGTAGGAAAATATTAGCCAAAAATCAGAGATTAACCCTAGAACATTATACTTGGTGTGGCAGATAGTACTTACATTCAGCTTTCTCCAGAGACAGGTGTTGAGCCTTCGTGGACTACCCAAGGACTTGTGGAGACTTGCAAAGTTGGGTAACCAAGTCTTCACTTTCACACCTCCAGCAACCCGGTTTCCCCTCTACCACAGCCTCATTCTGTCACAGTAAACTTTATACTACAACATAAAGGTAGTTTGGAATCCGTATTTGTACAATAAGCACTGAAAATAAGGCTAATATCAACGGAGCGTACGGCCGACGTGCACCGTGGCAGTGGTCTTCCCGTCACTCAACAAACATTTCCATTTTCACAGCTAAAAACATGTATACTACATTATTTTCAATCATATTACTTCCCAAAAGATCACCACGGCGCGCTTTTTATTCTGCCTTACGCCCGCCACTTTATTCTCGTTCCTGTCGGCCGCATGCACTGACTCGGAAGAGCTAGAACTCGCCATAATGTCACTTTGAAAGCCTGCGGTAAACTGACGCTAAACAGGGGCAAACCGTGAGAAAAAAAGCTAGTGTTACAACTGGGGAAACAAGCGTTTCCTATTAGCATAAACTGCTTGTGAGAGGAGAGCGCAGATTTACAGTTCTGAGCACTCAGAGCGCTGCCATGTATCACAGCCAGGCTGGCCGGGCCGTGGGGGGGGGGGGAAACGCGATACTTGGCAACAACGGAGGTCAGTAGTACAAAGGTAAAGTATGCTAATTGTAGCTAAAGGGTGATGGTGCTGATAGACAATACCAGCTGGAGCCTGCTTGCCTGCGATTATTCAAAATTTACTAGAATCGCAAACGCGACGATCCGCTGTTATGTCCTTTTCGCCGAGCGTCGCAAACGCGACGATCCGCGTTTAAAGGGTTAAGCAAGCTCATTATGCAGCTCGTGCTGTAGGTTAACTTTTAATAATTTTTCCCATTGTATAAATCAAGGAACCTCATAAGAATCAAACAAATATTGGACCTCAGTACCTTGATCACTGGCCCCGTGGTCTTCTACTAAATGGACCATAAGCACATCTGCTTTCACCAAGAGCTACTGAAAAGTGAGGTATCTATATTTTCTGATGTGGGGATGTCACCCATAAAGTATAGACAGTGACAGACTTGAATAAAGTACTACTACTACTCAGAAATATGAAATACGGATGTAGATATGCAAGCCAACACCACTGAGCATTTTAGTGAAATAACAGAATGACTGCAATTGATTGCATAATAGAAGGCCAGTCTGTGCATATGCAAAATAGCCAGTTGAAAGTGTTCTTTAGTATTCATTCATGTGTGTTATTTTTTATCAATGAGTGTTTTAGTGACTTGAGTGGACTATGGTCTTGCCAAATCTCATAAATTTATCCAGACATACAGAATAGACACCAGAGTCATGTTACTTTTTTGGGCACAGGACCGAGTTGGGTGCATCAGTTAGGTAACAGATGACACTCTGAAAGTATCCCAAAAGACTTACTGTATACCCACATATGGAAAAGGTTATCCAGAAGACAAAGCTGTCATTTCAGAACTTTTATATCATCATCCCACTCTCTTTTCCTATCCAAGGATGTTATATCTTCAGAAAAAACAACTTTTCTACCAAAATTAACAGTTTGAAGAACTGAAATCAAGACACTTTTTTTGTAAGTTAATGTTAACTTGGTGGCTAAAAAATAGTCAGTAAGTGAAACATAAAATGACAACTTACTGTACATCTGAAAAACAGAAGTTAAAACTGAAAAAAATTAACATTAATATACAAAAATGTAAGATAACTTAGTTTAGATTATGTAGACAGTCCTCTTTATAAGTCTTATGTGTTCCAAAATAACAACTTTTTGAACAGTGAATACTATGATTTGGGAACAGTACTGTTATTTGCGAGAACCAAAAAGTTGCTTGTACAGGTTGCAGTGAAGCCTGAATAGCCAATCATTCTGTAGTACAGTGTAGACTTGATAATGAAATAGTGTGTTAACCAAAGACAACTTGTGAGGACTTGGGAATGTAAAAAGAAAGTGACAGGGAGAACTGATGATGTATCCATAGTGACACAAAATATCCCACATTTCCTCCTGATAACAATCACTCGGTATCAAGTGACATTCTATGAGGGGGGAGGCTGGATGTTGGAGGTGGATCCAGGTGATACAGTTTGTTAGCCCCTGCAACCTGTATATTATATTATTGTCTGCTGCCTGTGGACAGTTTTCTCAGCGTACCAAAAGCCTCTGATATTGAAGAGGTTTATTAGGCAATAGCAAGACTCTCAAGTGTGAAAAGTCTGTCCAGAGCTAAATAATATTGACAGGAGATAACAAGAATAAATTGAAAAGGCTGTCCTCAGCCTTTGATGGGTTAATGGTCAAAATTTTCCACAGATACTCAAAATAATCTCTCAGTATCAAGTGACTGTGATTGAGGGGGAGACAGGATGTGGGAAGTCAACTCAGGTGCCACAGTTTATCCTGGACGAGGCCGTGGATCAGCACCGGCATTGCAATATCATAGTAACGCAGCCTCGTAAGATAGCTGCCATGTCCCTCGCTCGCCGGGTCTGTCGGGAGCGAGGTTGGCCATTGGGGAAGCTGGTTGGATATCAGGTGAGAAAAACAGGAAAAGATGTATTGCTGTTAGGTGACTGTATTAGTATATGTAGTATTATTTTCCTGTAACACTATGTTTATAGATACAGCACGTAGAATTTATTTGTATGAATATTATGTTTCTATTAATATGACATTTCTGTAAGAAACAAACAAGGGCATATGGGGAGACTGAATGAGCAAGAGGGATTTAAAGGTAAGAAGTTGAATGGCAACTACACATAATGACAGATGAAAGGCTGACAAACAAACCTCCACAGTGATAGTACAGCACTGGTACTGACTGAATATGAGAGGTACCCATGCTTCCCAAGTTGGGCCAGAGGTGAAATAGTGCATTCATGGCTGATCATGTAGAGCAACTACTGGGATTCAAACAGTGCTAGAAAAGTTGTTGCATTCTGGAATATCATCCAGGTATGGCAGTAATGCTTTTTGAAAAATCACCAGAGATGTTAGTAGCAGAAAAACTCTTAGAACGTAGCTTATAGTAAGGAGTAGCTTTTGCTGTTGTTGTTGCCTCGAGTTCATCTGGGTGTGAACCTGGTGGACTGCAGGCTGAAGTTGGCCTTCTCCTGCAGACCCTTTAGTGGGATGGGGAGGGGATTGAGGGATATTTGTTTAACGGGATCAAAGCCATCTGACTGTTGATGCCACCACAATAAGGCATTGCACTCCAGCATTTTGACTTTGTGCAAAAGAAGGAATTATTATGTTAACTCCCTGTGTTATAGGTGGGTCTTGACAGCTACGTGGATAGTGATACTCGGCTGAGGTTTGTGACAACGGAGGTGCTGGTACAGATGTTGATACGCAGTCGATCCCTTGACCGCTACACACACATTATCTTGGACGAGGTACATGAACGAGACGAACACACTGACTTTGCTCTCCTTGTGGTCAAGAAGTTGCTTCATACTGTCTCACCAAAAGCAAAGGTTAGTAAAAAGTTATTTTGGACTCCTATTTTTATCACCGAACAGTGTAACAGGGGATGTGGATGGAACATCAGCTACTACTGGTCATGTTCTAGGGAAGATTGAGACTTGGCAGAAATTGATTCTCTGCCTTAATGACCACCTTTCTGTTGACCCTGCTGAGTCATTAGAGAGGTGGTCTGCTGGTGTAATGGATGAGTTCAGTCCCCAGCTGGGGCAGGGAGCAGTTCAAGGGTTTGAATTTCGCTAAAGAGACTTTACTGATCTACCATAAGTCCCATTGACATGGCATTAAACACCCCACTAATACCAGGCTGCTAAACTTATACCTAGAACTGGATGCATATAAATAAAGCTGATAGGTATTAATTTCTTCATTTTCTTCTTCCATGGAACTTGTAGCACATTTCCTTAAAAAATAGAAGAACTAGAATCTGTTAATATGAAGTGGGAAGTTTTCATATTTGTAGGTACAGTAATATCTAAATTGAGATTGAGGCTTGTATAGCTAAATGCCTTTTGACAGTTATATAATGTGGTATTTTCATAAAGTTCAGACAATGAAACTTGATTGGGTTGAAAGTGTTTAAACACTAATGGTTGTAAGGGCACCACTTGGGATGATGATCGTGTGCTAAACATAAAATGCCACCGAGAGTCGGCTAGTCACCTTCGTATAAATGTTTTGAACTAGGATATTGTAACTTTATGCTTCTACACCTCAGAGGAGGTATTATAGGGTTAATATTTGATACAGTTATGGACAAGACCTATTGACAGCAATACCATTCTTTCATACTCATAAAAACCCCAATACAGCAACTTTCCTCATGGTTTGCAGGTAATTTTGATGTCGGCAACCATCGATGCATCCAAGTTTGCCAAGTACTTCTCAACGCCAGTGCTGGGCCACCTCCTTCCAGCTCCTGTGATTTCAGCTGGCACTGCAATGATCTACCCAATCCAGACCTTCTACCTTAACGACCTCACATCAGTCTGCAAAAACAGGCCGGTCAGGGCAAGATGAGTTTGGATTTAGGTGTTTTTGTTAGAAAGTTTTAATTCAGTACAGTCAACTCATGTTAGTGTACAAGTCAGGGTTGTTTTCCACAATATCACAGCTTTTTCCCTACATT
The DNA here is from genome assembly GCF_032717465.1 of Coenobita brevimanus. Classification (NCBI taxonomy): domain Eukaryota; kingdom Metazoa; phylum Arthropoda; class Malacostraca; order Decapoda; family Coenobitidae; genus Coenobita; species Coenobita brevimanus. The sequence continues at coordinate 37,647,097 of NC_137013.1, forward strand.
TTATGCTGTAAATAGAGGGCTAGGAGATCAGCTGTATAGATATTGGTGAAGCAGTAAGTGGCAATATTACTCCCAATTGAGGGATTCATTAGGAAAAAAATGAAAAAGCCACATATGATGAGGACTTGTTGTGCGTAGGAGTGGAAGAAACGCTGTAGGCATGAGATGTTGAAATACCAACAATAAACAAAGCAGGTGGGGACGCTCACCATCCACTTACTTGATGTAGTGCTGCTTTCTGGTGACTGCCCTTTCCTCTCTTCCTTCATTCTTTCCTTCCTTCCTCCTCTCTCTCTCCTTCATTCTTACCTCTTCCTTCTGCCTACAGGAGACTTTACACTCCCTCTTCTGTCTTTCTTTCCTTCATTCTTTCCTCCTCCTTCTGGACACTGAATGACAAACCAAATGGTTTCATGTATCCCAGGAAACCATTTACTATGCTGGGTGGTAACCGTAAAACCAAATTATGGCACCTGGTGGTTTTGTGAGTAATTAAGGCAGTCCAGTCGGATTTAACTGGTGCAGGTTTTTATGCAAGGGGTGGTTGGGGTTTATTGCTCACATAATACCACTCAGGGATGAGTGAGGCTGGTTGCTCTCATCTTCAATGTCAGGACCAACTTACCTACCTCGGGGCTCCTACGCTTCACATGGGGCAACACAGGATTAGATGATGATGATGATGATAATGATAAACAAAGGATGTAAGATGGTAAAGACTTACTTTAAAAAATAACATAAAATATTTCATAGTTATGCAGTGTGGAACTATGAGTAATGTTGGAAAATGGAGCTGTGTGTGGTATGGAAGAAGAGTGCTAAACATTATTTTCCGAGAGAAAAGGAGGAGGAAAATGAGTGACTGAAAGAAACTGGTACATTCCACAAGGACAAAGTAGTCTCAAGGCATTTCTGTCTGGGCGTCCTTTGAAATGAAGGGTTACCTGTGTTGTTAATTAACCCATCTGAAAATACATCCTAAACAAGTAGTTTTAATGTCTAACAGTGTTTGAGGGCTGTACAAAGGCCTTTAGGATGAGCAAGTAAATTTTAATGTTTTATGATGTTTTCAGGGGCCATACAATTTTTTTTTTTTTCTAGATAAGTAGATTTTAGTGTTTGGTGATGATTTGGAGCCCAATAAAGATTTATAGGCAGCAACATTGATAAACTGTAGTTTTAGATGTCCTTTAGAGGGGTTTTAAGTATTCAGGGAAATTTGCAGTTTGCAGATATTAAAATTTCCTGTCTCCTGTGAAAAATGAGGGAGCACTGTACAGCTGTATGCAGTGGTATCCTGTTCATCACCCTCACCATACCCATTCTTTCAGTGCGACCGTACAACATAATCTACCTTTTGATCACTCTTCTCTCTCACTTCATATTCGTCTCTGATCAGTATTTTTCATTCCATTCATTTTACACAATGTGTGAACATTGAAGTGCTTGTCGGAGATATGTAAGAAGACATGGATGAGTGAAACTGTGCCAGCAGAATGGAAAAAAGCGAAGTGAGTGCAAGAATTATCGTGGCATAAGTTTATTGAGTGTGGTAGGGAAGGTATCTGGAAGAATTATCATAGAGAAGGTATGAGAGATATCAGAAATCCTAGTGAGTGATGAACAGGGTGGCTTTAGGAGTGGCAGAGGATGTGTATATCAAATATTTGCAGTAAGACCGAGAGTGGAGAAGGCTTGGGAGAAGGACTATAAGGTGTTTATGGCAGTCAGTGATCTGGAAAAAGCATACGACGAAGTAGACTGAGAAGGATTGTGGAAGGTTTTGCACTTGTATGGTGTAGATGGTAAGCTGCTAGGTGCCATCAAGGGTTTTTATGAAGGTAGTGAAGCATGTGTAAGGGTGAATGGGCATCTAAGTGAATGGTTCACGATTGGTGTGGCATGTGACAAGGTTGTGTGATGTCCCCATGGTTGTTCAGTATATATATGGATGGGGTGATGAGAAAGTAAAAACAGTAGTAGTGGAGAGAGGGATGGCATTGGTAATGAATGAGGATGGATGGAATATCTTATTTTTGTTGTATGCTGATGGTGCAGTACTACTTGCAAATACCAGACGGGAACTTGGTACACTAGTGCAGAGTTTTGCTGATGTCAGTGAGTGTCGTGCCTTGAGTGTAAATGTAGAAAAGAGTAAAGTGGTTTTTATTGAGAGAGAAGGTGACTCCCAGTGTGATATTACAGTGACTGGAGAGAAACTGGAATTGGTGAGAGGTCATATACCTGGTTGCAGTGATAGAAAAGAGAGGAAAATGTGCAAAACAAGCGGAAAGTAGAGTGACACAAGGGAGGAAAGTAGCTGGTACAATGAAGGGCTTGATAAGAAACAGGCTTGAGTGTTGCAGCAGTGTGAGGCTTACATGAAGGAGTGTTCGTGCCATCTTTGACATATGGATGTAAGACTATGATGTGATATGAAAATGAACAGTCAGGAGTGAGAGCAGTGGAGATGGGATTGCTTAGTTATGTATGTGAAGTACAGAGAGTGGATAGGATACAAAATAATTGTGATTCATGAAAGATGCTGAGTGAGGAAGTCTGTGGACACCAGAATCGAAGAGAGTGTCCTGAGATGGTATGGTCATGTGGAGAGAATGGATAACAACAGAGTGGTGAGAAAGGTATGTCTGAGCAAATTTGAAGGAGGGAGGAGGCAAGATAGGCCAAGGAGAAAGTGGAGGGATGTGGTGGATGAGTGTGTGAGGAAGAGAGGTATGGAAGTTGGTGAGGCTAGGAGACTGACAAGAGGTCTAGGTGGCAGGATGAATGTTGCGAGAAGTGTGTGATCAGGGATTTGGCACCCCCTTTCTAACACGACAGTGTCCAGATTGACTCTATCGGATATGTTTATATGAAGCTACAGATTATGGTGAATGTTTTTGGTGGATCAGATAGAGCCAGGATTCCAGGGGCTTGAATGATGTGGGAATGGAAGCTTGGCCCACTGGATTGGGCATACCTGGGCTGTCTGGATGTTGCTACGTCTCACCCTGTCTTAGGGTGGGAAAGGAGCTCTGGATGATGATGATGATGTGAATGTTGGGGGTAGGGTTGTGAAAGGCAGACCAAAAAGGACCAGGGACGAGGTCAGAGAGCGTAATCTCAGGGATAAGGGACTGAATAGGGTGGCTTCCAGAGATCGAGAGGCTTGGAGAGCCACCATTAGATGACCAAAGTCAACACATGCAAGCATGTTGGAGCCTTTATTAGCGATATGCTATGAACCCAATTTCATTGTTCTGACAGATGTTACCTTACCAGTTTCTCACATCCGTGTACTTTTACAATGCAAAGAAGAAGTAACCACATGCTATAAGCCTACACAGACATTTTATTCTAAGAAATTTAAACCAATAGAGATCCAGATTCAAAAAGTGTTCATTTTAAGATACCTGGGCACAGTGCATTTGAAAGAATGAAGGTCATAGGCAGAGGGAAATACAGACTGAGGTGGATAGTTCAGGAGTTGATCACTAATACACCCTCATGTAGTCCTCCTGCAGGTTGTATATGTTATATTTCTGTTTTATATTGAATCATTCATGGCGTCATCCATTATCCCTCCTGAACCTCTTGACTCTACACTTCTATAGCACCACTGTCTTTAAGATCATACACTAATACAAGTCTCTCTCTTTACCATGACTCACCAATACAAGTCTCTCTGTTCACTGTGACTATCATATTATGAGTTACCTCTTCTCTCAGCAACCACCATTTTATTACAGTATTAACTGCATTCACTTTCAGACCTTGCCTTTCACAAGTATCCATAAAACTCTGAATACATCTACAAGCTCTGATTGAATGTCAGCAAGCCACATGGAATCATTTGTGTACAGTACTTAAGCTGTAAAGTATCTCATCTCTCACCATTCATCACAACACAGTCCTTCAACATAGTGTATGTGGCAGAAGATTAGGTTACTGTGCTGCAGTCCATCAGGAGTACCTTATATGTGTTGGGCAGTAACAACATCAACAGCAGTTAATTATAACAATAACAGCAGTAATCATAACAGCAACCATTCATCATCAGCTTCACATTCTTCCATGATTCTTCGTTCTGTAGCACCTAGTGGTCTAGTGGTTAGAATGCCCCAGGCAGATTGATATCCTTCCTTTATGCATGAGTGTGATCCCTGAAAGTTGACTGGGATTTTTTTTATTCCCCCTAACCAAATAATGTTACCAGGGGGATAGGCTGATCATCTACCGTTAACGTGTTGTGGACTACAATAATGTTACCAGTATTACCCTGAGGTCCCACACCTTGCAGGAAATGGCCATATCTCACCATGTTTTCTCACTTTGACCTACATCTCTTTGTTCTTACTTGTTTTATTCTCAACTCTGGAGCAGGTTATCCCAGAACTACCAAGCATCAACCAGGATGAGCCGGGAATCTCGGAAGGCATGTACAAGCTGGCCACCGAAATGGTATGCATGTTTGACCAGATAGAGCGGCAGCAGGAGGGACTCAAGAACACTGAGTTTGCCATGAAAAGGTGAAACAGGAAGAGTGTTAAATTCCTTCACAATGGTACAAGAATTCTCTGTCTTAACCATGTTACCCTGATGATGATAGTGGTAGGTTGTGGCAACAATCATCAGTGCAATTGATTTGCTGTCTACCGCTTCCGTAGCTGATTCTACACTGAATGACAAGCCTAGTGGTTCATATAACTCAGAAAATCTTTGTTAATGCTGGGCACTAACCATATAACTAAGGAAAGGGGTGATATTGAGCCTACCATGGTGCCTCTGTTAACTGAGTAGAAAGACAAATGCAGTGTCCTTCCAGGAACCAAACCTCCACACTTGCACCTTACTGTGGCAAGGCATTGTCCACTGCAATGCCCACAGCAGGGGAACATCAATTGTTTCCCTTCAATGGGGTGCTTTTAAAGCTAGTATTCTGGTAGATGTCACCACCATTAGAACAAACACAGTCTCTGCACTGTTGAAGAAGCATATTTTTCTTTGTTAAATATCTACACGTGTGAAACTGTGATTCATAGTAATGTCGTATACCATAATATAAATAATACAAATAGAACATGTATACAGTCACTACTCCTTATACGATGGGGTCACGTCAGGTCATACCTTAATGTATAACGATTTTATCGTAAATCGGGAGATTGAAATACCTGTATTATAAAAGGGGGGTTATGTCAACTCAGCTTCCCAAAGTCACCTACCCAACAGAAACAAAAATGACAACCCACTTTCATCACTTCCTGTGTCGGTCCAAGTCATCTCCAAGATCAAAAGAAACACTGTCACACCAATACAGGCAGTGTTACTCACGTACAGTACAGTAAATCGTTGCAACAACACAACAGTCACACATGCGTACAGTTGGCCTAGCGCTACACGATTTATAGGTCTACTGTAGCACGATGCTTGGCAGAGAGGTGACAGTAGCAGGGGGGCACACATGAATGAGTGGAAAAGACAGGGCTTTGAAGGCGTGGCGGGACCACAACTGAACCAAAACAGTGCTCTGCACGCTGGGGCCACCATCTTGCCTGAGACAAGCGACTGTCGCCTTGCGTGTGCCTGGCGCTTCATACGAAACTTTCCGTGGGCAGTATCGTTATAGCAGGAGATTCATTGCAAATCGGATTTTGGGGTGGAACTTTTCTGTTATCGTTGTAGCGAATCATTGTATACCGAATCAGCGCGTAACGAGTAGTGACTTTATATAACACAGCGTGAATTGTTTATATTTATCATAAACGGAAATTAAAATATCATTGATGGTATGTGACGGTAACCCGCCAGTTCAGTGGTCCTATATTATTTAATTTCTGCTATATTTAGTGCAACCACCAAGGGGTGGTTGGGGTTTATTGCTTACGTAATGCCACTCAGGGATGAGTGAGGCTGGTCACTCCCATCTTAAATGTCATGACCAACTGCCTAGTCCCGGGCTCCTACACATCTCCTGGGGCAACGTAGGATTGGATGATGGATGGATGGATGAAATCCCATAGTTTTCCTCAAGTCTCCTCTTTGGCCATCCTGAAATTTTTTCATTTACCCCTGCCTGATCATACCTGACATTCATTTAATACATATACAATCTCTAGGAACATTGTTGGACATAAAAAAGGGTTAAATAGAGTGCACAGAGGTAAATAATTGGTGATCACTTACCATGACGGGATGGAGCAATGTTAAGGTGTTGGAGAAGTGGGTATCCAAGGTTGAGGGACTAGAGGAAGGGGAATGAGCAGCATCTTTAGCCTTTCTAAATAAGCAGCCTCTTTAGGACTGAGGCTAGGTTTGGAACCCCCCTAAAGTTGCTTCCTTAGTTGTCGTCACTGGCAGGTTGTGGGGAGTCGGGCTTTGTGGAGGTGCTAGGTTCAGGAGACTGAGATGGCAGGGCTGGCATTGGGACTGGGTTTGGGGTATGGTAGGTGGTGATGAGTGTTGGAAACAACTCATTAAGTTTCTTCACAAGCAGCTTTCTCTACTCCCATACAATGTGGTCAGTTTTACTTTGGGGGAACTGCAGCTTATCTGTGTTATGCACCATCATCATCAGGATGTCCTTTAGCCAATCAGTGATTTCCAACACCTGGTTCAGCTGCTGATGAGTGAGCCTCTCTGTGTACTGTGGGTTGGATGCTGCTGGTGCCTGCTGTATGGCCTCAGGTGCCAGGTACACCTCCTCCTCTTCACCACCTTCGATGAGGCTGTTGACTGTCATTTCGGGAGTAGGGTCAGTAATGTAAAGGAAGTCACCATGAGTGTTACACAGCACTAGGATCATGTGAGCAGGGAAGCCAGGGGTCAAAGTTGACCGGTGAAGATAAAGGGGAGAGAGGGAGAGAGAGGACACAGAGTGCACATGTGCGGTGACCATGCTTAGTGACCTTGTTGGTGTATGTAACTGAGTGAGACCATTGAATGTCTTCACAGACAGGGGCCAACTTCTGGAATTTTTCCGCATAAACTCCCCCCCCCCCCATTACTGAGCCAGGTTCGGGGAGCTTTGTGCACAAAATATATTTAACACAAATTGGTCCAAGTAAATGAGGGTTCACTGTACTCAAATTTAGATACTGTAAAAAAAAATAAGAAAATATGAAGGTGAAGTATTCAATATAAATCACTTTGGAAGAGGCCCTTGAAAGCAAATCACTAAGGAAGAGATCCTAGAATTTCCTTGAAACCTGCCAGAATACAACACTTATCCACTGCTTCCCTGGATAACAAGGATGAGGGGTTAAGTCAGTCACTATGAGGAGCTTCTCGTATGGGATAAATTTAGTTTTGTGGCAATAGAAATGAAACAAAATCATCAGCTGATTGCAAAATAAGATAAAAGAGACATTGACTTTCATATGTAACTTGATTACCTAACTTGATTTTCCCCAGAGGTGCAGTGTTAGTATTCCTGCCAGGCCTGGCTGAGATAGAGCAAATGATGGCCCACCTCAGCAAGGAGATGGCAAAGTTCCAGTGAGTACCAGCACCAGATGTTTTGATTGTTATTTTGGAAGATCATTTAGTTTCTACCAGTCACATAAGGATTATCAGAGAATATTATGTTTTGAGTGTACTTAGTCTTAGGGATAAAAAGAACATATGTTCCCAGCAAAAGTTAAATATTCTTTCAGAGTAAAATACTGTACTTTAGGGTACTGTGCTTCAGGACTGGCATATTGATTTTTTAGAAGAGGTGTTTTTAGGTGTTTTGAAGACACTGGATTTTTTTTTTTTTTTTTTTTTTTTTTTTTTTTTAAAGAGTGTTTTAACAAAATTCATATTTCTGAACTTCTCTGCTTCAGCTAGGGATTGATCTTTCATTCTTTTAGTCCATACTTCACTGCTCTGCCAGGTGACAACCACCTCATTTATTTGTACAGTTTCAGTTCTAAGAGCAAGTAGATGACATAAACTTCTGAAGTACCTTTGCAAACTTGGGATGGCAGTGATGTAATTAGGAGCACACTTGAATCAAATCTGAGAGGTCCAGGGTTCAGTTCTTGGGTCAGCTGCAAGATCCTTGGATAAGGTCTCTTTAACTCAGCCTTTTTGCACCTTGATTTGAAACCAGGATCTGGATTCATAAATTGATGGCTGCTTATTGTAGTCTAGGGGCAGTATTATTTGGATGCTTTCCTTGTCAGTCATGCTTTGTAAATCTCTCTATCTGTTGCCAGATGCCGTAATCCTGTAAAGGATGGCCATAGACCAAGCACTTCCATGTTGTCCTGTCTTCTGCTATTTGGCTGCCCGCTCTTGAACTCACACGCCCCGTCTCATGTATCCCTCCACTCCATTCCTTCATATCATGCTTGGTTTCCCCATCTTTCTCTCCCACTCCACCTGATTCACATACACTTTTCTAATTAGACTCATTTTCCATCCTCTCCAAACTTTGTAAATCTGACTGAAAATCGTTTGCATTCACCAGATGGCAGTTGTACCCGCTCCACTCATCCATCACGCAGGAGGAGCAGCAGCTGGTGTTTGCCATACCACCACCAGGCTTCCGCAAAATCATCCTCTCCACCAACATTGCTGAGAGTTCCATCACTGTCCCAGATATCAAGTTTGGTATGGATAGATTATGGTATCTTGAGAAATGCATACTGATAAATGTTGGTAATTTCACTAAGTCCTAGTTCTAAGTAAAGTGTATGTGTGTGTTTGTGCATTTTGGTTTTAAAAGAGGATGGGGATGTTGGAGTACCATAGGTACGTTAGTATAATTCTTGTACCAACTTGCTCAGTTCCATTTTACTGTACTTAAGAGACTATTGTATGTAATGTCTTGACAAATTTATAAAACTGATATGTAAAATGAGGGCTATCTGTATCATGTGTGAAACTGGAGTAGGATTGATGATGATGCAAGCAGATGAATTTGTAACCAATCCTCCTCCTCGCCTTGCTTACAAAATGTGTGTGTTCAGTGATAGACTTCTGCCTGACGAAGGAAATGTCGTGTGATGTACTAACCAACTACACATCACTGCGTCTGGTGTGGGCATCCAAGGCGTCTTGCCGTCAGCGCGCAGGAAGGTGTGGCCGTGTCTCACCAGGCCGGGTCTACCGCCTCGTGCCACAGCGCTTTTTTGAGGTTAGTCTGGAACTGATTAAATACTTCAACACAGTGATGTATGATATATATTTATGTTTTTAATCATTAATGCATATACAACCAGAAGGTTTTATTCACAACCAGACGTCCTTCCTTAAAAAGAAAAAATATTCCCAACCAACATTCCACAAGTCACGTACCATAGTTCAAAAAATGACTACCTCACCTCATCAGACACTGGCTGCCTATGCCAGCCCAGAGCTGTGTCGTACGCCGTTGAGCCAGGTGGTGCTGAAGACCAAAGTGCTGGACATGGGGGAGCCTCATGCACTTCTAGCCCTTGCTCTTGACCCTCCCATCAGGGCTGACATCTGCCGCACCATTCTTGTACTGAAACAGGTGGGGACATCCATGGGGGAAAGTTTAAAGAAGTACATACTTAGACATAATGGAAACTTAAAACTTGGCTCAGTTAAAGTTTCATGAAAATTTTTAAAACCTAGTGTAAAATAATGTTAGCTCAATTGAAATACAGTATAATTGAACTTAATGGAACATTACCCTGAAGAATCCATTTTCTCTTGACAGTCATACCAGACACTCTTAACCTAACCATATCAGTATAATCCAACTTAACCTAACCTGACCACAACCAAGCCTATCTCACTCTTGTACAGATGGGTGCATTGTCAGTCAGATCAAGAGGGCGCATGTCTGAGCTGGATGGTGACCTGACATACCTAGGGCGAGTGGTGGCCACCCTACCAGTGTCCCCGCACTTGGCCAAGCTCATTGTACTGGGGTTCATCTTTGGTTGTCTTCAGGAGTGTGTTATTATAGGTAATGGAGGAGTAGAGGGAGGAAGAGTAAGACAGGGAGAGATGGAGAGGGAAGGAAGGAGAAGGAATTGGAGAAGGGAAGGAGGAGAGGAAGGTAAATGGGAGTATGTTTTTATGGGTAATGGAGGGGCAGAGGGAATGGAGAAGAGGAAGACAAAGTAAAAGAGAAGATTGAGGAAGAGAAATAAGGGAAGAGGAGAAGTATTTGGGTGAGGTAGATGGAAGGGGTACATCACTGACTGTCTGTAGTAGCATGTTGTTACAGGCAATGGAGAGGGAGAGAGTGAAGGTGAGAGGGAAAGGAGGAGGACAGGGAAGTAAAGAGGGAGAGGTGGCAAATTGATGAGAACAAAAAGAGAGAGGGAAAGAAAAGTGGAAAGGGAAAGAAATAAAGAAGGGGTTGCTTTATATGAAGCATAAGGGAAGGAATGGGAATATGAAGGAGTGCATGTTTGACTGTTTGTGGGAGTGAGAGAGAGAAAGAGTGAGTTACAGTAATTAGTTACTTAGTTTAAAGTATGTGGGATTACCCGGTAGAAGGAAATACATTCTGACTTGCCCCCTCACCCATATATCTCACTTTCACCTCCACATTGCTCTATCCTGACACAGCTGCTTGCCTCTCCCTGAAGAGTTTCCATGCCCGGCCATTCCAGGATGAACTAAATGCCTTCCTTTCCAAAGTGTCCTGGGCTTATGGTTCCTTCTCAGACTGTCTTGCTGTACTCAATACTTATGAGGTATAGTAAGTGCTTATTATAAGTTGCCCTATTTATTTATATATTTTTTACCATACAAGGTGGTCTAAAAATCTGCATACATAAAACTTGCTCAACATGATTTCCATTACTTTGAAAGCACATACTGATGCATCTCTCCCACTGATGGTGAACTCACATTTACATATCTGACATTCTAGAAGAGCACCTGAAATGAGACAATTATTCCCATGCATGGAGGCTTTTGGACCACTCTGTAATATGACTGTCCTAGGTCCATAGTCATGTTGAGATAAATGAGATGAGACAGCCACCTCACCTTGCATCCTCTCCCCCATCTTACACCGCCATCCACTCCCAAGTCTAGGGACTTGCGTAATCATTATCATTGGTAATTGTTACTTCACTCTGTTTCCCTACTTATGGATGAATGCAACAGTCCATTCCTAACAGTTAGGAGTGGTAATGCAGTCAGGATCCATTCCACAGATACTTCACACAGATACAGTCTTTTGTTGTCTCTGTAAGGAATCATACTTTGGTGAGAATGAAGATCATCAGGTATTCATGGCTTGTTCTAGTAAGATAGTTAAAAACAAACTTGTAGGTTACTTGGTAATAGACCAACAGTGGAATTCGAGGATTTCAAACTTCTGCCAATTGTTCAGAAGTTCTGTCACCCCTTTCAAGTGAAAAGAAAACCAGATTGGGAAGGGGGATTAATAAATATTGCAGGCCACAGCCTTAAGCAAGGTAACCAGAAGGAAGCTATGATAAGATGGCTACTTATCTCTTGATTCATTGATGTTGTAGTGTGCATATTGTGCTCAGTTTGGTACCAGGAAAAAAAAAAAAAAAATTGAAGAGCACACCCAGAGATCCTCCCAAGCAGGGTTTTACTTGTCTCAGTAATTTATGAGCTGTGTATATGGCCTTTCTTACTCAGTTATTTTAGTCTGACGGTAGAAGTGAGGGTGGGGCATCTTTCCCTTGAAACTTTGAAATGAGTACTGTATAGCTTCCTTCATTCCAAGTTATCTTTGAATGTCCCCCTCTTGTAGCTGTGGCAGAATATGAAGACACGGGGAGAGTTTCACCACCCTGGTGGTAGGAGAGAGATGGAATGGGCACGACACAGCTATGTCCAGCTGTCAGTCCTCAGAGATGTTGAAACCCTGATCAAGGAACTGTTTGAACGCCTGGAGCGTCTCAAGATCACACCTCGAAACCGCCAGAACCCCCCACGCAGCAACCAGGCTCTCATTCTTAAGGTGGGCAGCAGAGGGAGTACAAAAGGAGTAGCAGCAATCCTCACTTAATCCTGTCAGCCAAAGGATGTAATATTTATTTCATTCTTGTTGCTACTTTATTATTTAGTTTAGAGTCTTTTTAGATAAGTGGTTGAAAATGGCCTTATATAACTCTTGAAGTCCTGTAAACTGAATAAAATAGCCTGGAGATAGCAAGAAATAAAAATTTGACTCTGTCAGATATGTTTATGCGAAGCTACAAAACGTGGTGAATGTTTTTGGTGTATCAAATAGAGCCAGGATTCCGAGGGCTTGAATGGTGAGTGAATGGAAACGTGTCCCATTGGATTGGGCAAATTTGGGCTGTCTGGACATTGCCACTCCCCACCCTGCCCTAAGGTGGGAAAGGAGGTCTGGATGATGATGATGATGATGATGGTGATGAAATAAAAATCAAATCCTAATTTAGACTACTGATATTTAGGATGTTTTGGAGCAAAACGCTACTTAAAAGTAAAGCAGTTTTAAACAAAGCATGCATTTGGCTCATGACTGAGGGCTTACAGACCTAATAACATATCCTATCTGTTTATCTAATGCTAGATGCCTTAATCTGTCTTAAAAGCGGCATGTAATGAATTATAAGAAACCTGATGTGAAAAGTAGTAGCCTAGTTAATTCATCTGTAAATTCAGTTGTAGTTTGATGATGATAGTAATTTTAAATAGTTTAGCTGTACTGTATGGGTAAGATATTTAACTTTTACCACTTCTTTTTCGACCTAATCATAAGAAGGTTGAGAAGCTAAGGAACGTTATAATAATGGGCTTACTGAAGCAGTGTATATTTTCAGGGAAAATCATACGTAACTTTCAGTGGTGATGCTTTTCACTCTTTGTGCTTTTAATTTAACCCACCTCCTTTTTTTATCTTTAAATTATATAAAGTACATTCAGATTTATTAGATTTAATTTTTACAGTAACTGCACAGATATCTTACCCATCTTACAACAACTGCTGAATGTGTAACGTTCAAAAAACAGAAGTATAATGTTAGTTGTGATAGTTGGCTTAAAAAGACAAAGATTTTTATCTTTTTAACATTTTTTCTTTTTTCTTTTCATATGATGTCAGATATAGCATACCAAAGTTCAAGAAGCCTCAGTGGCTCACCCCCAGAAATGCATGCATTATACAGGAGTAGGGTTGAAAAGAGAACTACTTACTGTTCATCATTTTAACATGTTTTGTGATCTCAGATGTAGCTTACCTCAATTTAAGACAGAATGATGGCTCTTCCCCAGATGTGCATGGCAGGTGCTTTCTTTCCAAACTACTACAACCGTTACATCCCCGATGAGTATGAGCGTGAGGCGTGCCGTGAACTGGGGGGCCATGATCCATTCACCACATTGGTCATATCAGGTCTCCCCGCAGCAACAAACATTCTTTATGATGATCAGATACGCAACCTTTTCCACCAGTGTTCACAGAACCTGCAGATACTGTATGAGGGCCGCAAGTGAGTTTTATCCCATGGTGGTTTGGTAGTTAAAACACTCAAGCTGGAGTGATTGGTTTGTCTAGGTTTGTTCCCTATGAGGTGACTGGAGGGTTTTTGATCATGTAATGTCCTAAAAGAAGTAGGTTGGTCATTTGCCCTGAAGTGCACTAGACTGTGGTAGACTAGCCTCAGGCCCCTACACCTCAAAGGGAGTGCAGTGGGATTGTCTGTTACTGTTGCTGTTTTTTAATTCAATAACCAACTTTTCATGTTCTTCCTGTCTCTTGATTTTATTAAATTTGGGGTAGCTTACTTGTAGTGAAGGTGCTATTATAGTTTTTGTCTAATTCTTTCAGGCCAGAAGTCTCCCCTAAGCTGAATTAAATTATCTGGGGTTAACAAGAACAACATGAAAAATTGAGGTCATTTGAGTGAAGGGATCTAAATTTCATTGTTATGTGATTAGAGTGTTCAGGATGGGGAGTCTTTATGTAAAACTTAGGATGAATGGAGGCAAAAATGCTACTTGAACTGAAACATTGGGAAGCAGGATATGATTTGGCTCTTGAGCCAGGGGTTAGAAGCACAAAAAGCATATGTGTATCTTCAGAACACCCTAGTATGAAGCATAAGCAATATTTAGTGAAACATAGGTGCCAGGTTATTACAAACTTAATCCGTCTGTCTATTTGTCTATTGCCAGACACCTTAATCCCGTAAAAGGTGGCCACAAACAAGTCGCTTCCGTGTTGTCCGGTGCACTGCTCCCAACGCACACACCCCACTCCTATATACCTCTCCTCCCATCCCTCTATCTTATCCTTGGCCTCCCCCTCCCTCTCTGCCCCTCCTCCTCTCTCACACACACACACACACACACACACACACACACACACCTCATTAGTCTTTCATTCTCTATCCTCTCCACATGGCCAAACAAACTTAATAATGAAGCATATTTAAATGCAGTCACTTGTAACTGAGGATTGCCTGTATACAAGGATCATTTGGCACTATCCCCTACCACTGATATTCCCACGTCCTCCATACTACTTGAAATATTTTGGACCATTATTTCAATTGCTTCTTTGTATTGTTTCCATCCATTATTCTGAGTTCTTCCATGTTATTATTCCTAGTTCTTAACTACCTCAAACCCAAGGATTATTGTTTCTGTCTTTCCTTATCCAGATTTCTGCAGTACGTACCTCTCTTCCCGCTTGGAGTATGTTTCCTTCTCCCTTATACACAGTGCATTTTAACTCCATCTCTACCTTTCTCTCAGATGCCCTGAACTGTCCCCGCCTAAAGCTTATTACAGTATTTTCATCCGTTCCCCCCCCTTCCCCTTTACCAAGAATACTGTATATTACTTCCCTCTCTCACCTACCAAGAGCAAATAATTTCCATCTCTCATACTCAGTTGGTGTTACAGATTTCCATGGGCTGTATTTTAGGTGGCATAGGAGACAACACCCCTTCTTCAGTAGTAGCAGTAGTTGTTGTTCCATAGCCAGTCTGGCCAAACAACCCCGAGTCCCTAAGGAAGACAATAACCGAGACCAGGCCTTCCCACAGAGCTCTCAAGGAGAGAATGTTGTGTTGTTGGCGCGGACGATTGCGTGCAGTGGTCTTCCATAATGTGCTTAATAGTATGGAGTGCTGTGTTGCATCCTGGACAGGCATCAGCGACAGAGTCATCAAGCCTCTTCTGAAAACTCAAGAGGGTTGGATGATGCCCACATCTCAGCCTGGCCAGGTGGACCCTGTCCTCACAAGGCAGGCAGAATTCAGGAGGGTGGATATCAGGAGGCCATGCATGCAGCTGTGTGTTGTCTTTGAGTGACTGAATGGAACAGCGAGTTACTTGAACTTTCATATGCTTCTTGAAGCTGTTTTGAGGCGGACGAGGAGGGAGAGATGACAGTATTTGTTTATGATATCGTGTGCTGTGTGTTGTTTTGATGTTCCTTGGTGTGTGTGAATGTACAGCCATGTAATGTAGTGGATAGTGTGGGTTTGTGGAGGCTGTGGCAAGAATTTGTGTGCCTCTCATGTTTAGATGGTCCTTGACTTTGAGGATTTTGGTATCTTGGTTTAGGTGGTCTGTAGGTGAAGTAGCTGTGCAGCCTGTGATTGTTTTTAGGGCCTTGTTCTGTATGGTCTGTAGGGTGTTGTAGTATGTTTTAGTGAGGTTAGAAGCCCAAGCAGGGCTTGCATAATTCATCACTGAACGTATATATGTATTTTTATGGCTTGGTGGTGGTTTCTTTGTTGTGTCCGAATGTTGTATGGACAGGTGACCTTAAGGCATTGAGTCTTGGTGTTAATTTATTTTTAATGTTTGTAATGTGTTGTATAAATGACACTGATGTATGTTACACCAAAGATTTTGTGTGTGTATGTATGTGTGTGTGTGATATGGGGGTGTTGTTTATGGTGAGGTGTGAAATGTGACTATGTTCTGTTGTCCAGTTTGTGAAGAGGGTCACTGTAGATTTGGCTGGGACTGTTTTGATTCTGTTCATGGTGAACCATTCATGTAGTATGTTGAGGTAAGATTGGAGGATGTGTCTGGCTGTATTTGTGTGTTGGTGTGTACATGTAAGGGTTATGTCATCTGCAAAGGAAGCTATGTGTATTTGTGGTGTGTCGGATGTGGGTATGTCATGCGTATATTGGTTAGAGTGTAAGGGACAATCAGATCCTTGAGGGACACTGTTTGTGAAGTTTCTGATGCTCGATGACTGACCGGCAAATGTTACATGTGCTCATCTGCCTGCTATGTAGTTTGCCAGCCATCTTTTTGTGTTATTGTGCATGTTTGTGTTGAATATTTTGTTTGTGAGCTTATGGCAGGGGATGGCATCAAAAGGTTGCCAATGTCTAGTGTGACTAAGAGTGTTCTGTATGGTGGCCTAGCTGAATTGATCCCATGAAAAATTGTTTGTGTAACGCATGTAAGAAGAGTGTTTGTGGGGTGTAACAGCCAAAGATCATGCAGTGATGGTGCTGGGGGGATGTGAGGTGTTACTAATTGTAATGCTGTTCATTCAGTGACTTTGGAGGGGGTGCAGAGGAGTGTGATGGGGCGGTGTGAGGAAGGCAGCGTGGGATCTTTGTTGGGTTTGGAGATAGTGATGATAGTACCATGCTTCCAGATGTTGGGTATTATGTTGTGTGAGTAGCTGTAGTTTGGTATGTTGGTGAGTGCATGTATGCCTTGTGGTCCAAGATGTTTAAGGTGTATGTTGCTTATGTTGTCTGGGCCACAGGTAGGTGAGTGCTTAAGCTTGCTTATGATGTGCTTTGTCTAGTTGTATGTGAAGGGTGCAAAGTCTTTGTCTGTGGGGAACTGTCTCTTGTGTCAGATTGGTCATTGTGATGGGGGTTTAGATGACTGACATGTGAAATGTGATTGATGAGAGTGTTTGCTTGTTGTTTGTTTTAGGGTATGGTGTCTGTTGTTGTCATGTCAGCATGTGATTGTGTAGTGTTGCTGTTAGAGCGTGTGATGCTGTTTAGTGATTTGTAGAGTTAGCTGGTGTCTGTTTTGTGATCAGGTTTTTGGAGATCATCATCATCATCATCATCATCATCATCATCATCATCATCATCATCATTGTCGTTGTTGTTGTTGTCATCGTTGTCGTCGTCATCATCATCATCATCATCATCATCATCATCATCCGGACCTCCTTTCCCACCCTAGGGCAGGTGAGGAGTAGCAGTGTCCAGACAGCCCAAGTTTGCCTAGTCCAGTGTGCCACACTTCGATTCATCCATCATTCAAGCCCCTGGAATCCTGGTTCTATCTGATACGCCAGAAACACTCACCACATTCTGCAGCTTCACATAAACGCATCTGATAGAGTCAGTCCGGACACTGTCATGTTAAAAAGGGGTGCCATATCCCTGATCATGCACTTCTTACAACATTCATCCAGCCACCTACATCTCTTGTCAGTCCCCTAGCTTCACCAACTTCCATACCTCTCTTTCTCACACACTCATCCACCATATCCCTCCACCTTCTCCTTGGCCTACCTCGCCTCCTCCCTTCTTCAGATTCACTCAGATATATCTTTCTTACCACTCTGTTGTTATCCATTCTCTCCACATGACCATACCATCTCAGGCCACTCTCTTCGATTCTGGTGTCCACAGACTTCCTCACTCCACATCGTTCACGAATCACATTATTTGATAGCCTTTCCACACTCTGTACTCACATACATTCCTCAGCAGTCCCATCTCCACTGCTGTCACTCAAGATTGTTCATTTTCATGTCACGCCATAGTCTCACATCCATATGTTAAAGTTGGCAATAACACTCCTTCATGTAAGCCTTGTGCAGCAGCAACACTCATGCCTCTGTTTCTTATCAAGGCCTTCATAGCTCCAGCTACTTTCCTTCCTTGTGTCACTGTACTTTCCACTTGTTTTGCACAATTTCCTCTCTTTTCTATCACTGTACCCAGGTATTTGAACTCTCTCTCCAGTTCCAGTCTCTCAGTTCATTGTAACATCACACTGGGAGTCACTTTCTCAGTAACCTTCACTTTACTCTTTTCTACATTTACTCTCAAAGCACGACTCTCACAGACATCAGCAAAACTCTGCACTAGTCTACCAAGTTCTTGTCCGGTATTTGCAAATAGTACTGTACTGCTTCATCAGCATGCAACAAATTTGAGGTATTCCATCCATCCCCATTCATTTCCAGCGCCATCCCTTTCTCCATTACACGTGTTTACTTATCACCCCATCCATATACAGTAACCCCTCCAATATCCGGATCAATAGAGCCATTGGTAGGTTCGGATATTGGTTTCGTCCGGATATTGGGCCCCAGCTTATGGACTTGTACTTATGGACCCTAACTCAGAGAAACACCTATACAACTCCCTCCGGACATGCATAGCACCTATTTAACATGCAAATCACACCAATAAGGCACATAAATGACTGAAATAAATGCAAAAGAAACATAAAATGTGGGTTTAGAAGTATGTTCTTACATTAATAAACATTCTGCTACTTATGGACTCCAACCGAACCTAACCTAACCGAACCGAACCTAACTCTGAAAAACACATTCCTACTGCACATGCATGAGGTAAGTATAGTATGGAAAGAAGTACAGTATGACACTTTCTGGTAAGTATAGTATGGAAAAAAGTACAATATGAAACATTCTGGTAAATATAGTATGGAAAATAGTACAACATGAAACATTCTGGCTACTTACAGCAAGTCCCTGGCCACCTCGATGAATAACCGCCTCCTCTCGGACTCTGACAGTAAGAACGATTTCCTGAAGCACTTGCTCTACACTTTTCCTGAAGTCTTGCACTGAACTTAGTCACTAACACACAGAAGTCCGTTCTTTTCACAGTGTTCACTTTAGTCCAAATAATGTTCCATTTTACTTTAAGTGTTGCACATTAACTTTTCCCCAGTGTTTTTAATTTTCCAAAGCCAAAACAAAGAAGGTTAGTTATGTTAAATTTCTTTTCTACTGAGTCTTTTCTCCCAACTTGAAAACCTTAACACAACACACCGTTTTTTTCACTGCACAACACTCAAAATTCCCGTGTGGTCTAGTGGAGAAGTTCTTGCTGTTTATTCACTGTCAGAGTCCGAGAGTATCACTGGCAGGCGACCAAGGGGTGCATCGGTGGGTCGTGGTGATGGCGTACCGACTACAGAAGACTCTGAAGATAGCCGCAAACTCACGTCGAGCGGTGACTCCACTGTAGCTGATGTGCTGGGCTGTGGCTCGGAGCATGAGGGCCTGTCTTGGGGAGGCAACGGAGTGGAACCAGGGCTTGGCACAGCGGGGGTCACGGGCCTGAAAAAACTGTCAATCGTTGACTGACGCAAGGACCGACGATTCTGGCGATTGATGATGCGCTGCCGGAAAGCACGCACTTCCTCCACGAGTCCCAAGGGCCCCATCTCCCTGTCGCAGTCCGGGTGTTCCAGGTAGTCTAGGACGAACTCTAGATGTTCCAGGAGTGCGCTCAGCTTGGGGATGGCTGGAGTAGTGTCCTGCTGAGCGGAGTCCGCATCATCATCGCCTTCGTCGTCGGAATCTTCAAGTTCGGGACTGACACCAGCAACCGAAGACGCGATCTCAATATCAGACAACGTCTGATACCCAGGATCGCCCTCGTCGTCGTCCAACCACTCACGAACATCGTCCACATCAACATCGTCGCCGTGCGTACATAGCCGTGCATGGAAGTCATCCACGTCAAACCCTAGGAAATCGTACTCCACATCTGTTCCGAGAAGCAGACGAGACCAACCATTTTCAAGAGTTTTCACAGGGACTTCCTTCCATGCACTAGCCCAGTTGTACAGCGCAGACTTGATGTTGTAGCGGCGAAGGTTTTCCAAAGTCCGCTTGCCTCGAGTGTCACGTCCTTCCCTGCGCTCGTCCTTGTCCTCGAGGACAACCATCACCTCGTCCAGGAACTTCCGACGGTACAGGCGCTTTGTTGCCACGATCACTCCTTGGTCCATTGGTTGAATGAGAGCAGTCGTATTAGGTGGCAGAAACATGCACCTAATACGGCCATTTTCAGCAACCAAGTCCTTGTCGCACGGGTGGGCAGGTGCATTGTCGAGGAGAAGGAGAGCCTTTACCTGGTCGCGAGGAATTCCCAGTGTCTTCGTCTGGTAATGGATGACTTCCTTGACGAAGTGATGGTGAAACCAGTCTTTGAAAATCACAGCTGTGAACCATGCTTTCAAAGAATGGTACCATATGACAGGAAGGACATCCATCACCCCACGAAGGCACCGAGGCTGCTTTGCACGGCCAACAATAACGGGCTTAAGCCGGTGCATGCCGTTAGCATTTGCACAACACAAAGCAGATATCTGTTCCTTAGAAAGCTTGCGGCCAGGTACACGCTTCTCCGTCTCATCGGCTAGAGTGTTCGTTGGCACTGAGCGATAGAATAGGCCAGTTTCGTCAGTGTTATAGACTTGACCGAGAGTGAGGCCCTCCCTGTCGATCAAGCCTTTCAACTTGTGCCGAAACTCGTCCACTCCATCCTCGTTAGCGTCCAATGCTTCGCCATGTGCTTTACGGTTAGTAAGACCATGTCGTAACTTGAACGCGAAGAGCCAACCCTCGGATGCCTTGAAGTCAAGGGCGTCGTGAAGCCTTGCAAACTTCTCAGCAGCAGCCTTCAGCTCCGTTCCACGTACCATCACACCAGCTGCACGTTGCTGTCGATACCAAATCAACGTGGAGCGGTTGATCTCTGCATACTTGGGGGTAAACATAACCTTCCTCTCCACGTTGCGTTTGCTTCTCGACGAGAAGTCAGCCATGTACTGCATGAGCTTGTCTCGGGAACGCTTGATATCGAACAAAGTCGACCGGGCCAGGTTGAACTCGCGGAGAATGCGTGAGGAAGACCAACCCGCATCAACCTTCTCCAATATCTCCCGTTTCTTCTCCAGAGTCAACACCACTCTCTTCCTTTTCTCAGGAGGCGGGGCCATCATCACACACACTAAGAGTAGGGCAGAGAGCAGCAGGAGGCCTTGCAGCAAGTACGGCACCACCACAAAAGCGAGCACGTGGGCAGCCATGGCGAACAGCGTAGGTCTTGTCGCGGTGAGAGACAGGCGGGAAGTGGGGAGGATGCAGCGGCGCTCTATCGGACGTTGGAGGAATGACGAACCAAAACAATGCTCACACGCGGCGCGCGCGGCAAGTTCAAATTACGGACGGCAAAAAATCGATTTTTTTTTTTTAATTTTTTTGGATTTTCGGACCATTTTGGGAATGTTTGATCCCAGGACGATAAGGTTCGGTTAGTGGGGATGTTCGGTTAGTGGGCGTCCGGATATTAGAGTGATTACTGTATATATATTGAACAACCATGGGGATATCACACAACCTTGTCGCATGTCCACACTGATCGTCAACCATTCACATAGATGCCCATTCACCCTTTTGCTTGCTTCACTACCATCATAAAAACCCTTGATGGCTCCTAGCAGCTTACTGTCTGCACTGTAGTTGTGCAAAACCATCCACAATCCTTCTCTGTCTACTTTTTCGTATGCTTTTTCCAGATCCATGAATGCCACAAACACCTTATAGTCCTCACAAGCCTTCTTCACTCTCTGTCTTACTGCAAATATTTGATCCACACGTCCTCTGCCACCCCTAACACCACCCTGTTCATCACACACTAGGACTTCTGATATCACTCTTACTTTATATTAATTCTTCCATATACCTTCTCTACCACACTCAATAAACTTATGCCACAATAATTCTTGCACTCACTTCATTCACCTTTATATTTGTACAGGGGTACAATCACAGCCTTTTCCCACTCTGCTGACACAGTTTCACTCATCCATGCCATTTTACGTATCTCAACAAGCACTTTATTCCACCCTTTCCACTACACTTAATCATCTCTGCATAATTATTCAAATTTAGTGTCTAGTGTTTAGTGTTTGTTGCTCTGAAATTTTTTTGTTTATTTGAATGTTGAGTGCTTGTATTTATGGTATGATGTCTTGTGTATGGGGTGTTGGGGAGTGTTGCAGTGTGTCACATTGACTGATGAGGCCTTGAATTTCTGGTATGAAGTTGGGATTGTGTCTCATTCTGTTGCCTCTAGGGATGTGTCTTTTGTCTGCATTTTGAGTAATTGTAGTGAAAGTGCACAGCAGTGTTGATGTTTGTGATGGGTGTACTGTTTAATGTTTCAAAGTGTTGTTCTGTTTCAGTTGTGAAGGCCTCCCAGTTGGCTCCCTCATAATTAGTGTATGTGTGTTTGTGGCCAGCTAGGGTGATTCTGGTTTTGTTAGTGATGGTGATTGGGAGGTGGTCAGAGCCAAGGGTTTTAAGTACTCTTGAGGATGTTGTGGGGGCAAGGTTTGGGGAGCCAAAGGTGATATCTGGGGATGATTGGAGGAAGAGGGCTTGGTGTGGGATATGGATATTTTGATGGAGATTGTTGAGGATGAAAGTACCAGGAGCAGTGACGTCTTCGTCGTGGGTCCACCCCCCAGAGGCTTTTGAAACGGAGGAGGAGGACGGTATGGGAGCCAAACCACTGCAACCCCCCACCCCTACTCCCCCGGAGAACCTGGGAGTGGCTTTGGTTGCCCGGGCTACCCCTTCCTCACTTATGTGCAGTACTTTGCATACCAGTAAAACACCTTTGTCGGTGAGGTACGATTGAGGCCTTTTAAATCTGAAAGCATTGACATGTCGCCTTACACCCTGAGGAAGCATAGAATACATTGATGGCTATCTACCTACCAAGTGCCATTCCTTTATGACAAACTGTCTGGCTTTTGGCCCCCTTTTGAAGATTTTTGATGTGCACTTGATGCATGTCACGTGCCATGTGCACTGCCCGGGTGTGATGAAACTTGTCCAAAATAAATCTTAAAGAATTGGGCTGTCATAATGTATGTGCAAACCACGCAGTGATCGGCCCTGTGGTTGCTGAGATACAAGCTTCTCAAAAGCGTTACAGTCGGGTCGGGCCGCTCATATGTGAGAAAACGCCACTACTTGACGAGAGACTCGTGAGGGCTTTGCTCTTGCTCGTAATTATACCATAATACTCCTTGGTATGTTATTTGTATCATTTTTATATTGACACTGTTTTCATAAATAACATTAGAGGATATTAGGTGTTATGTGTTGAGTGAATAAACAAGGAAGAAGGGTTATGAAATCCCCTAAAGTCTGCGTAGCATAAGAGGATATTGAGAAGCACAGTGCAGGGTAAATAACAAAGAAAGATGATTTACAAAATTTCCTAAGTTTTCATGAGTAATGTAAAAGGATATTAAGTTGTAATATGCAGAGTAAATTACCAAGGAAGAGATCTACAAATCTCCAAGGCCACTTAAAACACAGCCCCATGTCTGTCGTCCCCAGAGCATACCTGCAGTTCTCACGAATGGGTGGGCCTCCGGGACGTGATGGACAAGGACAGCACTTTCAGGACATCCCCGGAGAGTGCCCCACCGCCATGCACCTGGCCTTGAAGATGCGACAGGTCCCACGCATCAAGCAGGGACTCGTACTCACTCTCTACAGGTCAGTTGCTGTGGAGTTAAGGTGAGTGAAATTATTTTATCTTATGTGTGAATCCTGCTCACATCACAACAATTTTCCTTCATCTCCCTTCCTATCCCCCAAAAATAGGAGGATAAACTTCAGAAGAGCACCTGCAGCCATAGGGTCCGCAGGTTCACATTCAGATAAGCCTGGGGCCAAGATATCAGCGACAGCAACAAAAAAAATTCACCCCTCTGATAGGATGGGAAAGTAGGCTATGATGATGATGATGACCATGATTATGTCATGTCCCAGACATCAAATAGAGCTTCACACATACACACTGTACAGGTCAGTGCAAGGCATAAAGTTGTCTGACTTTGCAGCATCCAACCTCAGAGGGATGATCCAGGACTGGCTGTTATCATTTTACTGTATAGGTAACTGGCCTCTGCCTACCATTTTCAGAGGCCGCTAAGATTTTTTTCTGCTTGCTAGTTTTAAAAAATAGGAGGTTGAGTGATGATGATGATGATGGTGTAGCTGTTGTATACAATTTTCATGAAGTATAATATTGCCTGAATAACTTTATGGTGAAATATCTTTGAGAAAACACCATAGTAACAAATCTTCATCAGCCCAGAGGAGGCCAAGTCACGGATGATGGAGGTGCTTGGACATAGCAGAGAGACTGATGGAGATGGTGACACTGCCTCCACCTCCACTCCCAGGCACTCCATCACCAGCCTCCATCAACTGCGTGCCACCCAGTCAGCCCCCTCGCAGGATGCCAGACTCAAACCTCCTGTCCTTCCATCGCCTGCCAATCATACCTGGAATATTCATGTTACTTATGTATGTCTTTTGGTGAAGAAATTTTCAAGTGATGTACAGTATGGTGAAATGGTAGCAGTATACATGATTGAATTTGAAAGTGGATGGTGTGGTCCACGTAGAAGGTGCATAGAATAAATGAGTTGAATGAACATATGTGAGGTATGGAAGTTGTTGAAGCTTAGAAATTGACAGAGGACTAACTTGATTGGATGAAGTAGGTATGGAGGAACATAGAACGTAGGTTTGGCAAGGCTTTTTAATGTGGTAATTTATAGGGATACTCTGATGGTTGTGTTTGGAGTTTATAGGGTTACTCTGATGGGTTGTGTGTGGAGTTTATAGGGTTACTCTGATGGTTGTGTTTGGAGTTTATAGGGTTACTCTGATGGGTTGTGTGTGGAGTTTATAGCGTAACTCTGATGGTTGTGTTTGGAGTTTATAGGGTTACTCTGATGGTTGTGTGTGGAGTTTATAGGGTTACTCTGTTGGTTATGTGTGGAGCGCATCTGTGAAAAAAGAATAAAAGTTTGTGGATGTTTTTGAATGTGAGGCGGAACATGAATTCCTAGGCTTGAATGATGTGTGAATGATTCTGGTGTTCATTTTCCTTGGCATGCTGTTGATAGTTCTCCCATACAGTCCGTCTCCATGTTTTTGGATCCTACCTTGTCCCAGTCTTCCCATCTTATTCTTCCTTAAAAATTGATCGTAAATATGTTGAATCCCTCCTCAGAACTGTTTCTAACCCTAATCCTGGAAAATCTGCAGGTTCAGTCGGCAGGTCACTTCTGGGTAGTGTCCAATGAGGGCAGCTCAGCCAGAGACCTACAGGAGATACAGGTTTCGCTGATGTGGGCCAAGCGCGAGGGTAAGATTCTGCCTCTGCCGCCTCATATGGCCATCCCAGGCAGCCCTGTTGTGGCTTCATACACAGACCCAGATGACAACAGCCTGGGATACTACCGTGCCAGGATTGAAGAAATACTGCCTGGTGATGATGACACATTCAGAGCCATGGTAAACACAAGCTACAGTCACCACCGTGACAAACAACCAAATAGAAAAAAACAATGGGAGTGTAAAGGTGTGAGCAAGTCTGTAATATTTGATGGTCA
The DNA here is from genome assembly GCF_032717465.1 of Coenobita brevimanus. Taxonomy (NCBI): domain Eukaryota; kingdom Metazoa; phylum Arthropoda; class Malacostraca; order Decapoda; family Coenobitidae; genus Coenobita; species Coenobita brevimanus. The sequence goes on from NC_137013.1 coordinate 37,672,510, forward strand.
TTTATGGAATTCCTGAAATTGTTTTACATAATCAGCCTGCATCCTGCCTTACATAGTGTAGTCAGTAACAACATAGAATCGTCAAAGATGTTGATCTGTCATCACATGTGTAAGAAATTAATAACATTTTTGAGATGTGTCCCCACCTTCACTCTTGCTGTTATAATACCACAGACCATAGTAGTTTTAGTTTATAGTGATGATACTGGCTCAGTAATTTTAAAGTTTTCAAGAAGTTCATAGTGATGATTGACTCTAATGGAGAAGTTTATGTGAAGCTACAAAATGTGGAGAATGTTTTTTGGCGTATCAGATATAGCTAGGATTCCGGGGGCTTGAATGATGAGTGAATGGAAGTGTGGCCTATTGGATTGGGCAAACTTTGGTTGTCTGGATGTTGCTACTCCTCACCTTGCCCTAGGGTGGGAAAGAGGTCTGGATGATGATGATGATGATGATCACATAGTGGTGATACTGGCTTTGTGATTTTCAAGTTAAGGATAGATTGGTAAATAGTACAGACAAGCCCCATAATAATATGGAAGGAAGGTGCTGCAGAACAGAATCTTTTACTCTATTTATATATTAACAGCATTACATACAGTTGATATTGTAAATTCCACCCACTTGATGTAGTGCTGCTCTCCGGTGACTGCCCGTTCCTTTCTTCCTTCCTCTTCTGTCTTTCTTTCCTTCATCTTTTTCTCTCTCTTCTGTCTACAGGTGACTCTACACTGAGTGACAAGCCAAATGGTTTCCTGTACAGCAGGAAACCATTTACTATGCTAGGTGGTAACCATATAACCAAATTATGGTACTTAGTGGTTTGGTGAGTAAGGAACCCCTGCTTACCGGGGTTTTTCCAATGTTACATGCTCCTCCCTACGGGGGATATCATGATTTTGGAAAAAACACCCTTACTTCAAACCCTGATATCTGCCAAACTGTAACAGCTAGAGAAAAAATTAAAAGTAAATAAGAATCACCAACTCTTCCTCTTTCAAATGAAGGTATCCTCACATCTCCAAGTGGTCCCGTTGATGAGTAAGGGTAATTAGAGTTCAAAGGGTGGCGGGAAGACGCTTGCACGTCAACCAGCGTTGCTCCGCTCCCAATATTGTGACAGCTACACACGTCAACCAGCGTATAGGAATTAAATGCTAGGACCAACTTGCCAAGCCCTGGGCTCCTACACTCCTCATGGGGCAACACAGGATTAGATGATGATGATACTGCATTGTAAATTGAAGGAAACTGGTAGATAACTGTCAGCCTAATGGGCAGTTTTTATGTAATGTACTGAAAAATTATATCAGTAAAATAATTTGTAAAAGACAACCAGATCAGGACCTCCTCTGTATTCCCAGAGCTTGGTGATAAGTTTGTAATCCAGTCAGCTTGCGAGGCTTCATGTACTGTACTGTTCCATTACGATTTATTTTGAACGTTACTGCACATTGTTCATTTATAGTATTACTACTCATTATTTTAAAACAGTTATCAGTATGTTATTTAAAGTAGTGTATTGTTTTCTCATATTGAAATAAAGGGTAAAAGATAAAGGTGAGGGCAGAGGGCACTTGGCTGTGGTCTGTTACATACTGTAGACTTTTGAGCCTGTCTTGGGTTATTCACACAATCTCCTGGAATACAAAGCCACTGTGTCATCCAGGTTACCGCAGTTACCTCCCCAAGGTGTTACCCTAGGTACTCATTTTATCTGCCAACATTTGGGTGGATAGATACCAGAGATGAGTGACACCAGCTGCCTGCACCAGGGTTCGAACCCCAGTGGTAATGGGCTAGTAACTTTGCAGTCAGCAGTGCTGACCACTCAGCCACTGCATCCGAATGTGGAAGGTAAATGTGCAGATATTGAAATTCATTGCATAAATACAGTAACATGTATGTATGAGAATTATTTTAATGGCCAGGATGCACATGCCTGACGTGTGAACATGCCATATGAGGAAATAACTGATGAGGAAGAGGTACAACGGGGCATCCATTGCTGACAAGAGAAAGACCTTGTATCACAGAGAAGGGAAACCATCAGAGACATGTATATGTCAAGCTAAATATCCTGTTTCCTTTTGCCAGTTGTAAATAATCATGAAATAGAACTTGGAAGATGCCATAGTTATTCTGCTCACTTTATACTTTCATCAGCTGGTCTGTTTCCAGGGAGTAATGAACTATCACTACAATGATTTTTTTAATTCATTTTTTTTTTTTCTTGCTACCACCAGATGGCTTTATTCAGATTAGAGGAGATCTCATTTAGTTAAGGGTTGTTGAAGGTAACTCACCAGTTTGAGAAGTTTCTCCTAAGCTAAAATTAATTGCCTGGTGATAGCAAAAATAAAACAAAATGTCATCAGATTGAACAAGTTAAATATGAATTTAAGTATTAACCCTTACTGTCCATTGTCTTCATTTTATTACTTTGTTCTCAGCTGTATATGTTATTGACCCTTCATTCATGCTTCATCATTTAATTTCAGGTGTTCTTTGTTGACTTTGGCAACAGTGAAATTGTTGATGGACATCTGTTGGGAGTTATGCCAAAGAGGTATGTAGTTGCTAAGGGGAAGAAGCTGTCATGTGTTTAATCTCTGCAGTATGGTTCTTTTTGTATTTTATTCTTGCTAGCACTAAGTGTTATTCAGCTTGGAAGAGATTCCTTATAGTGAAGAGGTAGGACACAGTCCCCATTAATCCCACCCTTTCTCCTTCCAAGTCCTTCCAAGTCCTTCCTTCTTTTGTATTTCCTGGATTTTCTTTCTTCCAAAACTGACTTTGCCACTGTATGCTCACTTCCTCCTTCCCAAACTTACTGTCACTCTGTGCTCATTTCTTCCATCCTGAACATACTGTAACTGTATACTCACATCCGCCTTCCTGAAATTACTGTCACTGTATGCTCTCCTTCTCCTTTCAAAATTTACTTTGTCACAGTGTACTTAGGTCTGCCTTCCAAAACTTCATCTGTAGCTACATACACTTCTTCCTTCTAGAACTCCGTCACATAGTATATTAACCCCCCTCCTCCATAAACTTACTTTGTTACTGTATACCCAATCCCCGCTTCTTGAACTTCATCACTTTGAATACCCTGTCCTTTTTTCCCAGACTAAGTGTCCCTCTGCTTACTCACTCTCTGCACTGAACCTTCCCCCTTATACAGCCTGCTGGAGCGTCCGATGTTGGCGGTAGAGTGTGTGCTGGCAGAAGTGAAGCCAGCTGCCACAGACGACATTGGGGGGAACTGGAAAACTGCTGCCACAGCCTGGGTCCGCAACCATATCCTCAACCGTACCTTCATTGTCCAGGTGCGTTAGGGTCTGTGGCAGCAGTGGAAGGGTGCATTTTATTTGTGTTTGAGAGAGTAGGGTTTTGTGATTGAGACAGTGAAAACTGTTGGAGAAACTGTGAAGATAACAGGAAATCTCTTATTATCTCTTGCAAGGAATTGGACCTGTGGCTAGAATATTATAGTCCCTAGCTCAGCTACTAGTGTTTGTATGTCTTCTTGACCAAAAATGAGCACTGAAGCACACTGCGATCAGAATTAGTTGAGTGAAATGCTTTCATGAGCAGACACCAAGCAACTGAGGCAGTGGAAAAACTCAGAGGTGGCATATTAAAGCATTAGAATGCAACTTTTAGTATTGGAACAGTATCATTTAAGAAAAAAAAAAATGATAGGCAAACAACATAGCATTAAAACTGCAATAGTTTAACCACTGTAAGTAGTGGTGGGACTGTACATTCCTGCTCTCTTGAACTGCTTAAATCGTAGCATAATGGAAAGACAGAATTGGTGCTTGTTTGACTGTGATTCAGGACTGATCAGGCCTGTCAGGTAGAATTAGCTAGCTATAGTCTGTTGACTACAAAAGTAATACATATAAAAGTACAATCGATGAACAGAGAAATAGAACAGGATAAAACTAGGTACTTTGGAGGAAGAGTGTATAGACTCTGAGAGGAGGTAGTGTACTCAAAAGAAATGTACTATAGTGGTTGAACATAACATCTGGTGGTCCAGTGGTTAGAATGTCCCAGTCAACATGGTGGCCTTGCATAGATTTTGTCCTTAACAGGTGACTCGAGGTTTACTGATCTTGGAGCAAATCCCACTAAAGGAATTAGGCTGATCATCTTCCCATAACCATTTAACCTGTGGATTGCAAGCCACAGCTCAGGCTGGGTAGCGTCCCGTTGTGAGACACAGCTCGGTCTGTGCTGGTTGTGTTCCATCGTAAACAACTCGACCCCTACGCAGACTTACAGACACTATGGAAAGACGGAGAGAGAGAGAGATTTTTTTCTTTTCACCAGATGATGCCCTGGATGTTTATCTTTGTTTATAATAAAATATATTATTATTATTATTTTTTTTTTTTTTTCGTATTTTCATTACTCCCATATGTAAACTTATGCACGGCCCTACGCAAAGATGGGGAGAGAAATATTTTTTTTCTTAGATGATACCCTTGATGTTTATCTTCAAGTTTACAAAAAAAAAAAAAAAAAAAAAAAAAAAAAAAAAATCCTTTGTTTTTTGCGCACCACGGGGTAGGATAAAAAAAGGTAATTGCGCAGTCCATGGGTTAAGTGCGCAAATCTCCCAGCCCACCTACCCCTGGAACTGCAGAAAGAGGCTGATTTTTTAACTTTCACTAATGTAAAATTTTTCCCTACAGATATCAAAAGCATTCATTTACACACCAGCAATTGTATACAGTATTTCACTCTCATCAGTATTTCACTCTCATATGACTAATGGTTACCTCAATATCTACTGTCAAACGATGTCAAAAAAATTGTTATCCCTCGCGTATAGAGAGAAAAAAAGTTGCTCCAAAGTAAATTTTGATTGTATAGATTTGAAGAGCTTGATTTTACACACCAGAAAATATATATTTCACTCTTGCATGTCTAATGGTTATCACACAATTGACTTAAAAAAAAAAAAAAAAAAAAAAAAAAACTCACTGTGAGAGATAATAGAACGTCCTTGAGAAATAAGGGGAAATAGGGAGGTGGAGGGAGTGTGGAGGGACATCAAGGGGGGGAAAGGGAGGGAATATGCCTGCCAAACACAGCCAATATGGTCTAGAAGGAGTATGGGGGATGGTGTGGGTGGGAGGGGACACAGAGGGCAGCATCCAATGGGGCAGAGGGAGGTGGAGAGATGGCATGGGGAGGGGGGGGTCCCTATCACCCAGGGACGGGGCCAGATCATGCCTCCTGCCACTGGATTTCTTAGTTTCCATTGGGTAGGTACCATTTACATCATAAAAAGGTGGGCTTACAGCTCTCCAGTTTATGTTACCTTGCTACGATCGTGGGACATAGGACTTTATGTACCAAGCTCGGAAAACAACAGTCGTCATGCGTAGTACTAAAGGGGTTAAATGTACAGTACTAGACCATGGTAGCCTAACCTGGGGCACCTACATGTTGAAGAGGAGTAGTATGGGATTTTTTTTTTTTTTTTTTTTTTTTTTTTTTTTTACCCCTTAACCGCGGGTGTCATTCCAGAATGACGGCGACAAAACTGGACCAAACCGCGGGTGGCATTCTGGAATGATCGTGAATATTTTGAACACCGCGCGTTTTCCCGGCGTGCAAATATTCTCACGCAAGAGTAGCTGTCGAGTTCTTTCACGCCAGCCATCCCACACCTCCCTCCTCCAACCCCGAGGGGACCCCCCCACCCCTGCCCTGACCCGCGTCAGTCAGTATCTGTCCAGCTCTGTGCGTGATAATGGCGCTCCGTCCCGACTCATCGTCGCTCGCTTCCTCCTCTACAATGTTTAGTGCTAGTGTTCCCTCTACCTCTACACCGGTAAAGGAACTGCCGACGGCGAGGCAGAAGGGGTTGAGCACTCCTGAAATTAGAACTGAGCTGGACAAAACAGTAAGTACTACTCTTGATTGTGGCAGTGAAAGTGACACACTCACAGCAAGCAGTGATGATTTGGCAGTGATTGGTGGTGAACCATTTTCCATTGATAGTGACAGTGATGAAAGTGATCGTGTTGATTCCCCCCACCATCCCCAACTTACTCTGGGAAAGGAAAGGCTCCTATGGGCAAATCTGGTATTGCACGTGGGAAGGGAGTGAAAGCGCAGGCTCACGTCTCCCACACCAGGCCCTAGTACGCATTTCCATCAATTTCCCGTTCCCCTAGCCCAATTGCCCTCACATCATCATCATCATCATCTGTCATGCCCTCTCCTCAGTCTACATCATCTGAGGAGTAATTACCAAAGCCTGCAAAGCGAGGAAGGCAGGCTGTGCAGGCCGTGCAGGCAGGCCTAGAACAAAGGGGATGCGTGGCAGTTGGAGGGCAAAGCTGGGCGATAAGCGAGGTGATAAGCGGGGTAGAAAGGGTCAAGTTTCACCACGCACCAGGTCAAACCCCCCCGCCTGCCCCCGCTCAGTTCCCTCACCCGCGCCACCCCCCACTCACCGCCCCCGCACTCACCCCCTCCCCGTTGCCTCCTGCCTCACCCACCTCCGCTTGCCTCCTGCCTCACCTCCTGCTTCACCCATTGCCTCTACATCAGCTCCTTCTCACGGGGAAAGCGAGTGGAATGCAACCTGCCCCTGCCACTGAACCACGCACAGGGCAAGTTGATGCATTTGTTTGGACTGACGGTGGAGATTTCCAGCCACACAATCCACCGTTTGATATGACAAATGCTGGAATACAGCCTGCCTTCCCATGCAACGCAGGTGATGAGTTTGTTGATTACTTCCTGGCCTTCCTTGATGATGAAATTGTGCAGCATGTCAGCGATGAGACCAATAGGTATGCAACTCAGTGTGCAGCACAAGGGGCTGGGACCTATTGGCTCGCCAAAGCAAGTGTCGTGGTTGCCTGTCGGGATCAGAGAGCTGTATGTTTTTTGCACTCATGTTTTTGATGCCCCATATAAAGAGACATGAGTTGGAGGAGTACTGGCTCGTGGATGACATAACTACTATCCCCATATTCGGGAAGTATATGTCACGGGATTGGTTCCGACAGCTGCTTGGATACCTGCACTTCGCTGATAATGACAACCCGTCCCAAACTGACCCTTTGTGGAAAGTGAGGGATTTCCTCAACAAGATTAGGGATCGATTTATGCGATTTTTCAGGCCTATGCAGAAAGTCGTCATAGACGAGTCCCTGGTATTGTTCAGAGGACGTCTCAAATTCAGGCAGTACATCCCCAGCAAACGCCACCGCTTTGGGATAAAGTTCTTTGTGCTGTGTGACTGTGAGACGGGGTATATAATGGATTTTGTCATTTACTCGGCTAGCACAATGGATGTGAACAGGAAAGACCCCCTTGGCTTCTCTGGCTCCGTTGTAAAAGTGCTGATGGAGAGGTATTTTGGTGGTAATCATGTGCTGTACACATACAATTATTACACAGCACCGAAATCCTCCAAATACCTTGCTGAACACGGCATTGGCACTGTTGGCACTGTACGGAGCTATAGGAAAGAGTAGCCTAGTTTCCCCGAAGCATCATCATCATCCAGGGAGATGTTCACCTGAAGAAGTCAGACAAGCTTCTTGCGATCAGGTGGCATGACAAGAAGGTTGTCAATATGATCAGCACCATCCACAAGGGGGAAATGAAGAGAACTGGGAAGGTCAGCTACAGGACGGGAGAGCCAATCATGAAACCTGATGCCGTCATTGATTATAATGTAAATATGAGACTCTTTGATAAGTCTGATATGATGATTGGAGAAATAGACTGTCTCAGGAGAAACACCCGATGGTACAGGAAGGCTTGCCTGCACATGCTCGATATGTGCATGCTCAATGCCTTCATTCTTTACAAGACACAAGTCGGGGGCATAAGGCAACCATCACTGAGACAGTTTTCCAAGACTGTCGTGCAGCAGCTACTTGAACGATTTGGTCAGGTGACCGCATTGATCCCGAGGCGACACTCTGACACACAACCTGACCGTCTTGAGTGCCGCAATTACATGAGCCGGCACCAGCTTGTGAAATTGCCTCCTAAAGCAGGCGGCAGGTTGTCACAGGGCCGCTGCAGAGTATGTTCAACCACCACACGAAGGCCTACGACGAGAAAAATGAGCACACACCAGTGCCTTGAATGCCAAGTCGCTCTATGTGTAACTCCGTGCTTTGCCGAGTACCACTCTCTGAGTAAATACTGAAAGTGACAGTGATATATAGTGATGCGACAGTGACGTGCTTTGCCAATAATTGTATAATGGATAATGTAGTAATAAGGGATATTTTGCCTAGAAAATAAGGAAATATTGGCCAGTATAATAAGTGATATTGTAATAAGAGAATCTGCGGCACTTGTGGAATTCTGCGGCACTTATGTAATTCTGTGATGCGCCAGTGACGCAATATAGTAATAAGTGCATTGTAAATATAATGTACATTGCCCATATTATATGTAAAATAATATTAGAAGTTAGAAAGAATGAAAAGATCGCAGGAAACGTCAGTGAGCGGGTGCCGCAGTGAAGTGAGAGCGCAGCCGCAGTGAAGAGAAACGAGCGCAGCCAGGGAAGTGCCTTTTACCTACCTCAGTGAACACAGAGTGGGTGTTTATCGTATGTACAGTGTTCATATATGTTTATATTACTATTATGAGAGAGTGGCTGGCATTTGGTACTGGTGTGTGGGGCGTAAAATAGTTATTTCACACCCCTCACTTCTAACGGCTCTCCCCGTCCTGTGAAAGTCAACGAAGTCATGAAACCTACATCAATGGAAAGCTGAAGGTTTGTACTTTCTAATGGTACCTTATTTTTTTTCTCTAGCTTTATTCTGTGCAGAGTTATTAAGGTTTAAAGGTTTGTTTACATTTGGCTGAAACCCCCGCGGGAGAGGACAGTCAGACCAAAACAATACCCGCGGTTAAGGGGTTAATGTGGGAAAATGGTCATGATGATTATTTCCTAACTTTTCTGTATATAATGTGCACTTTTAACAGATCTACAGTGTGGTGCAGGGCATCTTGCGCGTGCATCTGTTGGAGTGTAACACAGTTCGAAGCACCTTCATTTCCCTCAACAAACAACTCATTGATCGTAGCTTTGCTGTCAAGGCGGAGGAGTTCTATCTCTCAAAGGTACATAAGGCTACCTACTTTCCACTGAATCTGCTTCATATTGAGGACCATTTCTGTCACTTTCCTCCCTTTTGCATTACATAAAAGAGTGTCCCAAGCCTCTCTCAGCATAGGAATATTAGCCAACAGATATAGAAATGGTGAAATGTACTGTAGTAGGTGCTCTCTCGGCATAAGAATATTAGCCAACAGATATAGGCAAATAATGAGAAGGGTGGATGGTGAACTGAATGAACGGAAGATAATGGTTGATTATGTGTGTGTGGATGAAAGGATGAGAAGGTGTGTGGTGGATGCAAGAGTATATAGAGGTTGGGGGAGTGGACTTTCGAACCACCACTTGGTGGTGGTCAGGATCAGAGTCCAAACAAAATGAAGAAATAGGAGAAGGGAATAACAGGAGGAAGTAGTTCTTGCAAGGAGGGTAGAAAAGTTACAAGAGGATGGAAAAAAGGCAGAATATAAGAGGGAAGTGGAGGAACGAATGGGTAAATATAGATTGGAGCAGACGGGGGACATGGAAGGTGTGTGCAAGATATTCACAGAAGAAATCTGTGAAGCATGTCAGGTGGTGTGTGGGGTGAAAAGAAGACTAAAGGGGATGCAGGGAACAGCATGGTGGACTGAAGAGGTCAGAGAGGCTGTGGCACAAAAGAAGAAAGCATATAGTGAGTGGATGAGAAACTGGTATCGAAGAACTTGAGAGACTGAAGAGAGAGTTATATGTAGAGAGGAAGATAGAGGTGAAAAGATTAGTATGAGTGAGTAAGAAGAGAGTGGATGAGGAATTTGGAAGGAATTTGAGTGTAAAGTGGAGGGAATGCAAGAAAATGTTCTGGAAAGAGGTAAAGAGAGTTAGACAGGGTGCCAAAGAAGTTAGTTGGGGAGTGAAAGATAAAAATGGTAGATTTCTAGTGGAGAAGGGAGAAAAAGTGAGCAGATGGAGAGAACACTTTAATGAATTGTTGAACATAGAGAATGAAAGTAATGCTAGTATAAGTGGCTAGGGAATGGAGAATGAGGGATGTGAGAACAGAGGAAGATATCAGTAGGATGGAAGTTGTGGAAGCAATGAAGAAAGTTAAAATGGGGAAAACTCCAGGAATTGATGGATTGTGTGGTGAAATGCTGAAGCATAAGGTAGAGGTAGTAATAGAATGAATGTGGAAGATGTGCAGATTGGCCTGGGAGGAAGATAGAGTCCCGGAGGATTGGAAGTCAGGTATAATTATTCCCCTGTACAAAGGAAAGGGGAAAAAGAAGTGTGTGGTAATCATAGTGGCATTTGCCCTCATAGTGTAATAGGAAAAATATATGGTAGGATACTTATTGACAGAGTTAGGGAAATAACAGAGGGAGTAGTTGGAGAAGAACAGGGAGGTTTTAAGGAGGGAAGAGGTTGTGTAGATCAGATATTCATTCTTAGATCTTTAGTGGAAAAGTTTCTAGAGAAGGGAAAGAAGTTGTATGCAACTTTCATGGATTTGGAGAAAGCATATGACAGGGTGGATAGACAAGGATTGTGGAAAGTGTTAAGAATATGTGGAGTAGATGGAAAGTTGTTGAAGGTCGTGAAGAGTATGTATGAGAGTGCTAAGGCTGCAGTGCATGTGGATAGTGAACTGAGTGAATTTTTCTATTTGAAGGTTGGGTTGAAACAAGAATGTGTCATGTCTCCATGGTCATTCAATCTGTATATGAATGGGGTTATAAAAGAGATACAAGGTAGGGCAGTGGATCTTGGAGTGGTCCTAGTGAGAGAGAGTAGTGTTTGGAACCTCCCTGTACTATTGTTTGCAGAAGATACTGTGTTGTTAAGTGAAGATGAAGAGGAGCTGCAAGGCTTAGTGGATGAGTTTGGGAGAGTTTGTAAGAAACGGAATCTAAAGGTGAATGTAGGGAAGAGTAAAGTGATGGTCTTAGAGAGAAGTAAAGTCAGTGAATGTACAGTGAGATTGGATGGGGAGGAGATGAAGAATGTGAATGCATTTAAGTACTTGTGTAGTGTGATGAGTAAGGATGGAAATGTAGAGGGTGAAATGCTTGAAAGGGTACAGCATGGAAGAAGGTTGCTGGTTCTTTGAAAGCAGTGATAAGGAACAGGGAAGTGAGCATGGAAGTGAAAAAGCTAGTACATGACAGTATTGTGATACCAACTCTAACGTATGGAAGTGAAGCTTGGACCTTGTTGAAGGGACAGAAGTCAAGAGTGAGAGCAGTGGAAATGAGTTATTTGAGAGGAGCCTATGGAGTCACATGGAGAGACGGGCTGACAAATGAGGAAGTGAAGGAATGTTGTGGTGTGGATGTGGATGTGATAGGAAGCATTAGGAGAAACACATTAAGGTGGTTTGACCATGTGGAGAGGATGGATAGTGAGAACTGACAAGGAGAGTGTATGTGAGTGAGGTGGAGGGGGGTAGAGGGAAGGGGAGACCAAGGATGAGATTGAGGGATGGTGTGGAGAGGTATATGAGAGAGGGGGGTTGTGAGCTGGGAGTAGGGCAGTGAAATGGTGGGGGACAGAGTGACTTGGAGGCGATTTGTTTGTGGCCACCCCTTACGAGATTAAGGCGTTTGGCTATAGATAGCTAGATAGATGTAGGATAGGTGAAATATAATGTAGCTGGTGCCACGACTCAGTTGCCTATCCATGTTTGTGGATGAGAAAGAGTAACACATAATGGAGTTTACGGAGGTAACCTGGATGATGCAGTGGCCTTTTTTCCCAGGGTAATGGATGAATAACCTGTCATGGCCCGAGTTGTGGAGATGAGCACTGTGGCTAAGTGCCTTATGGCATCTGCCCCCATCTTTGCCTTTTTGTCTATGAGTGGACATGATACTAGCTGAAGTTACGAGGTGGTCTCACTTCTCATGTTTTCAGCATTATTAGCCCTTTAGCACAGTGTTGTAGGTGATCTTTATTTCAGCTAGAGACTATCTATCTGTTGCCAGACGCCTCAATCCTGTTTGGGGTGGCCACAAACAAATCGCCTCCATGTCGCCCTGTCCCCCGCCATTTCACTGCTCTGCTCCCAACTCACACACCCCTCTCTCATATACCTCTCCACCCCATCCCTCCATCTCATCCTCAGCCTCCCCCTCCCTCTTCCCCCCTCCACCTCACTCACATACACTCTCTTCGTCAGTCTCTCACCCTCCATCCTCTCCACATGGCCAAACCACCTCAGTGTGTTCCTCATAACGCTTCCTATCACATCCACATCCACACCACAATGCTTCTTTATATCCTCATTCGTCTGCCTGTCTCTCCATGTGACTCCACAGGCTCCTCTTAAATAACTCATTTCCACTGCTCTCACTCTTGACTTGTGTCCTTCCAACAATGTCCAAGTTTCACTTCCATACGTTACAGTTGGTATCACAATACTGTCATGTATTAACTTTTTCACTTCCATGCTCACTTCCCTGTTTCTTATCACTGCTTTCAAAGAACCAGCAACCTTTCTTCCCTGCTGTACCCTTTCAAGCACTTCACCCTTCATGAGACCTCTCATGAAATATTTAATCATTCATTCAGTCAGAACCTAAATGCTTTACTCTTGTGGTTGTACTCATTTGCTTATTTACATCGGATTCTACCAACCTTATTGAAATAATCAGTATAGTGGGGCTTTGATTTATGATGATAATTTGAATTATAATCTATTCATTGATATGACTGGAGAATGCCTGTTGTGTTGTTGCTGCTGCTGCTGCTGATGATAATGATGATTTGATCATGATGTGAGATGGTGATGATGATGATATGACAGGTGATGTGATTTGATATAGAGATAATGAAGGTAGTGATTCTAATGATAATTCAGTGATGAGAACGATGCAAAATACTTGAGTGATGACGAAAAGATAATGATTATTGTAATATTAATGACAATGATAATGATTATGATGATGTAGATACTGCTGTACTAATAATGAAGATACCAGTAATGATGCTAAAACTACTAATATTGATGGAGATATATAAGACTGTACCTGTACCCTATCCTCAGTCCCTCTTTCCCCACCTCAGCAAAACCATGAACTCCGAGCCATCTACAGCAGAGAGATAGATGAGAGTGACCAGGCCAGTTTCGTCTCAGCTTTCTCATCCCGCTCCTTCAAGTTTTCCAAACCATCAACAATTGCTGGCAAGGTTTGTCCTTTTTTTTTTCCATAAACCATGTGCAGATGGTTAGGCTTGTGAGGTGGAACCAGGATTCCAGGGGTTTTAATGATATGTGAATGAGTGCCTCATCGATTTTACAGGGCTTGCTGTTGGATATTCTCCCATTTTGTACAGTCGTGGTCATAAAGAATCACGTATCATCTGGTACCTTGTGCCCCAGGCTGGCAGATTTATGCGTGGCAAGGCTTAGTGGAGTAAGAGGGGCTGAGAGGGAGGGGCCAGAAAGAGAGAAGGGAAGGTGGGTGGGAGAACAAGTGATGGTGCAGTGATGGGGTGCGAGAGTGTAGGTAGGGGAGAGAGAATGAAATATATATATATTTATATCCATCCATCCATCCATCATCTAATCCTACGTTGCCCCATGAGGAGCATAGGAGCCCGGGGCTAGGAAAGTTGGTCCTGGCATTTAAGATGAGAGTGACCAGCCTCACTCATCCTGAGTGGCATTACATGAGCAGTAAACACCAAACACCCATCCATCCATCCATCATCCAACTCTACGTTGCTCCATGAGGAGTGTAGAAGCCCGGGGCTAGACAATTTGGTCCTGACATTTAAGATGAGAGTGACCAGCCTCACTCATCCCTGAGTGGCATTACATGAGCAATAACCCCAACCACCCCTTGGATATAAACCTTCACCGGCTCAATCCGAGTGGAGCGCTGTAATTATCCACTAAACCACCAGGCGCCTAATTTGGGTATATGGTTACCGCCCAGTACCTTTAGGCTTGTCACTCAGTGTAGAGTCACCCATAGGCGGAAGGAAGAGGAAAGAATGAAGGAAAAAAAGACAAAAGAGGGAGTGTAAAGTCACCCATAGGCAAAAGGACGAGGAAAGAATGAAGTAAAGAAAGACAGAAGAGGAAGGAAGGAATTGAGAGAGGAGAGGAAAGGGCAGACACCCAAGAGCAGCACTACATCGAGTGAGTGGATGGTGAGCGCCCCCACCCTTGGATATAAACCTTCACCGGCTCAGTCCGACTGGAGCACCTTTACTACCCACTAAACCACCAGGAGCCAAAATTTGTTTATGTGGTTACCACCCAGCGTAGTTAATGGTTTCCTGGTGTACAGGAAACCATTTTATATATATATATATATATATATATACTATATATGCTGTGAAGAGTATGTATGATGGTACTAAGGCTGCAATGCATGTGGATGGTGAACTGAGTGAATTTTTCTCTTTGAAGATTGGGTTAAAACGGGGATGTGTCATGTCTCCACGGTTGTTCAGTCTGTACATGGATGGGGTAATAAAAGAAGTCCAAGGTAGGGCAGTGGATGTTGGAGTGGCCCTAGTGAGAGAGAGTAGTGTTTGGAAACTCCCTGTACTGTTGTTTGCAGATGATACTGTGTTGTTAAGTGAAGACGAAGGGGAGCTGCAAGGCTTGGTGGATGAGTTTGGGAGAGTGTGTAAGAAACGCACTCTAAGGTGAATGTAGGGAAGAGTAAAGTGATGGTGTTTGAGAGAAGTGAAGTCATTGAATGTCCAGTGAGGTTGGATGGTGAGGAAATGGAAAATGTGAGTACGTTTAAGTACTTGGGTAGTGTGATGAGTAAGGATGGAAGTTTGGAGGGTGAAGTGCTTGAAATGGTACAACAAGGAAGAAAGGTTGCTGGTTCTTTGAAAGCAGTGATAAAAAACAGGGAAGTGAGCATGGAAGTGAAAAAATTACTACATGACAGTATTGTGATACCATCTCTAACGTATGGAAGTGAAGCTTGGACGTTGTTGGAAGGACACAAGTTGAGAGTGAGAGCAGTGGAAATGAGTTATTTAAGAGGAGCCTGTGGAGTCACATGGAGAGACAGGCTGACGAATGAGGATATAAAGGAGCATTATGGTGTGGATGTGGATGTGATAGGAAGTGTTAGGAGGAACACACTGAGGTGGTTTGGCCATGTGGAGAGGATGGAGGGTGAGAGACTGACAAGGAGAGTGTATGTGAGTGAGGTGGAGGGGGGTAGAGGGAGGGGGAGGCCGAGGATGAGATGGAGGGATGGAGTGGAGAGGTATATGAGAGAGGGTGGTGTGAGGTACCAGAGCCAACCCACCCCTGAATCACATCTTTTTTTGTGTTTCTGCTCGGAATCTTGTTAAGTATGTTCTTTGCTCTGCTAAAAATAATTTCATCCATACTAAATGCTCTCATCTCTTTAACTCAAATTTTTCCCACTCCTTCTGGCACCTTGCCAAGAACCTTTCTAACAACTTTTCCTCATCATCTCTCCCTCCTCTTTTCTACTTTGATGGCTCTGTAGTTATTTCTTCTACTGATAACGCAGATCTCTTCACTCAGACTTTCTCCCCCAATTCCACCTTAGATGATTCCAGTGCTATTCCTCCATCACTTCCCCCCTCTGACTTCCACATGGCAGACATTAAAATATCTTCAGCTGATTTATTTTCTGCCATCATTGGCCTCAATACTAACAAGGCATATGGGTCTGATAGAGTCCCTCTTATTGTCCTCATGAACTGTGCTTGTGTGTGTACACCTTGCCCAGGTAAACTCTTTCACCTTTGTCAGCTTGTACCTTTCCTTCTTGCTGGAAATTTGCTCTCATTCAGCCAGTCCCAAAGAAGGATGACCATTCCCAACCCTTAACTATCGTCCAATCACTTTAACATCCTGTGTCTCAAAAGTTTTTGAGTCAGTTCATAACAGAAAAATTTTAAAGCATCTTTCCTATCACAACCTTCTTTCTGATCGTCAGTATGAGTTTCATCAGGGATGCTCCACTGGCAATCTTCTCACCTACCTTTCAGACTCCTGGTCATCTTCCTTTTGGGACTTTGGCAAAAGCTTTGCCATTGCACTTGACATTTCAGAGACTTTCAGCTGAGTCTGGCATAAATCTGTAATTTCCAAACTGCCCTCTTACGGTTTCTATCCTTCTATCTGTGCCTTCATTTATAGCTTCCTTTCTCGTCGTTCTGTAGCCACTGTTGTAGACGGCCATTGTTCTTCTCCTAGATCTGTCAACAGTGGTGTTCTTCAGGGCACTGTCCAATCACCAACTCTCTTCCTTTTATTCATCAGTGACCTTCTAATCTGTACATCTAACCTTATCCACTCGAATGCTGATGATCCAACCCTTCATCTTTCCATTCGGTTCCTGCAATGTCCATCACAGTAGTTACTTCAACAAACAAGGGATGAGGCAATGGCACACCTAATGTCTGCCTTGGTTCATATCATTGACTGGGGTAAAAATAATCTTGTTTTTAATGCATCAAAGACTTAGTTCTTACACCTATCAACCCAACAGAATCAGGAGTACCCACTAATGTTTGATAATATTCAGCTCAATGCTGCATCATCCTTGAACATGCGTGGGGTTTCATTGACTCGGGACTTATCATGGAAAGATCATATTACATCTCTCGTATAATCTGCTTCCAAGAAATTAGGTGTGCTAAGCCGACTCCATACCTTCTTTACCCCTGCAAAGTTGTTGACTTTATACACGGGTTTTATTCACCCCTGTGTCAAGTACAACTCTCGTGTGGGGAGGCTCCCCACATACAGCTTTTCTCGGTAGGGTGGAGTCAAAGGCTTTTCATCTCATTAACTCTTCTCCTCTTACTGGCTTCCTCCAACCTCTGTCTCTTCACCGCACTGTTGCATCTTTATGTCTTTTCTGTCGCTGCATCAATGGTCACTGCTACTCTGAACTGTCTGCTTGCATCCCTCTGCTTCTACGAGGGGCACGTAGCATCCGTCTAGCAACAAACTCACATCCCTTTTCTGTCCAATTCTCTAATGCAAGAGTTAACTGTTACTTCCAGTCCTTCATTTATGCAAGAGGACAACTCTGGAGCTGTCTCCCTCTGTCTGTATTTCCTACTTCCTATGATCTCCAGTCTTTCAAACGCAGTGTGTCCAGGCATCTCGAAATGAGCAGATCTTGATTTTGGCTCTCCTTTGTTTTTTTTTTTTTGTTTTTTCTTGGAAGGAACAGTTTGTGGGCTCCTGGCCTTTGGTTCCTTCTTACTCACTTAAAAAAAAATATATATGTACAGTACCCTCACGTCCAACACGGTAATAT
Source organism: Coenobita brevimanus (assembly GCF_032717465.1). Classification (NCBI taxonomy): domain Eukaryota; kingdom Metazoa; phylum Arthropoda; class Malacostraca; order Decapoda; family Coenobitidae; genus Coenobita; species Coenobita brevimanus. The sequence continues at coordinate 37,689,901 of NC_137013.1, forward strand.
TGTCATGCACAGGTCCCGTGTTGGACCAAAAACGTTTTGGACAAACAACAGAGCTTATGGGGAAGAACGAATTATGTCGGCAACCCTAGGAAAAGTCACCCAAAATACCTACCATATACCTTTACATATATTGGTACTACTGTAATTATAATAAATGGTGCTGTACTTTGAATGATAACTAACCTTTTAGGATAGTGTTGGTGGGCTTGCTGGGAATGGAAGATGGTATCCGAGGCTGTAGGTAGTCCTACTGGGTCCCCGGAGGATGGCTGCTGGCATCACTAGCGGGTAATGCCTGCTGCTCCTCCTCAGCCTCCCTCATAAATCCTACGAAATCACACTCAGAATCACTATCCTCATCCACATCCATGGAAGGTCCTGCTTCTGCCTGTCCTAGCATTCTGTAAGCCTTCACTGCTGCCAGGATCTTGTCTTGGTTTTTTTATTATGGTCCTCACGCTGGCTTCATTCACATCGTAGGCCTTGGCAATGTCCACTTTCCTCTCCCTTTTCTTCTTCCTCTCGTTGATTTCTAGTTTGGTGGCTTGAGGGAGGTGCTGCCGCTTCTTGGGGTTCTCGTAAGGCTTCCTAGGCATCGTGAGCAGGATAAAATGCAGTAGCAAGGGCAGAAAATGCAACAAGAAAAAAGCACCTTCCAATGCGAATTATGCGACTGAGTGGCACTGTGGCGGGAGAAATTTAAACAAAACATCACATGAGAGCAGAAGCATTTTTTACTGGACATCATGATTACGTCACGATAGCAGGTGGGGGAGGCAACTTGATCAGAAGTTTTGATTGGCTGTCAGCATCACAAGAATGTCCAGTATGACCGTGTTGGACCGGGGGTGATTGTGCTAGAGGCGAACTCTGAGGATTTCGCCCACTTCTCGGAGCTCCGTGAGTGTTATGCTAACGCACCCGTGTTACAGTAATTAAATTGTATTAAATCGTACTAATTTTTTGCTCTCCGTGCTGGACGCAAATCGTGCTGGACAATCGCGTGTTGGACGCAAGGGTATTGTGTATATATATATATAAAACATACACAGTGGTAGGTGGTGGCTACCATCATCCACTCACTTGATGTAGTGCTGCCTACTTCTTCCTTAACCTTTATCATTCTTTTTCTGTGCCTGCCCTCCTCTCTTCCTATTTCTCCCATCCTTCCTGTCACTACTTAATGCTTTTCTTTCCGTTACAGGTGGCTTTACATTGAATGACAAGCCAAATGGTTTCCTGTAAGCCAAGAAACCATTTACAACGCTGGGTGGTAACCATATAACCAAACCATACGTGCTCCCTACGTGTCAAGTGGGTTGGTGGAGGGTTAGTGCCCCTCCCTGTAAAACAAATAACTCAGAGTCAAATGGCCACCCCGCACAGGATTATGGCGTCTGGCAGTAGATAGATAGATATAGAAAACATACACATATATTTATATTTACATATATACAGTATATATATATATATATATATATATATATATATATATATATATATATATATACACACACACACACAGGGTGACCCAGAAGAACCTCCCACTTTTCAAAGGTAATTGAAAAAAAAAATGGTTTAAGATAATCAAAATATTATTTGCACACAAGAAACTTCATTCAATACAGTTTTTATTCATCATGTTTTAAAGATGAGATCCTCCAAATGCTGGCTGTCATTGTCTATACACGCTTGGAGGTGATTTCTGAACGCTGCCATGGCTCGATGGGTCTGTCGAGTGGAACAGCGGCTATCTGTTGAATAGCAGCCTTAAGGACTTCAAGAGTTTGGGGTTGATGAGTATACACTCGTGATTTAAGGTAGCCCCACAGAAAAAAATCACAAGGGGCGAGGTCAGGGGAATGGGCCGGCCACCTAACATCGTCACGCAACGAGATCACCCAATCCCGAAACATTTCCCTCAGCACTTGCAATGATCTTAGAGCTGTGTGTGCCATAGCTCCATCTTGCTGACACCACACATTGAGTTCTTCAAGCTCAAGATGCTCGAGTTGTGGCCTTAGAAAGTTTTCGAGCATATCAGTGTAACGGTCAGAAGTTACAGTAACAGTTACACCACCCTCTTCAAAGAATTAAGGACCCACGATGCCAACATCGGCAACAGCTCACCACACAGTCGCTCAGTCGGAGTGCAATGGTCTTTCGTGTAGCATGTGAGGGTTGTCTTCAGACCAATAGCAAAAAATTTTTTTGTTTACAGAGCCACTCAAATGAAAATGAGCTTTGTCACTGCACAAGAGAACAGCATCTTCTGGAACACGTTTCAGAATGTTCTCGCATAACTCTCTGTGGCTTATCCAGTCTCTCGCATTGAGTTCTTGCACAACCATCATTTTGTATGGATGGAAATGAAGGTCTTTGTGTAAGATTCTCCTTGCAGTTTCCTGGTATATCCCTACAGCTAAAGCATGCTTCTGGCAGAACATCTCGGGGACTGCACAACAGATCGCCTCAATGGTTCAATATTCTCAGGCTTACGAGCGCTCTTAGGTTGACCAGGTGATTTTCTTTTTAAAGCTGAGCCTGTTGCCCTGAAATTCTCAACCCACTGCAAGATGGTTTTCCAATCTGGAACGTTTTGGTTCCGTGGAATACTGAAACGTCTTTGAAAGGCCCTCTGCACTGCAATCACGGAATGATTGTTTGTGAAGAACGCTTCAACAGCGAATGCACTGTGTGTTCCCGACCACGCCATGTTGGCGACTGAGGATGGTTGGGGTTCGGCTGCCAACAGACCCTAGCCCCGCCCCCCCTGCCTCACTACTGCCAGTGCTACAGCCTTTCGAAATGTGGGAGGTTTTATTGGGTCACCCTGTATATATATATATATATATAGTTAGGTATACACACACACACACACACACACACATGAATGATAGGTTGTATGGCCCACCTCACTAGCCATTGATATTTCTCCATTTGTGCCCTTTTTCCTACCCCATTTATTATTGGAAAGCAGATTGATGATAACGATAGTAAGTGACATGGTTGAATGACTTGATAATGATGATGATAGTGGTAATGGTGGTGGTGGTAATTACTGAGGACATGGCTTTCACAGTGTTGAAGGCAGTTTTTTTCTTCAAAGAGTCGCTTTGCTTTCCCATCTGCCCCCTAAACCCACACACTGCCTTGACACTTAAGGCCAGGCAGTAAGTTCCATATTCCCCTCTGCATCTGAAGTTCATGGCTCTGACTTACACCAGAGCAACCAGGAGACAGCATATTGTAACCTTCTCAATAAACTACACTGCCATGGATGATGATGATGGCAGTGATGGTGACAACGAAAATGACTGATGATGTATGTTTTGTATTGTTGATATTTTTACCCAGTAACATACCCTTTTCCCTTCACTGCTGTTTCCCAATACTGACACCCCCACACCGTAGGTCAAGCTGCGAGGTCCAGATTCCCCGCTCATCCTGAGGTTCATGGCCCTGACTCGCACGGGGGCATCCAAGCGTGTTCACATCGAAACCTCATCTGTCAACTCCACTGCCATCGACCTTGAACCACAAAATCCACATGACAGGTTTGAGTCCAAGAACATTTCATTCTTGTGGTACTGTTTTTGTATGAGTACCAGGAGAGCAATCAAATATACATAAAGACAAAGGTGAAAGAATGGAACCTTAGCTGGCAGTTCTTCTGTATCTCATTGTGGAGTTAATACTGTAAAGCAGCATTGATAAGACAGCTGATAAGGAGGACTGATTGTGCACCCATTTGATAAAATATGTCCAGAAGTACACTCATATGATGAAAAACTGTATCATTGTCTTTCATAATGCATACTTCTGTAATGCAGTAGACGGTTATGTAGTACGGTATACCAATGTGATCACAGGTATGATAGTCCGTTGTGAAGTACAGGACACCAATATGGCAGTCTGTTGTGAAGTACACTAATATGATAGTCTGCTGTGAAGTACACTAATATGATATTCTATTATTAAGTATGGTTATTATGAAAATTTTGTGTCCACTTAACTAATATGATAGTCTATTATTAAGTACGGTTATTATGAAACTTTTGTGTCCACTTAACTTGGCAGGGATTTTCATCATTGTGCATCTTGCTCCCCATAGCTTGGTGGCAGAATAACACAATATTACGCCACTCTTTCTTTCCATAGCCCATATGTTAATCATTTGCTACAGTTCAACACTTAAGATAGGGAGATGGCGGTTTTAGGCCAAGTTAAACCAGGTTGAGTATAGTCAGTGCTTTTAATCTCGGGGTTTTACCTCAGATATTCAAGATGGATGGCAGTTTAAGGACAAGTTAAAGTGAACAAAATGTAGTAAGTGCTGTCATAATACAGAAGTACAGAATACAGTAACAGTTTATGTCCTAACCCCTTAGGTTATTGTTGGCGTCGAATGTTACTCTTGATGCATCTCAGTCGAGTGTTACCCTGCGTGACACCACCCTCATGCCATCCATCCCAGGCATCACATCACTCTGCCTCCTCCTCTTCTCACCTGTGGCTGAGCTCAGGTATCTTTGATCTTTTTAGGCTATTTGTTTACGCACTTTAACATGACAGAGATTCTTGTCATGGAATTATGTAGTGTTGTTTTGCAGGTGAGTAGTGGAACACATGTGGTGGTTTCTGTGAGAGTTCTGTTTTACAAGTGTTGAGTTAGGTCAGCATGAAGGTAAAAATGTACACATTACCCACATACAGTAATGAACCTCAGTTGTTTATTTTGAGGATATGACTGTTTTGGCTTAACTTGGACACTGGACCGAAACCATTTTATTCACTCATTAAACAGAATTTCCGTATGTGGGTATGATTCTTCTGTTAAATGCTTGGTGACATTGTGAAACAATATTTAGTATGACTATAGTAACTGCTGTTTCACAAAGAATATATCATAACACTGTACCCATTGAAAGGAACTGTCAAAGCACTCTTGAAAAGCAGTTGACTTTTACTGTACTTTGGTTTCAGCTGTCACTTCAGTTCATTCACTGAGGATAATCACTGCATAAGGCTACAATTTCATCAGGACCATCATTAAAGATGATGATTGGAGTAAACTAAAGTACTTATTAACAGGTTCTGTATCTGCTTTTACCCAGTTGGTTGTGTACTGAAGTGATGTCATATTATTAGTTAGTGCTGAAGCCATGAGGAAATCCAGGAGGTAGTAGCTTTTTTAAAACTTAACTTGGCTCAGATTTTTGCTCTGATACAACTTATTTCACATTGCTCAGTGGGAGAAAAATACAATACTGTGGCTATCTGTCTTTTCCAGAGGACTTCTTCATGACTAGCATTATAGTCTATAATTGGTTTATTTTCATCTGATGGAACTTTGCCACCCCCACAACTTCATAACTACAGTTGGTGCAGTGGAAGGCTGGACCTAGTCAGGGCACTACCAAAACAACAACAAATCATCACAGAAAACATTTATTTATAAACAGAACATGTACTTCAATGCTTATCTTAGTACGTTGTCATTTCCCCCTTGGCCTTGATCACCTCTTGCATTCTCCATGGCATACTCTCTAATAGATTAGTAAAGTAATTGATAACCATCTCCAGACACCACACACACTTGATAACCTCCTGGAGCTCGGGCACTGACGACACTTTGGCAGCCTTCACCTCGTCCTTGATCTCCTCCGATGCATTTTCAATAGGGTTTAAGTTGGGACTGTTGCCTGGCCATGGGAGAATGCGAATATTTTTACTCTGGAGCAACTTCTTCACTTTTTGAGCAGTGTGATAGGGGACTGAGTCATGCAAGAAGGTGGAGGTCCCATGTATAACCATGTGATCAAACAGATGCCTCTTCAGAACCTCACTGTATCGGGCATCATTCATTGTGCAGTTTTTCGGTAAGAAATACAGTATATACCACCTTTGCCCATTTTGGCACTGAAACAAGCCCAAACCATCATTGCGGGACTGTGCTTTACGGTCTTGATGGTGTAGCACCTGTCATACCTGTTGGTCCCCTCTAGCGTGTGTACCTTGATTCGATGTGAGCTAAGCACCTGAAATGTACTTTCATCTGAGAACATAACTTCACTCCAGTCTTGGACAGTCCAATGCTGATGTTGTCTTGCAGATTCAAGTAACTTCTTGCTCATCATCTCTGTCAGGAAAGGCTTCAGTGCAGCAGTATGGCTGGGGATCTTGAGGTCTTTCTGAAGTTAATGCTGTATGGTTCTTTCAGACACATCTTTCAGCAATTCTGGGTACATATCTTTCAGTTGTCTAGCAGTCAAATGTGGGTCTTTTGTCATAGCTTGCTTTAGTAACCTGTCTGTAGTTTGTGATTCTTCCATTTATGTCCTAGTCTGTCTTTATGTTGGGGAATTGTGTTTTTTGGCAGGTGGCGGGGAGCAGCAGGTAGTGCCATAATGGTAGATTTTCCTCACCCAGTTCGAATTGCCTCTCACATAGTTAAAATTCGGGCCTTTTCTACAGTAGTTAGTGGCTTGGGACCCATCTCCAATGATTCACTAAGGTAGAGGAGGGTGTGAAAAAGGGAGCTTTGAAATGAACAAGGGCCAGGCAGGACAAGAAAATCTGACATGCTTTCCCATCCAAAGTCAGGCAGGCACCGAGGTCATAAACTCACAGCATGTGGTGGTAAACCTGTACAGTTGCTAGAAACCACCAAAAAAAAATCCACCAACTACAGGAATTTTCCTACATTGTTTCCTGAACCCTGCAAAATATATGGTGTGAGTTAGAGGGTCCCAACTTCTAATGCACCGACTATTCGTTGTTGCATGAAATTTAATAAGCCATAGCTGTGAGGTAGGAATGGGTCTCCTTGGTGACTAGTCACATCAGTCATCCACTCTGACCACACCTATCCAGTAACTGACTTGAAAAGTGATGAGGATCTTTGTCAGATGAAAACAAATAGGCTGTAATGTTAATTTCTTGTTACAACTCAGCGTTGAGGATGGAGACGTGCCAATTTTATGCCACGTTAGAGTTAAAGGAGTATAGTTAACATGTGACTTGGGGTGGGTACACAAAAACTGAAGGATTATGTGAGTTTTCCCACCCTGCATCATCATCTCATCATCATTTTTAGGTTTTGTGTGTACAATTGTCACTGACCAACTGATCCACCCACCCACCCACTCTTCTGCCCGCCCACTCATCCATCCATCCATTCCATTAGTACATTATGCTCCTAGAAGAAAAACTCTTCACCCCTTATAGAGTGAATGAGGCCGGGACACACTACACTGGTGCACTGGTGGGACTGGGGTGTGATGAGAGGACTGGTGGTGCTATATACCCAGACGACGACATCGAGAGCCCCTTCGACATCAACCTTTCTCAGGATGACCTCATTGTGGTGCGTAAGAAACTCGGTGAGGGAAAGGGAGTGGGGAAGATTAACCATTTTCTTGTGCTGTTTCTTTCACAAAACAATGGGAGATGATCTGTTCATGGTCACCCACTCAGGGATGAAGGTATTTGGTTATAATTACTGTATATAGATTAGATAAGAAGTTGCTGTTTCTGAATTATCAACATGTTATGGTACCACTGGGAACCTAAAAGCAATGAGTGAAGTGTGATGACATAAATGCAATATCTGATACACCAGAGGCACCTACTCTGTGGAGAAACTGTCATTGCAAGATTATGTGATTGTCTACGTGAAAGTAGGAAGTGTGTAACTGGATTGTTTTGTACCTTGTAACTTATTGATACTGTACCTTCACTAGTTCATTGTGGTGTGAGAGAAATTATTTGAGAATGAAGGTATCAGAGATGATGGTATCATTATCTAATGAAACTACATAACTCATATTCATAATATTAGTAGGCTATAATTTTCGGAGATTTTAGGTATTAAGTTGGTTATTGGGAAAAGGAATGGGGGAGGGGCTAAAGTCAGATATTTTTGGAAACTGGAACCATGGTAGGTGTCAGGATGGAATTACCATACATTTCACATGTATCACCTGTGTGGTGTATCATCAGCATGTTGAGATCACAGAAAGGAATTACAGTACCTCACTTTGCATTACAATCTGGGATGATGATATACTACTCCAGTCTGATTGAGCAGGCCTGTCAACTGCAGGCAAGCAACTGCCCCTGCAGGGCTCTCCTGACAATCTGGGATGCAAGTTTGTCTGATATGTTACGACTTCTGCATCTCACTGACCTCTGCTGGCTAATCTTCAGAAACTGATGCTTTGTTTTGCCATCCAATGAAGGCACTTTGATACAGTGCATCTGGAAAGAAATTGACAGACATGCCATAAGTGTGAAGCAAAAGTGACAGAACACTAGAACTTATGACATTGTACAGTGCATCTGGAAAGAAATTGACAGACATGCCATAAGTGTGAAGCAAAAGTGACAGAACACTAGAACTTATGACATTGTACATATGGCTTAGTAAAAACCTTGTGTTCCCAGATCAACAAAATGCGGTTCCTGATGAGCATGGTGCTGGAGGAGGGGGAATACATCACTGATGAAATGCTGGTCTCCACACAGAAGCGCCTCAGGGAGTTCATCAAGCAGTAAGGCTCACTTCATACAAACACAAAATGCATCTCTTAACACAATCTCCTTTCAAAATATAATGTCATGTTACACCATACATCACATGACACCACAGTGCATTATACATACACACCCCAAAGTCCAAGTTATATGTCTCTTAGTTTGATATTCATTTTCTCAATCAAGTCCACAGTGACTTTCATTTCCATTGCAATCTGCCGAGGTGATTGGCCAGTTCTTCCAACTTATACTATAAGTTGTTTGGAAGAAGTTTTGATAAACTGAAACACATCTTATGAGGATTCGGTATGCACTTAAACAGCAGTGAACTGTGCAGTTGTACTGTCAGGTGTGTAGTAGTTTGCTGTTATGCCATCAGTTCTGTCTTAACCAGTTTTAAACCCCTCGATCGTCAACTGTAGGTGAATTCAAAGTCCAGGAGTGGTTTTCTGATAATGTAATAAGCATTGCTGTACACCTCCACCCTCACTCGCCTCAGGCCTGTTACTAACTGGCTATCAAGCCAGTGCTCTCCTCTGAACAGAATCTATCAACAAAATTTGAATGAGGCCAGACCTTAGGTAAGGGATTTGTGTCACGTTGCCTTATTTAGAACACTTACAGACTACTGATAGAACACTCAGCATACTTACATACTACATATTACAAATGGGAACACCAGTCAATCAGTCTCACTTACATAACACAGGCAGTATTTCAGGAAATGCAACGTGACAGTTAGGATAAATGGATAAAGTTACTGAATAAGTTGTAATAATTGAAATGAAACTTAGCAAATTAATTACTGCCAGAGACAGGATTCATGTCTGGGACCCATGAGTTCTAAATGCATTACTTAACTATTCTATCTATCTATAGCCAGACACCATAATCCCGGAAGAGACTACTGAGCCAGAAAGATACTGTGCTAGCTTGCCAGGCCATGCAGGCATTTATGTAGCTCGATACAACCTTTGATTTATCTGATTCATATATTGTAAACATTCAGTTATTCATTGGCACATTAACTGGCATATGTCATAATACATTACTGCAAGTGGCTAAATTTTATAAAATTCCCCAGGAATCCCCCAAATCGAAATCCGTGTCATTTGTCGTGTCACCTAAACACAGTTTTGTAGCTTTGAATTCTGGCTCACAACGGACAGCTTCATTTCGTTCATACACACAGAATCGGACAGATGCAAGCGGTATATGTTTTAGATTTCCATCCATCATTCCAGTCTTATGTTGCCCCATGAGGAGTGCAGGAGCCTGGGGCTAGGCAAGTTGGTCCTGACATTTAAGATGAGAGTGACCAGCCTCACTCATCACTGAGTGGCATTTTGTGAGCAGTACTGTAAACCCCAACCACCCCTTGGATATAAATCTGCACAGTTTCAATCCGATTGCAGCACCTTCATTAACCATTAAACCACCAGATGCCATAATTTGGTTATATGGTTACCACCCAGCAAAGTAAATGGTTTCCTGGTGTACAGGAAACCATTTGAAACCATTTGGCGTGTCACTCAGTGTAGAGTTACCCATAGGCAGAAGTAGGAGGAAAGAATGAAGGAAAGAAAGACACAAGAAGGAGTATGAAGTCACCCGTAGGCAGAAAAAAGAGGAAAGAGTAAAGAAAAGAAAGTCAAAAGAGGAAGGATGGAAAAGAGGAAAGGGCAGTCACCCAAAGGCCAAAGCAGCACTGCATCAAGTTAGAGGATTGTGAGCGCCCCCACTTAACACTATGGAAAAAATATCCATACATACACAGGACCAGTGTGCATGGTACCCCAAGTTTAACAAATGACTGAGCAAACTGGTTCTTGTATAAATGCATACTGGGTCAGCAAGGAAGGCCTCCTGTATACCGTATGTGTTTTAGATGTAATTATAGTTTATTCATGTTTAAAATTGCATTGCTTAACATCATAGTAATAAGCTGGTGCTGTCAAAACACTAGACCCCCCTTTTCCTGTAGTTTATGCAATATACACTGTAACTACAGTACTCATAACATCAGGAACTCTGTGTTCAGCACAGGGACATTTTAGCATGCTTATTACAGTACTTATTGGTGTTTTTCTGTAATTGAACAGCCATACAGTACAGGTATAGGGTTTTATAGGGAGTTGGACCCCTTTTGATTTTTTTTGTGGGGGGAGGGGAAGGGGTACATCACTACCATCAGTATGGTTAGTATGTTATATACCTTCTGACACCTCCTTGGCCAATATACCCTGGATAATCGAGAGTTTACTGTATTCTAAACCAGCTACATTGCACACTGCAAACTATTTTCACAGTAAATAGTCCTTTATGCTGTTTTAGTTTATGCTTCTTTACTCTCATAAGGTAACATTTTACAACTAATAGTGTACTCAGACACAGGGTTGTTTCTTGTTAACTCCCTGAGGCATGTTGATGTGAATCGTTTCATATTCCTATTTCTGCCAGAGTTAATCTAGTAGTGAAATTGCATTGGAACATTTGCATCTATCTGTTCTCTGGTCCATTATTGCCACATCGGAAGTATAGGGGCCTGGGGCAAGGCTATTCTGTATAAATATTTAAGATAAGAGTGACCAGATGCATGCAACAGAACAGCATTGTATGAGACATAAACCTCAGTAATCCCTTTGATATGTACCCTTATTGGCCACTTGCTGCTAGAGTGTTGTAACCCACAAGATCGTCAGGCATCCATTTGTTGGTTACATGTTGAACACCCAGTGTAGTTAATGGTTTCTTTAGTTACAGGAAACCATTTGAGGTCACTGATTTAGCTTCATGGGAATGGAGCACTAGAGTGAGTGAATGGAAAGTGGGTGTCAAAACCTAATACTTCTGAATTGGACGAGGGAAAAGTTTCCAAGGGATTTGCATCATATTCTGATGCATCTTGATCGCACATTTACCTCATAACACTATCAGCAGCTCTCTGCTTTCTTCTCAAGCCAGGGAAGGCACACTGGAAGCTCCTAATCAGTTGCCAGGTAGTGCTAGATTTGCAGTTCTCAGTTATTTTTCTGTGAACTGCTTTATATTTCTGTTTCAGTCCATGTGAGGTCCACTGCAGAACCTGACTTTTAGAGGGAGACTGGTAGATGGAATGAATCCTTCCCCATCCTGGCATAGTGCGAATAGGGAAGGGATGACTGTAGGGAGAATGATGCATCTGAAAATTGATGGGTTGTATTGGCCATATTTATGTGTTTTAAGAGGCTGTATATTGTATTTCAGTGGTAGGATGCAAACTAAATTTGCAAACAATTACCATATGAAGGGGCATACTGTACTACCAACTCTCACTTTAGATATCCACCATGGCTTAGGTCAAACTTCAGTTATGGGGCCACAGATCATGAGAATAGTATACAGTTACCTCTCAACTAACGTGAGTTTAAAAAACGCGTTTTCGTTTTAACACGAGCAAATATTTAAGGAGATATGTTTAACTAACAAGGGTTTCTCGATTTAACGTGACTTTACACGTACGTGATGGTTTCAAATTATCTGCGCGCGCCTTGGACAGTCCCGAGCTGATAGACTGTGTGTGGCAGTTTATGCATAAATACAATATTTTATTTGCCTGTTGCTTAAACTGGTTTTATTCGAACTATAATATTTGAAAATGAAGTTTGGCCCCATTCTGAGCAATTTGGCTCATTTTCGGACAAAATTTGGCCAGGAAAGTGATGGTAGATCTAAATTGTTACAACTTGATGCTGCAGAACAGAAAGAAGAAAACCACTCAGACCAAGACAGAGCAGTTCTTTATGAAGAAGACAGAAAACTTAAGGGAGTTATCTTCATCACCAGTAGCACGGGAGTCAGAGGAAGAGGAAGGACAGCAGAGCGAGGAGGGACAACAAATTTAGGGTGGGGAGTAGCGGGAGGTGGGGTAGAGGGGTAAGGAGGGACAGCAGCAGACGACGAGTGATGCATAGATGGTGGGAGACCGTGTGTGTTGTTATTGTTTGTGACCTACTTACTGTAATGAAAATGTTGCCTTTACTGTCGTGTTTTTATGACCTACTAATGCATTAATAATGTTGAGGAACTTTCACAATGCCATGAATGAAGCAGAATTGAAAGAGAATCCATGTAAAAAACGAAAACAGTATGTATTTGGGAAGAAGTAAACTACACTTCAGCCCAACTAGGGCTCAAATGTTTATTTCTCCCCAGATATACTGCTTTTGTTTTTTACGTGGATTTTCCTTCAAATTAATATTGTTGCTTTTAAGTTTAGAGTAGCATAACTCCCCAAATGGGTAGACTTTCCCAGAGTCCAGGAACGTAACCTCCAATATTACCATTGTTTCTTATGGGAAAACTATGCTTAAAAAACGCGTTTTTAACTAACGCAACATCCCCAGGAACCTAACCCTCGCGTTATTTGAGTGGTTGCTGTACTACTAATTGAGTCACTGCAGTTCCAGGAACTATTAGTTAAATAAAAAGTCTGAAACTGCTAATCATTGTCAGTTACTACTGCCATTGATGCCATTTGCTTTGTTTTTCTCATTTAACTCCTTAACTGCGGGGTGTCACTTTCGTGACGCTTGGGAGCAAGGGATCATACCGCGGGGCGTCACTTTCGCGATTCTGTGTTATTTTGAATTCGCCCGGGCTTTCAAGTGGTAGCTTGGATCATCTATCCGTACTGCCAATGTCCAACACTAGTCAGCACTCCTAATCTCATCTGTACTCCCATCCATTGTTGACAATTTAGCCATTTCTCCCCGTTCTTGACTCCTTTCCCTACCTTCCCTCCATTACCCTCTCCTCTCGCCTGCCCGGCCGTGCTACGCTAAGTAAATCTTCCCTGGAATTTTCCACTGATTTCATCCATTGAAATAAGCCCTATGCCCTATTCTTATACCAAATAATATATACCAAAAAGAAATAATGTAAGTGAGAGTGCCATACACCTGGAATTGGCTAATTATCACCTGACAACACCTCACGTGCACTCGTTCGCTAATTTTCGCTGTTTATTTCCCCTTGAAATATGCCGTATAATCTATTGTCATACTAAAAATTTATATAAGGAGGGAAGGGAGAAGCCTGAGTGATATTTACATTCACCTGGAACTACCTAATTTATAATGTATTGTCTAGATATCCTGCCAGTCATTTCACAGCTATATATTAGCAGCTGTCAAGAGGCTGACGTTGGCAGTAATGCATTCTCCCAATGTAGGCCACCCCGGCCCACCACTATCAGTTTACTGTCGTCTTTCAAGATGAAAGTACGTTGGATTCACTCCTGCTAACTTCCGCCGCTTTTTAGCTCCATGCAAAGGGCCCTGTGACCTTTACCCCCTACTAAACCTCATGTGGAAAGAGGTAAAGGGCTGACAATTGATAGAGAGTGACTACGATCTTTCTGTTGAGTAAAACAGTGCAAGTGGAATTGTAAATACAGTAATGTGTAAATAATGTGTAAACAGCAAGTGAAAGCAATGAATGTAAATATAAGTGAACAGTGGAAAATAGTTTTATAAGTTACTTCAAGTGACATTGCATAACACAGTGTAAATAAAATAGAAATGTAAATAATGCAAATAAAGTAGAGAACGTAAATAGAAATGTAAATGAGTAGTATTATAAGAATACGAGTATATATACTAGGAGTAATGAAAGTGAAAGTTTCACTCTAGCATGTATGAATACTATGAGTTATGAGAGTGAAGGTGAAAGTGACATTCACTCTCAATGCTAGTATACAGAACAAGAAAGTGAATGCTATGTATTTTACTGAAAGAGAAATTGAATCCCTGCAGTGACAATAAACTACTATTACTGAAGGAAACGTATGGATAAAGACTGTAGATATATATAAGTGTTATAGAGTAATAGAAATATAAATTGTGAGTGTTTTTTGGAATAATAAATGACAGAACACCAGCGGCAAACGATCGGAATTGGGAAGGTCATACCCCATCGTAATTTTCATTGCTTTCACAGTGGATTTTTTTTTGGAGTATGGATTCCAAACTATTTGAGAATCATAGAATAGTGTTTCTAGTGATAATATCAGGCTGTGGTAATCATATTACGGGTTGTCAGGAAGTGTAAAGTGGAGACTTTGCTACCCAACATCAGAGGTCTCCACAAGCCCTACGGTACTCAACGAAGGCTCAACAAACACCCCAGAAGAAAGCTGAAGGTATGTGCCATAAGCATATGTGATTTTAATATTCTAGGACTAATAACTGATTTTTGGCAAATATTTTTAGAGAGTCTGTCGGAGCACAAATATGCCCGCGGGAGCCACAAGAAAAAGCAAAACAAGCCCGCAGTTAAGGGGTTAAAGAATGGATTAGGTGGGATCCTGAAACAAGGAATGAGAAAGTGTAAAAATGGAGAAACATCAACAGCATGTCCAGTGAATTAGGCCAGACAGTCTTGATACGCCATTTCAAGCTGTTGGAGTATAAATATATATACAATATATATAGATGCATTTCACATGCTGTACACCTGCCAAATGGTCATTCCATTGACTGTTAAGTTGAAGGGGTGGTACCACATCCATGTCATGTGCATTGTGCATTTTTCATCCAGCCAATACAAGCCCATATATGCCCTAGCATCATCTGCTTCCAGTCTTCTCGCACACTTATTTTCTGTTGACAAGTGCCAATAATTCTGCTTCAGGATATGCCCTTAACCCATGGAGTGTGAATTACAGTGTGAGTCACAGCCTAGGTTGTGCCAAACAAACCTGCACTTCAAACATGCACACTGGAAAGGATCCCTAGGCAGGGTAATTGTTCATTTCATGGGTTAACAATACACAGACAATCAAAACACAGAGTAGCCCATAGTATCAGTTGAGGTATGATTATGTACTCTCCTCATGGGTTTAAATCCTAGATAAAATAAACTGGTTATAGGTTTGTCATTTAATGCCACCTGGGTTCTAGTGTATATTATGTTGTGGTCTGTGCTAGCCTTGTCTTGAATGCCAACACCTTTGAAGAGGATAGTATGGGACTAACTCCCTCCCCCCTCTCTCTCTCTCGAATAATTAATTTTGCTTACAGACTGCTGGATGAGAAGAGAGACTACAAGAAACCTGAATTATACCACCAACCATACCGCTGGCAGATGGTAAGTGGGCTTTAATGTTTGTATTAATTTTACATGTTTCATTACCATTGAACGAAATCATTATGCTATGTTCATGGGTGTGCTTAGTGTTAAGCATTAGGTTCCTGTCTGTGTTTTATGTTATGAGCCAGCTGATGGAATTGCTAAGTACTGCTCTCATTCACAATATCACCATCAGGGAACTCTTTGATCATTGCATATTTTGAGACTGGGGGCTCTCACACTATATAGTTTATTGGCATAAGCAAAGGTATTTTAATGGCATATTACTAAGTGTATGATAAAAACTGGAACTACTAAATAAAACCAACTAAATTTCATAAACATCACCCCAGATTTCGGTACAGTATCCGTGAACAGAATTACCAGCTTATTACTGTGACCATGTAGTTGAGTACACCGCTTCCCGTCCGATCAGCGAAGTTAAGCAACGTTGGGTCTGGTTAGTACTTGGATGGGTGACCGCCTGGGAACACCAGATGCTGTTGGCGTCCCTACGTGTCAAGTGGGGTTGGTGGAGGATTAGTGCCCCTCCCTGTAAAACAATTAACTCTAAGCCCTTGGCCACCCCGGTGTCTGGGATACATGGCGTCTGGCAATGAATGAATGAATGAATGTAGTTACATCTTCACCCACATCAGCACTCATTCAGCCTCTGATTATGGTCATGGAGGGGAGGGGGAGGGACATGCACTTTTAACAGCAAATTTCATAGATTGAAGTCAGTATAGTCTTTAGTGGAGTGAATGCCTTCAGCGGGATGATGTCTTCAATATTTTTTTCTTATTAACTGCCAGACATTTATATTGGGCTTGAGGAAGATGTAAAATGTGCTGGGATTAGAAAAATTTCTTAGGCCTTCTGTAGAATATGTTACTGTACTATTTTTTTCTCGCTATTGTTAGTTGACTTTATTCAGATTTAGAGAAACCTACATACATTGTCATAGGTTAGAAGTGGTGGTGGTGGTGGCAGCAGTGGCAGTGATGACGAGAATGACAATAAATATACAGTAATCACTCGATTATCCAGATGTTAGGCCTTGGCTGTGTTATATCCATATCTTGACAAAAAAAAAATTCTGTCATCGCCGGTTGGGTGGCAGGCCGGCCTTTCTTGCCAAGCCTGAGTAATAAACCCTAACCCACAAGCTGAGCGAATATGGCAGTCCAGCTCCTCACCAAACAGTCAAAGTCCCCTGGCTACACTGGGACGCAACCAGCCGCATACGAGTAATACAGACTGTAACCCACAAGCACAGCAAATATGGCCGTCTGCCTCCTCACCGAAGTCAAAGTCCCCTTGCCTCACGGATCACACGGAGCTATCGGCCGCACATGAGTACAACATTACAGACCATAACCCACAAGCTGAGCTGAAATGGCTGTCCGCTTCACTACCAAATGGTCAAAGTCGCCTGTCCCCCCTCTTGAGCTGGGGCTTGTGCTGGTAAAAGAACATAACCCATCAGCTGAGCAGAAATGGCTGTCTGCCTCCTTACCAAATAGTCAAAGTCACCTGGCTGGCCAGTAGAGACATGGCATCACTGTGTTCAGTGGCAGTTACTATACATCCCCACCGACAGTTGGAGGAGGAGGAGGAATTTTCCAACATTTGTTAAGTGATTACTAGTGATGGGCGCTACCTGTGATTAAATTTAGGTACGATAACGATTACTTTGTTGGGCAGTATTGGTGGTATTGATTACCGTTGTCAGTAGCTAGGTAGTATCTTAATACTCTTTCAGTCTGATGACCTAAAAATTTAATAAAATTACTCAACAGGGTCAGTTGGGGTTAAAATAATTGTACTGTATTGCCACTATTTTAGGGGAATGTGGGCACCAAAACTGCCATTCAGTGCACAGACAAATCTTAAAATCATCACTTCCCAGTTAAATAGTATTTTTGAAAATACATTTTCAGTTAATTGGAAAGTTTATTTTAGTACTCACAGTAATCGATACTTAGCCATCAGCATTGATACTTGCCGATTAACAGTTAATATCGGAAGTATCAATATTTTGGTATTGATACGGCCACGACTAGTGATTACGTTGGCCACTAGACCACACGGGATTACTGTACACCAACTAGAGGCTTGCGGGTTACAACGCCTGTCCACCATTCACTGGGTGGTAAGTACAATACTGTACTGCACTTTGTTAAAATTCTTTTTGCATCTTCATCCTTGTCATTTATTTATTTGTGGATTTTTGTTGTTTCTGCATTCTTAGTGTCCAGCATTATATTGGAGATTCCCATGTGTGTTTTTGATGTCTAAATAACTGAAAGACCGAAGAACACTGCCACAATTAGGAGGGGTACAGTACATAGCTTATAGGCTATGCAGGGTATAGGTTGGTAGGGTATTGCTCCGTACTGGATATCATCCATATCCGGGTACACCAATGACTCTGATACTTCAGATAATTGAGTGTTTACTGTATGTAAGAAACTTAATTGTGCTGTAGGCATTAAGCATCCTAAAGCACACAAAGCAGCTGTTAACCCTTTCAGCTTTCTAGGCCGGGCATATTATGTCTGTGCTAGAGTTAGTCACTCTCAAGCTGACCCACATCTTTGCGGCACGTTATTTTTCTTTGATCCCTTTGTGTAAATACACTTTTCATGATAGATTGTTGGTTTTGGTGTCATTTTAAAGCTGAATAGTTGTACTTTATCATAGTATGTTCAAAAAAGGAGAGCAGGGAAAATAAAATGTCAAAATGATGAGTTGAAGTTAGGTGAAAACCAAAAATTTTATACCTTGCCATAGAAAAAAATTTGGCAAAAAAAAGAAATAATAGATATGTAAATCTGGTTTAAACCATGCACAACTTCAGTAAATTTACCTTTACATTGTTATATAGGTAATGGCAATTTTTGTATTTGATTGCGTGGTAAAACGAAAGGAAAAAGATGCACAATTTTATTTTAGTCTCGGCCGCGTATTCACTTCGCAATCTTTTTCTTTGATTAGTCAGTGTAAATACACTTTTTATGATAGGATGCTGGTTGTGGTGTTATTTTGAAGCCAAGTAGTTGCACTTTATCGTATTATGTTCAAAAAAGGAAAACAAAGAAAATAAGAAGTCAGAGTGACGAGTTGAATTTAGGCAAAAACCAAAAATTTTATACCTTGCTGTAGAAAAATATTCATCAAGAATAAAGTGATAAAGAAACAAAGCCAAGAGTCAGACCAGCTGTACAGTACCTGCCATGCATAGAGCAACCATTTTGTGACGTCACGCTTGAGTGTCTTTGTTATTACATATAAATGCGATTTATGGTAAATATTTTACAAAAGTTTCTTAAAATGGCGATTAAAAGCATCATTGGAATTTCTGAGGTTGGATTTGAAACAACGATCAAAATCGTCATCGGAATCGCAAAGGGTTAAGGTACATTACAGGAATGTAAACTGAGGAAGGGCAGATGTATAAATGATGTAAGAAAGTTAAGCACAGTAGTAGCATAGGTATTTGGAATAGTTTGGAAGGGGAAGTGGTGCAAGCAAAGAACATTCTTGTGTTCTGAAACAGCTTGGATAAACGTAGATATGGTGACAGGACAGCTTATACCTAGGTCAGATACTGTATAAATTACTAAACTAAGTTAATACATTATTGTCCACCTTAACAACAACAGGTGCCAGAAGAGGACATCCTGCGACCAGACACTGATGGCGCCCTGGATGATCCTGAGAGCTGCGTGTTTCCCCTCCATTGTGGCATCTGCCTCAGGCCAGAGAACGTGCAAGAGGAAATAAGGATGCGCCTGGAGGAAATGAATATCCTTCGCAACAGGTAAGATGAGATGATGAGCTCAGGCAGCAGATAAAATGAGTTTTTGTGTGAGTAAGATTTGATGAAAAGCAGATGCGACAGATAAATGAAGTTTTGGCCAAGTGTGATTTTAATTTGGGATGAACTGCAATAGATCATTGTTACTGTGTTGATGAAGGTGACATAAGTCAGTGTGTTCATTGGTGCACACAAGGGCAGAGAGGGGGATTGTTTAATCTCAACACACCCACTGACAGAAGAGAGGCATTGCAATTTCTCTGTGCCTGTTAAATTAATCTCATCAACCAGAGGATGCAATATTTGCTTCTACCAGTGTGTCTATATACAGTATAGCCAGATTCCATAATCCTGTAAGGGTGACCACAAACAAATCTCTGCCCTTTGGCTGCCCTCCCTTCCAATTCACACACCTCTCACTCTGTCCCTCCATCTTATCCTTGATCTCTCCCTCCCCGTCAGTCATATTCTTCTAGTCAGGCTCATTCTTCAACCTTCCATATGGACAAACCACTGCAGAGTTTTTCTTGTAATGCTTTCAGTAGCAATGCTTCCTCACATCCCTCTTTGTATCTCTCCGTGTAACTCCACAGGCTTAATTAATGTATTTCCACTGCCATCACTCTTGACTTGTGTCCATCCAACTGGGTATTTCTTCATGCTGCCACCAAATAATTTTATTCAAAATAGAACACCTTTAGAGTGAAGATGGCTTATGAAGGCAGCATCTAACTTCTCCAGGTAATAAAGTCTTTTCTAAAGTAATTAAATCATCTGTAGATAGCTAGAATAATATACAATAGACCCTTGCTATACCACGTCAGTTGGAGAAAACCCTGGTCCGATAATCCGGTGATGGTCCCCCTCCTGAGGTGGGATTTCAAGCAGAATGAAAAATAAATGAGCAGAATAGCATATTCTAGGACCAAAAATGAAAGCTATATCCATTTTACACTGCCGGCCCATAATTTCACACCCGTGTCGTAGCACTTCTTCATGACTAGCACAGTATTGCTACAGTGTAACCATGAAACAACTCAATAACCATGAGTGAGTGAGAGCCAAGTTGGGGTGAAAAGGGTAGGAAACCTGTGTATTATACACTGTACCTGTATAGATGGATGTAGACTGCTCACACTCCCACTCTCTTCATACGTTGTACACAGAGTTAACTGTAATTCATTGTCACTGTTGGCAAAGATGGTTTCTGATGGCTGTGGTGTCACATCTGGTATAGAGAACCATGAGGTGCTGGGGTTGGGGTCCTGGAGGCTTTAGTGCTGGATCCTGAGGCTATGTGGAGGTTGGGAGAGGATGTTGATGCTACAGACACTCTGGAGATCTCTGACTTTGTGTGGATCTTCATGGCAGCAGGAGAGGGCACAGACTAAACTGGGAGATCTTAGCCTGGACCTTTTTGGCTGTTGCAGCTGCATTGCCAACTCAGTGAGCCGCATGACCTTATAATGTTCAGCAGTAGGCCCACCAGCTTTGTCTGTGGTGGTAAGGATTGTGTCTGCAGCATCAATTCCTACGGTCAGAGATAGTCCAGGTGCCTCCACCTCCTCCTCGTCATTATCTTCCTTCTTTGTTTGTGACTTGTTGCTGTTCAGCAGCAATCTTCTCTTCTGTCTGGTGATGGTAGCCAGGTACATTAGCATCCTTATTCAGCCACTCTTGTAGCCCCTCAGCAAGGTTCCCCTGCCCTGCAGCTGCCAGCATTTCTGCCATCCTTGGTGGGTCAAACCTCTCAAAGTCATGTAATGGTGCTGGAGTCTTGGGGGTTCTGAGGAATTTGCACTACCAGTTCTTGAGTGTGGCAAGAGACACATTCTTCCATGCCTTTGCCCAGTTGAAGATGGCATCTTTGATGGTGTACTGAATAAAGTTATGCAAGGTTTTCTTGCCTTTGGTGCCCTCTTAGCCTTCCTGGTCCATCCCATCCTCAGTTTCAGTGAGGCACTGGTGCAAGTAGAGTTTCTGTACTGCCTCTCTGCACTCTGTAACTTCTTACTTCATAGGCTGGATAAGGGCAGAAATGTTGCCTAGCAGGAACAAAGCCTTGATTTATCCATATTTTCAGCAGAGATTGGTGGAGGAAGGATGGGCTGGTGCATTGTCCAAAAGTAGCACTTCCTTCATGTTGTCGGGACTGATGCCAAGCCCCTTTTGGTGCTGCCCCACGGAAGGGTTGAACCTGTGGTGGAACCAATCATGAATGATATCCAAGGTAAACCAGGCAGACTTGTTCCCATGGTACTCCATAGGAAGCTTGGCCATGATGTCCTTGAGTGACTTAGGTTGCTTGCTTTTACCCATTATGACAGGCTGTAGGTGATGAGTGCCATCAGCTTTGACCCAGGCCAGAATGGAGAGATGCTGCTTCATTCTCTTATGCCATGGAGTGCTGCCAGTATCTTTTCATGCCTGGGTATTTTGAGGGGAGAGCACACCAGAAGAGACCAGTTTCATCGGCATTATAAATTTGGAACCCGTGTAGACCCTCATCCTCCATCAGTCTCCTTAGGTGCTGTACAAATGACTCCACAGCATCAGCATTGGCGCTGAGCATCTTTCCAGTTAAAACTTTGTTAACAGTGCCATGGTACCTCCTAAACATCCACAGCCAGCCATCACTACACCTGAAATCTCCAGCTTCAAGGTGAGTAGCAAGCTTTTGTGCTGTGTGTTGGATGTCCAGGCCATGCACAGGAAAAACCCTCAGTTCTCATCTGCATGTACGATGTATACACAGCATCTTCCAGTTTCTCTTTCACAGCTTCCTGCTCCTGACCACAGCCTTACCCTTCCTCATGCCTTCCATTTTCTTTATAATCTCCCTTGTTTTGCCTTTGGCCTTCTGGTTGTCATACAGGGTCAACCTCTTTGTGCCATACTTTTGAATGGGGGTAACCCCCTCTTGTGCCTTTCTTGTGCGCCTCAGTGAGTTCCATCTTCTCTGCAGTAGTCATAATCCTTCTCTTTGCTTTCTGAGTAGAGGAGGAGGTATGAAAAGTAAGTTTTCACAATCAGTATTGGGGACCACTCTTCATACTTGAGACACATGTTGTGGTGTCAGGATACTATGATATCATAACACACTACATAATAGGTAGTGCATATATGCTGTTAATATGTACTATAGAGGTTTGAGGAAAATCGTGCCTAAATTTAAGAGCTCGAGGAAACAGCAATAGATTCTTGCTAGGGAATTTCGCACACAGCACATTGTGACGTCATGCAGAACTCACACCACACGCCTGATGAAAGAACACCACACGTGTACACATGCCCACACACGACCCACCCAGTCATATAGAGGGGAAATTGGAAAGACAGAGCAGAAGGAGTTGGGTCGCAATAGAAGATGGGAGAGGCACGGTGGAAATGGCAGGAATAGAGGACACGGCGTTAGCTAACATAAACCACCCCCACCTTAGTACTGCTTGTCATGATAACTCCCTTGAGAATAAAACTGCAGTCAAACCCCAGACTCATCTTTATCTTTCTCCTGCTATCCACAACAAGACCAACTTGAAAATTCTTTCCTCTTACAACCCTATAATCTAACATTTTTGGAAACTCCTCGGCTACGGCAATGAGAGTGGAAGTGGAGCTGTTAACACAGTGGAAAATGCAACAAGACTGAGGCCAACCATATGCGGGACAGCGTGTCCACAGCCTCCGTTCCGCCCGGACTTACAGGAAATAACCTGATGTGCCACCGCTTCCTGCCCACACCTTCTCAACCTAGACCAGGCGAGTGGGAAGAACTGCCGCCAGCATTGGTAACTGCATTCTGGGTCACCCCACGCAAGGGGAGTGATCAGTTGGCCCGCTTTGTGCGCCCTGTGTGATAGATAGTATATATTAAATGTAGAAACTCATGTCTGATTGGACAAGAAGTTGTAGGTCTGTGTGATTTTTCACATTTATTGGGTGGTATCCAGTATGTCTGATGGTTTGTCTGGGGTCTGTCAAAGTGTTCATTAAATCCGATATCCAGTCTCGCAAAGTCTAGTAATGCAAGGGTCTACTGTACATCATTGGCTTTGAAACTTCATGAAGTGTCCCAGATGCAAGATTAGCAGCATAAGCGAGGGCTTTCACTGTTGTATACGAAGTTATAACATCTTTCCTCTTGGCTTTTGACTGTGTGATGACTACTCCTTCACTCATCTGTACTTAATTTGTGTGTGATAGAAGTGTAGAGGCTCTTGCTTCCCTCAGAGGTGTCCAACAACCTGCTAAGGGTGAAAAAAACCTGTGACATTTAACTGATACATGGTTTTGCTGCAGGCTGGTTCCATCCAAACGGGAGATGGAAGAAGAAGTTGAAGTGACCTGCCCGCTATGTGATGTAGTGCTACACACCCTTGCTGACCTCAAACTGCATTTCTCATCAGTCAGGCACAAGAAAAATGAGATTCACTTTATGCATGAATCTCACCCTGTGTCCCAGCAGTGATGCCAGTGGTAATTGGTACACAAATATATATCTCTGGGAAGATAAGTATGCTTGGTATAGACAAGTACAGTTGCCCACATTTGTTTTCACAGCTTTCTAAATATAATGAAGACCTAATTTTCCTTGTGTCTAGAAGAAATATCGTGATTCAGGTATATGCTTAGTTTTTATTTGATGAATGGTTATTCCTGTTAATACTATTTAAAAATGTTTTACACAGTGTTCATGTGTATACTGAGCAATTTTAGAATCAGATCACATTATCTTTTTTTGATAAATGAACATGTTTGTATTGAGCATATTATAGGATCATATAACCTTATTGTTTTTTGCTAACTACTGTTACTTTACATTATGATACTGTACTTCCAGTATAACATACTGTAATAGATAAGTGCACTTTCCTAATGCATTATATACATGTATGTAGTTTGTAATTTAAATAATCAGATTGTTTAGTTAGTAAGCAAGTGTATGATGTAATAATTACAAGCTACATTTTCCTTAGAAATAATGATGTATCAGCTTCTAGTTGGGTCTGTCCAAGAATATTACTGAAGAGTGTACAGTTGTGTTCTACAGTAAAACATCTATAAGTTAGAACCCTTTTAGTCAGGGTTATGATTAAGTTGGCATGGCATATAAATTCGTTGATGAAAATAATTTAAAATTTTCGAAAAAATCATCATAAAAATCCTGGAAAAAACTCCCCTAAGTTGTAAAATGTCTTGTAATGGACACTCGGTCTCGGCATGATGCACTAGGTTCATCATGTTTAAGGCTGAGGGCCCAGTGAATCCACATGCAGCCTCCCAAGCAGTGTATCCACAGAGTTGTGTGCACAGATTTTCTACAATGACTCTGATAGTGATTAATTTTGCATACAATAGTACATAACAGTAGTTAGCATTGTATCCACAGAGTTGTCTTCTCAGATTATCTACAGTGACTCTGATAGTGATTAATTTTCCATACAATAGTGCATAACAGTAGTTAACAGTATCCACAGAGTTGTCTGCTCAGATTTTCTACAATGACTCTGATAGTGATTAATTTTGCATACAATAGTGCATAACAGTAGTGAATGAGACCTGTTTATGAAGTGTATATGAAGGGTAATGATGATGATGATATAAAAGGTAATAGTGTTCGTAAGGCCTGTATAGAGAGTGTAAGGTAGTGCAATTCATTATGGGTAATGTTGCACTGAAGTGATCATTTGCCCCCCCTAACACCCTCTGTATCCTACCAAAAGGCCCTCCTTATGCATGGATTACATCCTCTGCAAACATGGTAATTTTTTTCTGGTTTGTCAGGAGGCCTCACATTTCCCATAAGTCAAAATTTCAGTAAAGTTGGAATGCCCTCACTCTCTAGTATTGCAGCTTAAAGAGGTTTTACTGCATACAGTATTTGAAAACTCGTTTGTTGGACTTTTTTTCCTTTTTCCCCTCCCACAGGTCCTCATTACTTTTTCCCTAAGAGTTAGAAAAAAAGAAGATGGATAACAATTTTTTTTATATCTTCTTAAACACTCTGGCTTTTAAAGGTACAATTCTACTAATAACTGCCCCTCCCTCCCTCCCAAAAAAAAGTTACTTGTTAGCCACAATGCTGTACCAGCACATTAACCTGTATTTTAGGCATTTTTTTTTTCCTCTCTCTCTCTCTCTCACTCTCTTTCCTCACATTGATGCAGTGCCTGCCACATACAAACAGACCTCATCATCAACATTTTTTTTCCCCTTCCCCCTCGGTAAATTACGGAAACATTGCTTAACCCTTTCACCTTGGGGGTATTTTTTTGGTTGGTTTTCCCACACATGGGGGTTTTGAGATACATAAAGATAATTGTTATGATAAAGTATTCCACACTAAAAATAGACCATAATTTCCTGAGTAAAATGATGTCAACCATTATGTAAAAAAAATAAATAATAATAATAATTACCTGTGTGGTGAGCTGTCAAAGCCTGTGGTGCTGGAGCTCCTCCACTGCCAGATGTATGCCATTCAGTATAGTGATAAACTCAAAGCTGTTTTTTATGTATTTGTTTATTTATTTATTTTTTTTATA
Source organism: Coenobita brevimanus (assembly GCF_032717465.1). Classification (NCBI taxonomy): domain Eukaryota; kingdom Metazoa; phylum Arthropoda; class Malacostraca; order Decapoda; family Coenobitidae; genus Coenobita; species Coenobita brevimanus. The sequence continues at coordinate 37,715,917 of NC_137013.1, forward strand.
GCACTTTCATTTTCACACTCACTTTCATCTGACAACATACCGGTAATCTGAGTCCTCAGACATCGCTTCCATCGTACCCAAGTAAGCTGCCGTGGCAGCAAAATGTCATGTACTGCATACCTCGACATACTTCTCATACGTGATGAAAATAAGATAATAAAATAGTCCTCCCGCAATAGCAACTCCACAGTCTTGCTACCTCCTGATACTGAACCACTGTTGGGCCCCCAGTACTGGTAAACAAATATAAAAAGTCCAGAAAATGTATACGTGTCACCCAATGGATACAGACATTTCCTTAGTGGCACATCAACGTGCCACCCACTGTGAAAGGGTTAACAAAGATTAACTAATGCACATGAAGCTAATTTTCACAATTTTCCCCATGTACCGTATATTAAAAGTTGTAGTACTGTAGAACGTGTTCCATACTTACATTGAGATTTGCCTTTATTCAGTCCAACATCAAAGTAGGGCAAAGGAGAAAGGGGCCATCTTGGTACTGGTGTCTGTGATGTGCTTTTACCCTCAAAATGTAAATTCCCCGTTCAGTTCATAAAAGGATGAGAGAGGCAGCAGCGATGAGTATAAAATTATACTGACAGCTAGCTGTACATCCGTATAATTGCCATAAAGATGTCATTTTTCCTCTGGAGTTGCATGGTATCATTGCTACAAGAGTGGTAATAAATAAATAAACATCTCAGGTGGTAATCCACTACAATGTCATGTTATTAATAACTTTTTTAAAATCTGTGATTTGTTTAGATATAATACAAGACCAGTTTACTTAGTTTACAGTTACAAAACTTAACTTATGCATTTTGGTATAGTATGCACACTTGATTAGAAAATTATCTTTACAACATTCTGCCTTTACATTTTGAAACTGTGATTACCGGTAAATGTTTGAAGAAATTCTCCAGTAACTACTCACTTGTATATGACTAGTAATTTAATCAGTATGATATAAACTTTATGATACGTATGAGGTAAATAGTTCATTCAGGAATATTTGCCTGAAAAAACAACAACAACAACAACAGCAACACTTCGGTGTGAAATCAATAGTCATCGGTGTAAAGATAGTTTTTTGATCAAGTGTACAGTTGCAAACTTCCAAGGTAAAAATAATAATCATAATAATCATCATCATCATCATCATCATCATCATCACCACCACCCGGATCTCCTTTCCCACCCTAGGGCAGGGTGGGGAGTACAGTAGTAACATCCAGATAATTATCTGGACGTTGCTCTTAATTATTATTGTTATTATTAGTAGTAGTCGTATTACACTCTCATCTTAAATGTCAGGACCAACTTGCCTAGCCCTGGGCTCCTATGCATCCATGGGGCAACACAGGATTAGATGATGATTATTATTATAAAAAAAAAAATCTTCTATGGATAAACTTTATATCTTACATCTACAAGTAATGTCCAAAATAAAAATCTGATGCACAGCATTGGCTTTTCGACCTGTTCAGACAACACTGAAGTTGCTGGTATGAGATTTTGAAGCCAAGATCTTAAAGTAATACTACACATTGCTCTACAATACATGATCAGTGTTCTAGGATGATTTTGGGTTCATTTACAGTCACTTACTGCTTTGGAAACACTTGCTTCCTGGGCTTTTTACAACTGCCCATTACTTGCTGTTTAACAGTGTACCTGTATGCTCTAACCTTTGACTCTTATCAACTGCCTAATCCTTGCTGTTACCATATGATTTTACTAATCTTAGGATAGCACCTAGTAATGAAAAAGTAATGAATTGTTTTGTATCGTTCGTTTATAAAGGCTCCAACGTGCTTGCATGCCTAGGCTATATCTAATCCCTGCAGTTCAAAATGCCTATCCTAAAGCAAATAAAATCATCTGGAGATAGCAAGAATAAACTAAATACATATGGATTATAAGCGGTAATGAAAAGCAGACTAAATAACAAACCTTCATTTCCTGAATACAGCCACGACCTGGAATGCAATGGAGTTACTTCAAGTGAAAATCTATCGCATACCGATTTATCATAAGTCAAGGGCCTTCATTTGACCTTTAAAAAAAAATAATAATAATAATTTAAAAATGCCCCCTCAGTGGCATCATGCTTTCCACTATGGGTAACATCCTTGCCGGACACAATTTCCAAGTCGCAAGTTTAAGTATTTCAAACAAAAAGTTATCACTCCACTTAACCCATGGGTTGCACAATTACATATTTTTATCCCACCCCATGATGTGCACTATATATATATATATATATATATATATATAATTTTTACATCCAAGGCATCTGGTGGGGAAAAAAAAAAAAAAAAAAAAAAACCATCTCTGCATAGGGCCATGCGTGAATTTACATAGGGGAGTTGTGAAGAAAAAATTAATATATATATATATATATATATATATATATATTCTGCTTTTTATTATAAACTTGAAGATAAACATCCAGGGCATCATCTGGTGAAAAAAAAAAAAAAAAAACTCTCCTTGCGTAGTGCCATGTGTAAGTTTGTGTAGGGGTGGAGTAGTTAGCAATGATGCACAGCCAGAGCTGTGGCTCGCAACGTGACACTACCCAGCCTGAGCTGTGGCTCACAATGCGATGCTACCCAGCCTGAGCTGTGGCTCACAATCCACGGGTTAATACCACACACTGCATCATTTGTTGCGCACTCACACTGTTATATGGCGATAGCGATGGTATTTCAATGGCCTTGCATATGCAAGCAAAACAATAGGAAGACGATCATAGCAAATGTAAACACTGGGCGGCCAACTTGGGTCATACATCTGACTAGGATTGTGCAGGCAGCACTGCATGGGATTTTCATACAGTCACCACAATTACCCTGTGTAAATTCTGCTGTCGTTAACACAAAACTGTGTATAACTTTTATTTTGACTTGTACTACTAATTAATTGCATACCTAACCATCATATACCAGATCGTGATTGTACTGACTGACAGAGTCTAAGGAAACCGAGCTCTCCCTTCATGTCCCATAAGAGGTTTGGTAAACCATTGTTGTTGCTGAGCAACCCTGGTCTGTATAAGGCAGATGCAGCTGACCAACCGACTGATGGTATCAGCCTAGCTTTGTCCAGCATTAAGTAAACAATTCCACCTAGTTAATTTTACTGAACTGAACTTTATGGTACCATACCGTATTGAACCCACTGAAAATCTGAACATATTAGGCATCCAGTGCCACAAGGGCGACTGCACCAAAATACAGAAAATGGGATTTTGCTTGATCAAGGTGTCAATCTATATGCTCCACATGTTTTGAAATGCCAAGCAATTTTTTTTTTTTTTTTTTGCCACAAATCAGAGAAATGGTTTACAGCCATGGTTTTAGTATGATTATGTTCATTATGTAATGAGTTTTGTGTTTAATAACCCCCCCCACACAAAAAAAAATGGGGGGTTGTCATGTAGCATACCTTTCTTTAATTTGTGTTTTTCCTATATAAAAAAAATTGACAAAAATTGGGGATTACTTATGACCAGTTTTTTGGTCCAACAAATGGATCAGACTGTCATATGAACAGATCACCCAGATACCTATGGGCTATTTAAATATTGGAGACTTGGGTCTCTTGGGCATTGGTTGTTTCATGCAGGTCTCACTTTTTGACCTTAGGTTTGCGTGGCATCTTCACGGGACGCAGGTAAGGATTATCTAGCTCAGCCTCTTGGGAGTCATTCAGTTTGTCCTTCTCCTGAAACAAAGATGTACACATGAAAAATTTGGATATCTATATCTCTGTCTATCTGTCCATACACACACCTCTCTCTCTCTATGTAAGTGGGGGCACTCACTATCCACTCACTCAATATAGTGCTGCTCTCGAGTGAGTGCCCTTTCCTCTCTTCCTTCTTTCCTTACTTTCTCTTCTGTCTTTCTTTCCTTTGTTCTTATCTTTTCCTTCTGGTTAGTGGTGACTCTACAAAGAGTGACAAGCCAAATGGTTTCCTGTACAATCCATTTACTATGCTGAGTGGTAAACATATAATCAAATGAAAGAAAAGCATTTGGGAGTTGAATGCTAATCACTAGCAAGAATACTGTATGCTGTTGGCCAAGTTCAGGATTTTGGCCATATCTTGATACCCTGCAGGTTTCATGTTGACAGCTCAAGCTGTTCATGAGATATAATGGTGCTAAAGGTGGGAGATAAAAACTAGTAGACCTTTGGCAGCCATTTGGGTGACCTTGACCTTGACCCTGAGTGCCCATTTTTTAACTTGGCCAAGATTTTGGTCATATCTTGATACCTTGAAGGTTTCATGTTGACAGCTCATGAGATATACTGTAATGGAAACACACACACACACACACACACACACACACACACACACACACACACACACACACACACACACACAGAGGTGAGCAAAAACATTATCGCTCCAGCTGGAAAAGGCGGGCGATAACCTTAGTGCCTCGTGGTTTAGTGGGTAATTAAGGTGCTCCAATCGGACTGAGCCTGTGTAGGTTTATATCCATGAGGTGGTTGGGGTTTATTGCTCACGTAATGCCAAACAGGGATGAGTGAGGTTGGGCACTCTCATCTTAAATGTCAGCACCAACTTGCTTAGCCCTGGGGCAACACAGGATAGTACATGGTTTCTGCCTGGTGTACAGGAAACCATTTGGCTTGTCACTAATGTAGAGTCACTGGTAGACAGAAGGAAGAGGAAAGAAAGACAGAATAGCAAGGAAGGAAAGAAGGAAGGATGAGACGAATGGGCAGTCACCCGAGAGCAACACTACGTCGAGTGACTGGATAGTTAGTGCCCCCACCTACCACTAATGACAGTAAATTACTTACAAGAAAAATATCTATGAAATTCTTGAATTTGGGTGATATCTTTTTTCTATATACTTTCATTTGTCATCATCATCCGAACCTCCTTTCCCACTCTAGGGCAAGGTGAGGAGTAGCATGTCCAGACAGCCTAAGTTCGCCCAATCCAATGGGCCATGCTTCCATTCACTCATCATTCAAACCTCTGGAATCCTAGCTCTATCTGATAAACCAAAAATGTTCACCACATTCTGTAGCTTCACATAAACATATCCGATAGAGTCAATCCAGGTGCTGTCACGTTAAAAGGAGATGCCAAATCCCTGATCATGCACTTCTTCTCACAACACTCATCCAGCCAGCTCGATCTCTTGTAAGTCCCCTAGCCTCAATGACTTCCATACCTCTCTTCCGCACACACTCATCCACCATATCTTTCCATCTTCTCTTTGGCCTACCTCGCCTCCATCCTCCTTCAGATTTGCTCAGATATACCTTTTTTATCACTCTATTGTTATCCATTCTCTCCACATGACCATACCATCTCAGTACACTCTTTTCAATTCTGGTGTCCACAGACTTCCTCACTCCACATCTTTCACAGATCACATTATTTCATATCCTATCGACTCTCTGTACTCCACATACAGTACATTCCTCAGCAGTCCCACACCCACTGCTCTTACTCTTGACTTTTCATTTTCCTGCCATACCATAGTCTCACATCCATATGTTAAAGTTGGCTCTAACACTCCTTTATGTAAGCCTTGCACAGCTGCAACACTCAAGCCTCTGTTTCTAATCAAGGCCTTCATAGCACCAGCTACTTTCCTTCCTTGTGTCACTCTACTTTCCACTTCTTTTGCACATTTTCCTCTCTTTCCTATCACTATAACCAAGTATTTGAACTCTCACCAATTCCAATCTCTCTCCACTCACAGTAACATCACACTGGGATTCACCTTCTCTCTCAGTAACCATCACTTTACTCTTTTCTACATTTACCCTCAAGGGACGACACTCACAGACATTAGCAAAAATCTGCACTAGTTTACCAAGTTTTTGTGCGGTATCTGCAAGTAGTTATGCATCATCAGCACAAAACAAAATAGAGATATTACATCCATCACCATTCAGTACCAATGCCATCCCACTCTCCATTACTCGTTTTTTACCTCCCTCATCACCCAACCCATATATGTATTGAACAACCACAGAGACATCACACACCCCTGTTGCATGCCCACACCGATCATGAACCATTCACTTTGATGCCCATTTACCCTTAGACATGCTTCATTACCATTATAAAAACTCTTGGTGGCACATAGCAGCTTACCATCTACACCATACATGTGCAATACCTTCCACAATCCTTCTCTGTCTACTTTGTCGTATGCTTTTTCCGGATCCATGAATGCCATAAACACCTTATGGTCCTTCTCACAAGCCTTCTCCACTGTCCGTCTTACCAGAAATATTTGATCCACACATCCTCTACCACTTCTAAAGCTACCCTGCTCATCACTCACTGGGACTTCTGATATCTCTATTACTTTCTCTCTAATAATTCTTCCATATACCTTCCCTACCATACTGAATAAACTTATGCCACAATAATTCTTGCACTCACTTCACTCACCTTTATTTTTGTACAGGGGTACAATCACAGCCTTTTTCCACTCTGCAGGCAAAGATTCACTCATCCATGCCTTTTTACATATCTCCAACAAGTACTTAATTCCACTCTCTCCACTGCCCTTAATCATCTCTGCATACACCCCATCAACCTCAGCTGCTTTCCAATTTTTCAGCCGCTTCACAGCGTTCTTCTCTGTTACCAATTTTATCCATCCAGGGAAAGGCCTCTCAAACTGAAGAGGTTTGTTTAGGATATATCTATAACCCCTGCAGTTCTAAAAGTCTCTCGTAAGCTGAATATAATTGTCCGAAGATGACAAGAATAAAATGAAAAAGACATCTCTGGAGTAAAGGGGTTAACGTTACACTGCTACTTATCAAGCTCTCATACTGAAGGGCTTAATGAAGGCTACATCAAATCCTCCAGTCAAAAAGTCTCCTGTAAGCTAAGGTATATTTTGTCTGACAGATGCAACTTTAAAATAATAATACACCACATAACTGAAAGGGTTAATTCCCTAAATCCTGTTCTGTACAGTATTTTCATTTTATGAAGCTTAATCTCAAATGTTTTTATTCAAGTTAGGAAGGACCTCTGGGAGTGAAGAAGTTAAGGAAGGCTACATCAAACTCCTCCAACTCACTTTCTCTCTCACTTAAAAAAAAATAAATGTAGTAGACAGGTTGTTATGGCCTTGGGCTCATATGAGACAGGACCTGAGGGGCTGCAGGCTGAAGATGCTTGTCCTGCAGTCCACCATCTTTTCAAGCAGCAGGGATGGAGTCAAGATCTTTGGGGGGAACGGGGAAGGAACTGAGAGATGTTTATAACCATGCAGTTCAACCACATGGCTACAATGGTGTAACCATAAGCATGTGTCTCTCTGTAGCACCAATGAAGAGGTTGAGACCACAAAACCCTCACCTGGTCAGCTTCCTCCTGAGGCCCTCTCCTCTTTTTCCTCTTGGTACGCTCCTCCTCCTCCTCAAACACCTGGTCTCGTGGCATCAAGGCATCCAGGTATGCTTTGGGGTTTGGTGCCACTCCCACCACTGTAGAAGCAAAATAAAATGGGATGAGGTCACAAAAAAGTCATATATGTCCTTGTTAAGTATTTTGTTCTTTTTTGCTCTTAATCTTCTGAACCTGGTGACATTTTTTTCCTTTTATTCTTGCCATCTGACAATTTTACTCTTTATAAAGACTGTAGTGGTGATGGGACTTATAATGGCCATATGTATTCCCTTTGGAAAATTCTCCCCGACAGAGACTTAAATTATATCAGCAGCTAACAAAAAAACAACTATCACAGTACACCCATACCCCACTATCCGGTAGTGCTGTGTACCAGCAGGAGTGTTCGGTCAGCGAGTATGTCGGATACTGAAGCAATTTTCCCCATCAGATACTGAAGAAAGGCCAGAGATGTGTTCCAGGCCCAAAACTAAACTCTCATATACCGTATTCAATCAACAGAGACTGACAAAAAACAGCATAGACAATGTTATTATCCTCATAAACAGTACTACTGTACTGCTAAAAAAAAACTGGACATCGACATATCATACAAACATGTTATGGCAATTTACTGATGACAAATAAAAAGTCTATGTACTGTACAGAAAACATACTTTCCTACTAGGCTGTAGCCAGGGAGTGTTGAGCTGGCTCAGCTGTTGCCAGGGAATGTGGAGCTGGCTCAGCTGTTACCAGGGAATGTGGACCTGGCTCAGCTGTTGCCAGGGAGTGTTGGCCTGGCTCAGTTGTTGCCAGGGAGTGTTGGCCTGGCTCAGTTGTTGCCAGGGAGTGCTGGCCTGGCTCAGCTGTTGCCTGGGAGTGTTGGCCTGGCTCAGCTGTTGCCTGGGAGTGTTGGCCTGGCTCAGTTGTTGCCTGGAGAGGTGGACCTGACAGTTGAATCACATCCAGCTTCACTGCCAGAATGGTGGTCTTGTGGGGCCTCTTGGCAGCAGACATGTCAAAGGTCGAAGATGAAGCTGGATGTTTTGGCATGGTGGTGGTGATGGCAATGCAGCACACAGCGATGCAGGAAGGTCAAGTGGTGGGAAATGCGGAGGGCTAGTGCGTTCGGCGACAGACACAGTGAAAGTGGACGTGTGAAACAGGCAGTGCAGGCAATGTGCCATGCGGTGGTGGCCAGGGGAAGGACACACCTGGCAGCAGCACGCTGTTTTGGACACGCATTTCAAACCCGGGGGTGGGATGTCGGACTAGTGAGGCAACGGATGTTCAGATTGTTGGAATGTTTACCTATTACTTTAGTTCAGTCTAGCAATGCATCGGACATCGGGGTATGGGTATACTGACCGGGTAAGTCCAATGTTCTAACTATCTATTTATTGCCAGACGCCTCAATCCCATTTGGGGTGGCCACAAACAAATCGCCTCCACGTTGCCCTGTCCCCAGCCATTTCACTGCCCTGCTCCCAACTCACACCACCCTCTCTCATATACCTCTCCACCCCATCCCTCCATCTCATCCTCGGCCTCCCCCTCCCTCTTCCCCCCTCCACCTCACTCACATACACTCTCTTCGTCAGTCTTTCACCCTCCATCCTCTCCACATGGCCAAACCACCTCAGTGTGTTCCTCCTAACGCTTCCTATCACATCCACATCCACACCACAATGCTCCTTTACATCCTCATTCGTCAGCCCGACTCTTCATGTGACTCCACAGGCTCCTCTTAAATAACTCATTTCCACTGCTCTCACTCTTGACTTGTGTCCTTCCAACAACGTCCAAGCTTCACTTCCATACGTTGCAGTTGGTATCACAATACTGTCATGTAGTAACTTTTTCACTTCCATGCTCACTTCCCTGTTTCTTATCACTGCTTTCAAAGAATGTTAACTACAGAAAAATTTCCAATTCAAGTTCCAATGTTAAATCAAATCAAATACTATAATGTTATGATTCCTCTTAATGAATCCTTAACCCCTAACTGGCCACTGGCATCAAACGACGTTTTATTGGAGCATGGCCCATGGCATCGATACAGCGTGACCTATAAAAAACTGCAAACAATTTTGGGAAGGAAATGAAGGTCTGGGAGATGTTGACACAGACTTACTCTAGCCTTTAAACAACACAAACAGCCAGTACATCTCATGAATCATTCATGAGTGAATGTCAGTCTTTTGCTCCTCTCAAGTGTTAGTGTAAGTAAGAATAAGAAAGCAAGAAAAGAAAGAATGTGTGTTTCCCAGACAGTAATGTTTTATCAAAGTTTGCTTTTGACCTGGGAAGGGAGGGGAGAGAGATAAGCATTCCTCTCACTTCCTAGCTCTCCCTACTAAATCCCCAACCCTACAGTATAAAAGATAAGTTATTTTTTCCTTTCCTTATTTTATTTGTGTCATTATTTCTTTTATTGTACTGTTTTCCTCTTATTTGCTTGTATTTGCAGGAAAAATATTCATATTCCTTGTTTACTGAACTTACAACTTCAGCTTACAACCTCACCAACCACTTACCCCTCCTCTCCCAGCCCAGCATGCTTATCTCTGGCATTTATTGTTTTTATGACAACAAGGGTTGTCCCTACACAGCTGCACCCATTATCTTTCTCCTCTCTTTCTTAAACGACCCAGAGTATAAAAAAAAAAAAAAAAAATACGGGAATAAACATTATAAACGTAAAATAGAGGGAAGACATTCATAATACCCACCCCCCTGCCCTTAAGGGTCTCGGGAACTGGTATTGTTTTTACTCGGCTTGTCTGTTTGTTTGTTTGTTTGTCCGTCTGTCTGTTAACATCTTTACGTGAAAACTACAGGTGCAATTTTAACTAAAATTACAGGGATGATGAGCTATGACCTTTTGATCACCTGATTAAATTTTAGGCCAAATTGGGCGAAGCCCAGATGTAGGCCCAAAAAAAGGGGAGGGGGGAAACATTTTTTCACCATAACTCCTTTCAAATTTTTCATATCGACATGAAACCAAAACCTAAAGGTGCATCTTTCAAATCTGCATCCTATAACATGCCTCATTACATCAGGGGGGGTAATCCCCTAGTTAGTGGTAGGGGGGTCAATGTCAGGTGGGTCAGGCCTAAAGTTTCAAATGGGCATTAAATTGTCAATTTTCATCTGATTTACTCCAAATCTGATATGTGACATCTTTGACAAGATATCCTGTCGTGCTTATACGTCAGCACTAAAATGACTGCCAGGGATGGGTTTGCTGTGCCTTGGCAATGCTTCTTTTTTATTTTATTTTTATTTATCTATCTACTGTATCTACAGTATATATCTATTGCCAGATGCCTCAATCCAGTGAGGGATGGCCACAAACAAATTGCCTCCATGTCCCCCTGTCCAATGCCATGTCACTGCCTTGCTCCCAGCTCACACACCCCCTCCCTCATATCTCTCCATCTCATCCTCACACCTCCCCTCTCCCCCCCTCCACCTCACTCACATACACTCTTCTCATTAGTTTCTTGCTCTCCATCCTCTCCAAATGGCCAAACCACCTCAATGTATTTCTCCTAACACTTCCCATCACATCCATATCCACACCACAAACTTCCTTCACTTCCTCATTTGTCAGTCTGTCTCTCCACATACCTCCAAATGCTCTTCTCAAATAACTCATTTCCACTGCTGTCACTCTTGACCTATGTCCTTCCAACATGGCCCAAGCTTCATTTCCACATGTTATAGTCACTCTCACCTTAAATGTCGTGGCCAACTGCCTAGCCCCAGGCTCCTACACTCCTCTTGGGGCAATGTAGGACTGGATGATGGATGGATGGATGGATAGAGTTGATATTACAATACTGCAATGCAGTGACTTTTTTACTTCTATGCTCACTTCCCTGTTTCTTATCTATCTATCTATCTATTTATTGCCTTATGCCTTAATCCCATACAGGGTGGCCACAAACAAATCGCCTCCATGTCGCCCTGTCCCCCACCATTTCACTGCCCTGCTCCCAACTCATCCCCCCCTCTCTCATATACCACTCCACTCCATCCCTCCATCTCATCCTTGGCTTTCCCCTCTCTCTCCCCCTCTCCACCTCACTCACATACACTCTCCTCTTCAGTCTCTCATCCTCCATCCTCTCCACATGGCCAACCACCTCAGTGTGTTCCTCCTAACGCTTCCTATCACATCCACAACCACACCGCAATGTTCCTTTATATCCTCATTTGTCAGCCTGTCTCTTCATGTGACTCCACAGGCTCCTCTTAAATAACTCATTTCCACTGCTCTCACTCTTGACTTGTGTCCTTCCAACAACATCCATGCTTCACTTTCATACGTGAAAAGTAGGGTGACACAAGGAAGGAAAGTAGCTGGTGCTATGATGGCCTTGATAAGAAACAAAGGATTGAGTGTTGCAGCTGCACGAGTCTTACATGAAGGAGTCTTAGTGCCAACTTCAAAATATGAATGTAAGACTATGGTGTGGCATGAAAATGAAAAGTCAAGAGTGAGAGCAGAAGAAAAGGATTGCTGAGGAATGTATGCGGAGTACAGAGAGTGGACAGGATACAGAATAATGTGATTCGTGAAAGATGCGGAGTGAGGAAGTCTGTGGACACCAGAATCGAAGAGAGTGTACTGAAATGGTATAGTCATATGAAGAGAATGGATAACAATAGGGTGATGAAAAAGGTACAGTATATCTGAGCGAATCTGAAGGAGGGAGGAGACAAAGTAGGCCAAGGAGAAGGTGGAGGATATGGTGGATGAGTGTGTGAGAACGAGAGGTATAGAAGTTGGTGAGGCTAGGGGACTGACAAGAGGTCGAGCTGGCTGGATGAATGTTGTGAGAAGCGCATGATCAGGGATTTCGCAACCCCTTTTAATGTGACAGCATTCGGACTGACTCTATCAGATATGTTTACGTGATGCTACAAAATGTGGTGAAAGTTTTTGGCTTATCAGACAGAGCTTGGATTCCAATTTCCTGGGGCTTGAATGATAAGTTGATGGAAGCGTGGTCCATCGGACTGGGCAGACTTGGGTTGTCTGGACGTTGCTACTCCTCACCCTGCCCTAGGGTGCGCAAGGAATCCGCATGATGATGGTGATGATGATGATGATGAAAGTTTCTGGTGTATGCTAAGTAAATATCTTTCGTTGAATTTATCAACATTTACTATTACTGAGTAGTTTTTCACGGTTTAGTATCACTATTTTATTTTATAATGTTTGTAAAACAATAAATTTGAAGTGCTAAGTGAACCATTCAAGATAATGCAAAGAAAGTAATGCTTATAGTGATGCGTGGTTGGGAAATGAAGTGTGGTGAGTGGCAACATGGGTGGTGGTGCATGACAGACAGCTACAGTGACGCAAAATAAACACCAAAAATGGCATTGCTTTCACCTCTCTCTATGGCATCGTGGGAGCATCTAAACATTGACTTATGTGCTCACAGGCAAGAAGAAAGATTATGCTTTCTCATGCATGTTTTATCTTTTTAATATACAGTATGTCAGGATCAACTTGCCTAGCCCTGGGCTCCTACACTCCTCATGAGGCAACATTGGATTGGATGATGGATGGATGGATGAAATCTTATGCAGCAATATGAAAATTATTGTACTGAAAATGGGTAACTTTTGTGTGGATTGCTGCAACAGGGGTATCGCTCTTGCCACAATAGGTGCAGCCAAAAATTTAAAAAATTGCTGATTCATAAAATGTTGTTCCATCCATCTATCCATCATTCAATCCCACATTGCCCCATGAGGAGCATAGGAGCCCGGGGCTGGGCAGTTGGTCTCGACATTTAAGATGAGAGTGACCAGCCTCACTCATCCCTGAGTGGCATTACATGAGCAATCACCCCAACCACCCCTTGGATATAAACCTTCACCGGTTCAATCCGACTGGAGCGCAATAATTACCCACTAAACCACCAGGTGCCAAAATTTGGCTATATGGTTACCACCCAGCGTAGTAAATGGTTTCCTGGTGTACAGGAAACCATTTGGCTTGTCACTCAGTGTAGAGTCACCCACAGGCAGAAGTTTATATAAGGGAAAAAAAAAAAAAAAAATACAGCTTAAATCCACAAAATATGTTACACCGCAAGATTCAGAAGAATGCCACCACATGGCAGCACCTTCGGTACATGCACCCATTCACTCTGTTTCATTCCTTTCTGTGTTATTCTGGCTACTGCCTGAGAATTTTAGGTATGAATGACTTTTAGAACTGGAAAGGTTATATATAGCCTTAATATAATCCCTTCAATATGAGAGGCCTATCTTAAGTTGAATAAATTATCTGGTAGCAGCAAGAGTTAAGTACAATGATACACCCAGATTCAATGGCTTGTGGGTTGATAGCCAGTCCATTTCCTCTTATGGCATTATTGTACTGGACTGAAAAATCTCCAGTCATATCTTGGGAACTGAATCTATGCAAGGCCTTTACTACAATTGGACATTCTCACAACCAGAACACCAGGCAACATAAAACTGTTTTTCTTCAGATTCTTCTGCAACAAAACTCCAATTTAAACTCAGTTCAACATCCTCACACTTCAGTCCCACTCATTATCCTTCCAAGAATGCCATACATGACAATCTCACCATTCTTCTATCCTTTTAAGAATCCCATACTCACACATAAACTCCCCATTCATTAACATTTAAGAACACCACACTTACACATAAACTCCCGATCATCAGTCAAGAAAAGTGTTTGTGTGTCACTTGTCTTGGCGGCAAATTTGGTGAGTGCACGCTCAATGTCCCTCTTCTGAGCTGCTGCCTTCTCTCTGATGGCCTCATATTCTGTCACTGGTTGTTTGTAGGTGTGTGAGAAACTAGGGGAGGAAAAAGGTGGTAAAATCATGTTATGACTGGATAGAGTAATGCAATTTGTGAATATAGCACAGTCAAAAAACCTTAACAGCACTAGAAAGCATTCAGAGAATGCACAGTTTGCCAATACCAATAAAATTTAAAACTGACTGCTGTACTTCCTCTATCCTACCAGACAAATACTTTTATAGACTCACTGTCAATCAAAATACATCCACTGACACCAATGAAATTTATTTATTTCTACATATGGATCCAGATCCAACTCAAAATCTAATAAGCTCCTCACTGGCCCACTGCCCACCTATCCACCAGATTTCATTGAAATTGATATATACTTTTTTAGATATCTTGTACACATACACACACACACAGAGGTATACATAACCTCTTCCTTTGTTGGCAAAGGAAATTTAACCCCTTCAGTTCAATTACTTTTTCTTTTGCCCTCTTCAGACAAATTTACTAATCCTGAGATAGAATTGGAGGGGTTTTATATAACATTTGTTTAATTCTCACTCCCAGGTGGCTCTCCTCAAGTGAATAAAATCATCTATTTGTACCAAGAACAAAACAGTAGGAGTTTATGGACTGCTGGGACACTGTAGGTTTCTCTTTTAACTATTTTAAGATTAAACTTTTATTCAGCTGAGAAGAGCAACCAGACTCCAATGGATTATAATCATATGGAGAGCTGGGGCATAATTATGATCTAGCTACTTTTACCAATGGCCAAACACTAACTGTGCTCATCTCAGGGAAGAATACACTCCGAAAGGAATCAATACTGACACACAGGATTGCTGAAACATGATGATACTGGTGAGTGTTTTTCTCTTCCTGTCTCTGCCTGACATGTAACGTTAGGGATAAAATTGTCTATTAATTCATGCCTCTACTTCACAAGCAGGGTCTGCCTGTCACTTTCTTCACTGATATATCTATTCAAAGAGAACTGTCTACTGGCAGAGAACCATATAAGACTCCTCTCAGCTGAAGATCACCAATCAGCAGAGGAAACTGAAAAGCAGAAGTGAATGAGAGGCAAGTATTTCTCCAAGACTGTATATCATGCTGCAACTTGGTCTAATACAATAGCTGTCTGAAACAGGCTGCCTATACCACCCATCAAAGTAGAGCTAAGTTACAAAAACTAATTGAATCAGCAACTAGTCACACCATTCAAAGAGTAAACTAACCACAACCATTCAATGATTAACAAACCATATCCATTCATGCAGTACCAGCAACAACCACTTAAGCAACAACTAACTATAACCAATCAAGAAGAAAGTGGTATGGTAACATGTGAATGTGCTTGGTGCCACCTGTTGCAAACAGGGGGCATTATAATAAAATAATAACAGCTAATCCTATATCACCCCTTAGAGGTGTAAAAGCTCAAGGCTGGGCTAACACAGTCATGTATATTTAAGAACAGATGACCACCATACTTTCCTTTGTGGTATTACATAATAAGAAAGCCTCCAGTCACCTCTTGACGCTCAAACCTATGGAAGGCCACCAGGGCACCAAGTATGGAGGAAGTAAAAACGGTAACAGCCAATCCCGTAATGCCTCTCTGGAGGCGTAGGTGACTAAGGGCAAGTTACTGTAGTCCAGTACATTCATGAGTATATTACCAGCCTACTTCCCTTGATGGCATTACATGACTAAACCCCCCCTCCCATCATCTCATGGACATACCAATAAGTGTGAGTGTCGGGGAAGGGAGGAAGGTGGTCTGGGATGTGGAAGGGATGTGGCTTCTTGTCCCCGACCTGGAGGACACTGTGTTGCTTGAGATCCACCTGCTGTGATGGAGCAGACACTACCACACGGTTGGCACGCATCTTGTATGCCTATGTGTTGGTAATGAAGAAATTAAAATTGAGAGAATATACAGTATACTCATACAGTCAGTTCTTAATTAAGTCTATGGTGTGTATACAAAAAATGCTATTTTATGTAAAACCATTGAGGCATGTTGCTGGTCCATTGGAAACAAATAAAAATGTACTGTATATATACTGTACATATAGATACAGTTAAGTCGCCTATGGCGCATGCTTCTATGGCACAGTTTTCTATGACACGGCAAGATGCCAGACTCCCCCAAAAATGAACCACATGCATAAACTATACCTACAGTGCGGGCACGGCAATGTTCGAAACGCACCTCTTGCCTCGGAACCCCCAGCCTTACCCCTTCCACTTAAGCACTATCGTCGTCGGAGTCAGGTACGTACAGTACAGTCACTACTTGTTATACGTTGAACCGGTATGTGATAATTCGCATCAATGATAACAAAAAAAGTTACACCCCAAAATCCAATTTACGATGAATTTCGCACTCTCATGATATTGCCATAGGAAAATTTCATACGAAGCACCAGGTGCACACAAGGTGACCGTCGTTCGTCTCAGGCAAGATGGCGGCCCCGGCGTGCAGAGCACTGTTTTGGTTCAGTTGTGTCCCGCCACCCCTTCAAAGCCCTGTCTTTCCACTCGTTCACGTATGCCCCCCTACTATCGTCACCTCTCAGCCAAGCATTGTACTACAGCATACATCGTGTAGCACCAGGCCAACGTTATGCAAGTGTGATTATTGTGTTGTTGCAACGATTTACTGTATGAGTAACGCTGCCTGTATTGGTGTGAGAGTGTTTGTTTTGGTCTTGGAGACGATTTGGACCAACACAGGAAGTGATTAGGGTGGGTTGTCATTTTTGTTTGACTGATTGCTTGATTGTGTGCGTGTGTAAAGTGGGGAAAAATAGGGAAAAGTGGGGTGAAAAGAAGGACTTTCAGCGAACGTCTAGAACCAAATTGCATTTTTCCCATAGGTTTAATTATTCGTATGGAGTGGTTTTCTATGGCACGGGCTCAGTCCAGGACCAATTAGCCATGCTTTAAGTGACTTGGCTGTATATATATGCCATGAATGAAGCAGAACTGAAAGAAAATCCACGTAAAAAACGAACACAGTATGTATTTGGGGAGAAGTAAACAATGCTTCAGACCAACTAGGGCTCAAATGTTGTTTATTTCTCCCCAAATATACTGTTTTTGTTTTTTATGTGGATTTTCCTTGAAATTAATATTGTTGCTCTTAAGTTTAGAGCAGCATAACTCCCCAAATGGGTAGACTTTCCCAGAGTCCAGGAACGTAACCCCCAATATTACCATTGTTTCTTATGGGAAAATTATGTTTAAAAAACACATTTTTAACTAACGCGACCTCTCCAGGAACCTAACCCTCACGTTATTTGAGAGGTAACTGTATATTAACATCAAATAGGGTGACTCATAACAAGGGGTAACTGTAATGAACATGACAATACAAAGCAGCATCTAAGATGAGGAAAATATTTCAGCCCTTCTACTGCTGTGATTTCTCAATTCAATAAAATTGTCTGGTGTTAGCCCAAATAAAATTCTCTGGTGTGGTAGCAACAGCAGAGAAAAGATTCTGAAGCCTCTTGATTCCTAGAATTTCCCTTAGTTAAACAAGATTGTGCCTAAAAGCCATATTCTATTTGGCATATGGAGCTTCACAGCACTTCTTTAGTAATCAGTATTACAACTTACACATTCTATCTCAAATCATTGTGGCCATGCTGACCTAGACTCACTGCTGTACTCACTGGAACAGTCTGGGCTGTGGGAATCCAAAAGGAAGCAACACAAAATGTGTGGACAATCTCACATCTTTAAGAATCCAAAAGGAAGCAACACAAATGTGTGGACAATCTCACATCTTTAAGAATCCAAAAGGAAGCAACACAAATGTGTGGTCATTTTCACATCTTTTAAGATCTGCAGTATAACAAGGTGGCTTTGAGGTCTCTTTCTTATATGTGTTTAACCAAAACACTGGCATGTTACGATTCTTTTGTATGTTCATCTATCTGTCTATCTATCTTTCATATCACTTTAATATCCTTTAATAACTTACATCCATACCTCGATTTCCAGCAGTGTTGTGTACCTGTGGGAGTGTTCGGTCAGCAAGTACGTCGAATATCAAAGCAATTTTCCCAATAAGATAATGAAAAGCCTGAGATGTGTTCCAAGCCAAAACCTAAATTCCCATATGCCTTACTTTATCATTAGAGACTCTTACAGAAACACCACAGGTAATGTTATCATCCTCATAAACAATGCTGCTAAAAAAAGGGACATCAATCATCTCATGCAGGTGGGTAAGGTGGGTGGGACATGCATTGTGAGATCCTTCTGGGCAACTGACATGCAAGCAGCTGGTAATGTGCCATGAGGGGGTGGAGGTAGGGGTGGGCAGGGGGATGGTGAGGGAGACAAGTGGGGGTGGGGGAGGGTGGGGAGACTGGATGGAGACAAGCTGGAGTGGGGGAGGGAGACAATTGGGGGTGGTGGAGGGTGGGGGCAAGGTGGAGGGACACGGAGGAAGACAAGCATGGGAGGAGGAGGGCAGGGGGACAGGGAGGGAGACAAAAAAGCCAAACTGCCCCACTACCCCCCCCAACCAGTCTTACTTACTGACTCACTCACTCTCACTGACTCTCTCACTCACTCTCACTGACTCATGCTCTCACTCATTCTCACTGACTCACACTCTCACTCACTGACTGACTGACTCACTCATACTCTCAGTCACTCTCACTGACTCGCTCTCGCACTCATCCTCACTGGCTCACTCTCACCAACTCTCTCTCTCTCTCTCTCTCTCTCTCTCACACACACACACACACACACACACACACACACACACACACACACACACACACACACACACACACACAGGAGACAAGCTGGGGTGGGGGAGGGTGGGGGTACAGGGAGTTATACAACCTGGGGTGGGGGAGGGCAGGAAGACGGAGAGGGAGACATGCCTGGCAGTGCTGAGTGTGATGGGGGATGGGGGAAGATGAGAGGGGATGGAGGGAGGACAGGGAGAGCTGTGTGCACCACCACATTCCATTCATACACGCTCATTTCAAACCTAGGGAGGGGTGGAGTGTTTGGACTAGTGAATCTATGGCTGTTTGGATTGTGGGAATATTCCCCCATTTCTTTTGTTCGGTCTAGCAAGTTGTCGGTTATCGATGCGTCAGAAATCGGGCCATGGGTGTACAAGATGATATTAAGGTGCAATGCACACAATAAATTGCAAGAGAAGAGGTGTTACACAATCTGTGAAGTGGTTCAACATATCATAACTTTCTTCCATACAGCTGGTATAGTGTTTACTATAAATGTGAGAAACTGCAGAATCTGCTTTACTGGCAGCAATGGAATTTTAACATGCAATTTTTCTGATAATAATGGAAGAGTTACACCCTTCACTCCAAGATTCCTTATTTTACTCTTACTTTACCTCACTCAGCTTAGCAGAGACTTTTTCAACTAGAAGTTTGACACAACCTTCATTTACCTTTTTGCTATCAGAGTCTGACTCAAGCTGAATAAAACAGTAAGAATAAATCAATACAACATGTCACCTGATTGATGGGGTTAATAGGAAAAAAGAATACAGTATTAAAAGAGGCAACATAAAATGAGGAATTTCACATCCTTTATCCTGAATAAAATATGAAAGTGAACAAATGGCAGAAAAAAGGGATAACAACTGCAATCTGATGACATAGGTTTTAATTCTGTTCTTGCTATCTCTTGATGAGGAAAGACCTTTAGCAGTGGAGAGGTAAATAAAAAAACAACATTCAAGCTCCTAGTGCAAAAATTTCTCCTTGAAGTTAATTAATATCACCTGGAAATAGCAAGAATAAAATCAACCCTTTTCCCTTTTACTCCTATAACTCATTTTTCTATGTTGTTTCTGCTACCAACTATTTCATTTTTGCTATTTCTAGACAATTTTATTCAGCTTAAGGAAGACCTCTTCTAGTGAAAGGGTTTTCGAAGGCTGCATGTAAGCTTTCTCCAGTTTGAAGAATCTCTCTAAAGCTAAATACAACAGTCTGGTGTTAGCATGAACAAAATCTCGAATATGTCAAGGGACTGAAAACTTTAAACACCATACCTGTAGGCTGTCTAGACTGATGCCCATCTCCACCAGCGTCATAACCACATCCCCGATCACTGGCTCTGTTCGATACGCCTGCTCATAAAATGCTTTAGCACTGCGCCCAATTTCACAAATTACTGTGAGGGGGAATACCACTGTTAATCCACATAATCAAAGAAAATACTTCTCATCTTATTTTTGCTGTCTCATGGCAATGTTAATCCTTCACCTGGATTACATAATCAAGAGCAACATTAATCCATTATATTGCATGATATTTTATTCTTTTTACATAGTTCTGGGCAAATGTGGAAGGGTGCATGGAAAAGTTTGAATAGAATGAGAGAATGTTTTTGATTGGAGATATGAATGGAAAAGTAGGGAATGTCAAGGTGGATGGAGTAGTTGGAGAGTGGGGTGTGCCTGCAGAAGTGGATGAGAGTGGCAATGCTCTAGTGGACATTCGTGCAGGGAGGGGGTTGGTGATAGCCAAGACCCTCTTTAGACACAAAATGATCCACAGGTATACGGGGCAAATAAGAAGAAGGGTGGGTGGTGAACTTAATGAAGGCAATGATTGATTATGAGTGTGTGAATGACAGGAAGAGACGGTATGTAATGGATGCTAGAGCATACAGAGGTTGGGGGAGAGGACTTTCTGACCACCATGTGGTGGTGGCGAAAGTCAAGGTTCAAATACAATGGAGGAATAGAAGAAGGGAAGGACAGGAAGTAGTCTATACAAGGATGGTCGAAAGGATGTAAGAGGATGGAAAAGACAGAATATAAAAGAGACGTGGAGGAGCGATTGCATAAATATGATATGTGGAAGGTGTGTGCAAGATAATCACAGCAGAAATCTGTGCAGCATGTGAGGTGGTGTGTGGGATGAAGAGAAGATGAAAGGGGTTGCAAGGAACAGCACGGTGGAATGACGATGTGAGACAAGCTGTGGCACAAAAGAAGAAAGCATATGGTGAGTGGATGGGAAGCAGGGGCATGGAGGATGCTGAGAGACAGAAGAAAGAGTTATATGTAGAGAGGAGAGAGAGGTGAAAAGATTAACATGAGAGAGTAAGAAGAGAGTTGATGAGGAATTTGGATGGAATTTGAGTGTAAAGTAGAGGGAATGTAAGAAAATGTTCTGGAAAGAGGTAAAGAGAGTAAGACAGGGTGATAAAGAAGTCAGTCGGGGAGTGAAAGATAAAAATTGGTAAACTGCTAGTGGAGAAGGGAGAAAAAGCGAACAGATGGACAGAACACTTTCAAGAACTGTTAAACAAAGAGAATGAAAGTGATGCAAGGATGAAGTGGCTGGGGAATGGCTAGGAGAAGGGGGGAGGTGAGAAGACAGGAAACAGAAGTAGTGGAAGCAATGAAGTACCGGTAAGTCAAAATGAGGAAAGACCCAGGAATTGATGGAGTGTGTGGTGAAATGCTGAAGCTTGGGGGAGAAATAGTAGTAAAATGGATACGGAAGATGTGCAGATTGGCCTGGGAGGACGGTAGAGTCCCGGAGGATTGGAAGTCAGGTATAATTATTCCCCTGTGCAAAGGAAAAGGGGAAAAGGAAGTGTGTGGTAATCATCTTAGTGTAAAAGTATATGGTAAGATACTTATTGACTGAGTTAGGGAAATAACAGAGGAATTAGTTGATGAAGAACAGGGAGGTTTATGAAGGGAAGAGATTGCATAGATTAGATATTCATTCTTAGGTCTTTAGTGGAAAAGTTTCTAGAGAAGGGAAACAGGTTGTACGCAGCCTTCATGGATTTGGAGAAACCATATGACAGGATGGATAGACAAGTAATATGGAAAATACCAAACATATATGGTGTAAACAGGAAGTTGTTGAATGCCGTGATGAGCACATATGAGGGGGCTAAGGCTGCAGTGCATGTGGATGGTGAATTGAGAAAATATTTCTATTTGAATGTTGGATGAGACAGAGACATGTCATATCCCCATGGCTGTTCAAACTGTATATGGATGGGGTTATAAAAGAGATACAAGGTAGGGCAGAGGATGCTGGAGCAGCTTTAAGGAGAGAGGGCAACGTTTGGAAACCCTGTACTGTTGTTTGCAGATGATACTGTATTGTTAAATGAAGACGATGGGGAACTGCAAGGCTTGATGAATGAGTTTGGAAGAGTGTGTAAGAAATGGAATCTAAAGGTGACTGTAAGGAAGAGTAATGTTATGGTCTTTGTGAGAAATGAAGTCACTAGATGTACGATGATGCTGGATGATGAGGAAATGGAAAACGTAAGTGCATTTAAGTAATTGGGTCGTGTGAAGAGTAAGGACGGAAGTTTGGAGAGTGAAGTGCTTGAAAGGGTACAGCAAGGAAGAAAGGTTGCTGGTTCTTTGACAGCAGAGATGTGAAACAGGGAAGTAAGCATGGAAGTAAAAAAATTGCTGCATGGTCATGTGGAGAGGATGGAGGGTGAAAGACTGACGAAGAGAGTGTATGTGAGTGAGGTGGAGGGGGGAAGAGGGAGGGGGAGGCCAAGGATGAGATGGAGGGATGGGGTGGAGAGGTATATGAGAGAGGGGGGTGTGAGTTGGGAGCAGGGCAGTGAAATGGCGGGTGACAGGGCGACTTGGAGGCGATTTGTTTGTGGCCACCCCAAACGGGATTGAGGCGTCTGGCAATAGATAGATAGATAGATAGATGACAGTACTGTATTGTGGTACCAACTTTAATGCATGGAAGTGAAGCTTGGACCTTGTTAGAATGACATAAATCAAGAGTGAGAGCAGAGGAAATGAGGTATTAGAGAGGAGCATGTGGAGTTACATGGAATGACAAACTGGCAAATGAGGAAGTGAAGGAACGTTGTGGTGTGGATGTGATAGAAAGCATTAAGAGAAGTACATTGAGGTGGTTTGGCCATATGGAGAGGTTGAAGAGAGAGAGAGACTAACAAGGTGAGTGTATGTGAGTGTGGTGGAGGGGGGAAAAGGGATAGGAAGGCCAAGGATGAGATGGAGGGATGGAGTGGAGAAGTATATGAGGAGAATGTGAGCTGGGAGCAGGGCGGTGAAATTGCCGGGGACCGGGCGACATGGAGGCAATCTGTTTGTGGTCACCCCATACAGGATTAAGGTGTCTGGCAACAGATAGGTAAATTATTTCCCTCAATCATAAATTTTTCATTCTGTTCTTTTCACAGCAAATGTTACATCCATAATCAGATTATCTTTCTTATTAGATTCTTGGTACCTTCATATGGTTATGCAGTACAGAATTCAGTTTGGAAAAACTATCTAAACAAAAAACCATTTGACTTTTCATTCAGTACAGACAGTGTACTGAAAGAATTTTTGGAGACAGCTATAAACTCCTTCACTACCAGATATCCTAAGTTAAATAAAATAATTTAAAGTTTCCATGAATAAAATCTAAAGATATCCTTGTACTGAATGGGTTCCATCACACAGCTGTGCTACGGATTTCCCCACACTTTTAACTCCTCGAATACAGTGACTTCCTTTCACCGTTGACGAGTTTATTCAACTCTGGGAAGAAATGTATCTAACTCCTCCAGTCTGAAAAATTTCTCCTAAACAGAACAACCTCATCTTCATGTAACAAGACTTTAAAGAAAAATACATCACTGAGGTGAAGTGGTTGCAAGTGTACTGTCTTGGGAAGATGAAGATGGATAAGAACTCACTCTCGTGGTCTCCAGGGATACACATTATTTCATATCATGATTAAATATACAGTAATTACATGGCTACTGTAGAAAGTTATATGAAACACTTCACTTAAAAAACAACTGAACTCTCTCAGGTTCCTATGACCTACTCTTGGCTAAATATAATCATCTTGTGTTGGCTGGAATAAAACACTGAGAGTTATTTCTGCCATAAGAGGGTTATTGATAGTATTAGAGTTCTCAGGCTCCTGTGACTCACTCAGCTGAATAAAATAGTTTGGTGTTAGCTGGAATTAAATAGATGAGATGCAAGCACTAGACGATAAATAAATTAACACAACTTAAAACCACGTACTAAATAAATATACGGTATATTTCCTTCATGATGACAGTGACATCTTAATTTGACTGACAAATAATTCTGTTCTGCTAAGAAGACACCCTCTTTGAAATGCAATTAATGGTGTTTGTTTTTAACATCATCACTCACAACTGTCTCTTGTAAGCTGAGCAAAACTCTCTGACAAAAGAAGTAATAAAACATACTTTTTGGCATCATAGTAATGGTATTGGATAAAAAACAACCAAAGTTCTTCCATTTGGTGATTTAAACTGTATTTTGTTTAATTTTGATCCTTCCAGACAACTGTATTAATCTCATGAAAGTTCTCTCATGCTGAAAGTACAGTAAGTTGACAAAGGCTATACAGGTATTTAGCTCTCCATTTCAAAATTTTTCTCCTAAACAGAATAAGCTAAAGTGGCCTGGTAATGGCAGGAATAAAGCATATACATCATCACCACCCTATTGTTCCTTCTACCTAAGGAGAACGGAGGGGAGAAGTCAAGAAAAAAACTGTCTCCATCACAATCAACTCACAGGCCTGCAGCAGTTCAGTCAGTGTTCCAAGGGCAGGCTTCTGAAATGCATGGAAGCCAGCCTCCTGTAGCACCCCCGCCACTGCTGAGGCCAAAGTCTTGCGGCGAGGGTCTATGCTAGCACCACCCTCTGTGCTACCCGCAGGAATACCTGTACCAGCCATGCTTGACCCAGGGTTCTGTGGGTATGGCTTCAGTTTAGAATTACAATAACGTCCATGAAAGTACAGTATGGTACAGTAATGTATTATACAGTCAGTTCTCAGGATGTGTGCATGTCGAACACTAGTGCAAATAAGACATGCTTCTGGCTCATGAATGAGAGTTCATTTTCATTTTTGTTTATAAAAGCTCCAACATGTTTCCATCAGCCTTGGTCACTTAATGGTGCATATCTGACATCAAGTGGCAAATCATGAGCAACTTCAGTGAAGACAGTGTGTCACTGGAAAAGTAACATAATAACAAAACTGAGAAATAACTGTATCTGTTATCACAATCAGATGAAAGGAAAAAAGCAGGAATACTGGTGCCTAATACACAAACTGCTCCTCAGTTCTGATCTGTACAGTATATTCAACACAAGCAGATAACATACTTCTGTGCAAAGACAGCACAGCACAACAAAGATATTGTACAATGAACAACAGAGCTTACTAAAGTAGGAGCTCATTGATTAATATTTTCATCCTAGTAATATTAAAAAGGCATCAGTTACTATAACAAGTAGGCTAACAGAAAATTTCAATGACAGGAATACCTTAATGTATATCTTCATCAGGGTCATTCCATGAAGATGTCAACCTTTTGTGTCAAAATCAGAAATGCTTAAAAGTATATAAATTATAAATCATTTTAAAACTTAATCATTAAATTTTAAGAATCTGAAGAGAAAAAGAGACTAAACTGTCAACTATGGGAGCTGCATAAAAAATTGTCATATTATGTCACCGAAGAAAAATCAACGCTGAATTTAGCAGTTTTCATAACATCAATGACCAGAGTATGTTACTGTTTGAAATGCTGACATTGTGTATAACTGAAAATGCGTCTATTTGAGTTGTGATTGACATACAGTTGTTTACATATATGTTGTGGTCAGAATGTAGCATGACCTTAAAATGGAAGTGTTTCAGGAGTAATGTGTCTCATGTTTTTTCCCCATTTTTCCCATACACAGCTAACAAACTGGAGAATACCAACATAACTTTACATTATAAATAGGCATCCCAAGGCCTTAATAATGTAACGTTGGGATACTTTGAAACAAACCCCGGTAAGCCATATGGTCCCTCACACACATTACATGCCCACTGTGAGGAACGTTCCCGGAAAATTATGTAATGTTTCTCATGCACACCTTTGAACAAAAAATCAAAGTAGCTGCACTGAAGTTCAATGATAAAACCCCTGTGTTTGTAATTTTGTATGTTACCTTTAAGTTTTTATTCTTTCCAGACAGTAAATTGATTTTGCCTGGTACCTGGTGAGCATGCTTTACCATCATGTCTCCAATGACTCCAACCGCTGGGTCGTCTGTGACTATTTACACAGCAATTGTTCATTATGTCACAGATGGACAGATTGCTACAAAGCCATTAGCAGTAATTTTAAATACTCTTGCCTTGAAGTTCAGGTGTTTAATAATGCTATTTTTGATTATTTGAATTCTGCTGGTATTCATTTTACACATGTATCATTGTGGACTGATGGGGCAGCAGCCCACTTCAAGAATAGGTATTCTATGGCAGCTCTAACCTTTTACAAAGACATCCACAACTGCACTGGTGAATGGAACTTTCAAGAAAACTATCATGGCAAGGGCCTTCATGATGGGATTGGGGTTTTACTAAAATGGAATGTCTACAGGCGAGTTTTGCAAGGTCGCTGTACAGTAAGGTCTGCTGTAGAATTTTATGAGGAGGCTGAACAAATAACAGATAAAACTGAACTCATGTATGTCTACTGAATATATAAACACTGAGAAGTCAACAGATGTAGAGATCTGGAAAAACTGTAAGGCAGCAAAATCTATTCAGCAGTGCAGGTCAGTAAAACCTCTTGGCCACCATAAAGTAGCATGGCACTGTATCATTTGACTGCAGACCAATCACCTTTTAAGCAGTGCTATCTTCAGGAGACTGGCTATGACCCACAATCTGACTCCAGTAGGCTACTAGCAGTGATAGGGAAAGCACACCATCTCTTGCAGAAATGTCAAAGTCATTCATGTCCCAGCCTGAGTCACAGAGTACTAGTGATATTGAGGCAACACAAAAACCATCCCTAGGTAACTATGTACTAGTTCATTACACTACCAAGAAGTTGTCGAAGCATTATGTTGCAGTGGTAGAATCAGTTCTGGAGCCAGGCATGTTTGAAGTTAATTAGGCTATTTAAGAAAGAGAGGCACTGACAGAATAGGTGATAGCCAGTTTCATTTTCCTGACAACCCGGACAGAGACGAGATCTCAGAGGATATGGTTGTGCAGGTATTGCCAACTCCTCATGTGTCAAGAATGACACACACATTCAAAGGGGTGAACGTTCCTTCCACAGTCAATTAGTCTAAAAGGATGAATTTTCCATCTTCGATGAGCAAGTAGTTGATCTTTAATTTTTGTGTTGTTCATATCACTGGTGGGATATAAAGGTAAGCTTATCATGTAACTTTCACATCAATTGCTGGGAACACCAGATGCTGTTGGCATCCCTACGTGTCAAGTGGGGTTGGTGGAGGATTAGTGCCCCTCCCTGTAAAACAATTAACTCTAAGCCCTTGGCCACCCCGTTTGGGATACATGGCGTCTGGCAATGAATGAATTTTTTTCAGCATATAAGTTCATACACATTACACACCTAATTACAGTATCTGAAATTCAGTCAAAATTTTGTATTTAATGCAAGCGTTATATAATAAAAAATTAGGATTCAGAGCAAAAACTTGTTAAATTTAGCGGGTATTTCCTCTGCAGATCGCCAACATGCCCTGAGACTTCTATTTTGCATACATACAGTAACCCCTCTAAGACCCGGACGACCAAGACTCGGTCACCCCAAGTCCCAGACATTTTGGGCTTGGATCCATTAGTTCAAGTCTTGGATATTCCCTAAAATATCCGGACAAAAGGCCATCTGGATGAACGTCCGAAACAATCCGGGACACCAAAAATGGCCAAAAAAAAAAACGTCAAAATGCAAAAAAAAGGGCCAATATTTGTGCGCTAGTATTGGGGGTCCAATCATGGTTCACATAACAGATGGTAGCAATACTAACATGTTGACATCACAGGAGCACTATTTTATTGTCTATTAGTGCGGTACGAGATGTGTCCGTTGTCACAGCAGCCTATGGCCGTTCTAATTACTGCTTGGAGGAGTTCCAACATCAAAGTTTCTGACAACTCAAACAGGTAATTATTATTATTTTTTTTTTTTCCACATTATGTTAGACAAAATTTTACTCAGATAATTATGGTCTAATTTTTGGTGTGGAATATTTTATGTAAAAAATTATCTTTATACATCTCAAACCCCATGTGTGTGGGACATCCAGTCAAAAAACACCCTCAAGGTGGAAGGGTTAAGACATACCTACAGTTGTTTGTTTCTGGCGTAATGGTAGAATGTTACTCAACATACTCAAGGGTGGATTTCGTTTCCCAATTCCCCAACTGGAGGGTGGGTTAGGTTAGGTTAGGTTAAGTTAGGTTAGGTTAGGTTAAGTTAGGTTGGGCTAGGTTAAATCATTAGGTAGTTAAGCTAGATTAGGTTGAGTTTAGCTAAACATCTACATTAGGACAGTCCCTTCTGCCATTACAATGACGAATAAAACGAGATGACAACACAATATAGCTAAAAGCAACGCGGAAACAGAATTAACAAACATTTACCACTCCAGAAAATAAATTTAAAAAATACAACAGAATATCAGGATGAAGAAAAGCTAATTTGGTATGGTGCTCCTACTGTCTCAGGTAAAGCGTATGTTTACCAAAACAAGATAAACTTCAAAAGAATTGTCTCACCATAGTACCGCTCACTTTTGTCTCATCCGCTAGTTAAATATTTCCCGAGTAGCTCCAGTTTTACTCCTCTTGTACGGCGTGCAAGTATTACTGGAATACATTCGGGAACTTTCTCTTTCACGGTTTAATGTTCACAGTACAACGACAAAGCTACAAAAACCCAGCACAGTTTTACATCCATTGCTGTAACGCGCTTTTTGGCTATCTCTTTCTTCGCACTGTTTTATAATTACAATGTTATTCCACAGAAAACAATACACAGATAACTTATACCTTTAGAGTGTTTTTAATATTATGATAGACTGTATACTTGAGATCAATATCTGTCAACTTGAAAAAAGCATAAATACCGTTCCGAACCTCAGATCATATACTGAGCAAACACTTTAAAAGAGACGATATATATAAATGTTGTCCTCGATATCAACTACATGAACTAGTACTATCCTTGTATATTACATAGCAACAGAATTCATAAAAAGGAAAACATGACAATCATAACGTGCCTTCATCATTTCAATACTGAAATACACCCAAAGAATGTCTCGGTTACGTCCTTTTCGTACCACATGCTTCCCTGTCAATACAGTAATTTTCCCTAACAAGGAGCAAGAAGTGTAATATTTGCATTCTTTTCAAGGTCATTATTGATGGCACAAAATAATTATCAAAGATAGGCAATGCACAAACATGCACTACAGTAACCGTAGGAGGATATGGATGGTAGACTTCACATGCAAGTATACAATAAAACAGTTGTATGAGTATAATAAGCTTAATTATTTAGCTATCTGAAATAGCATTTTAAGAGCTTAATTACTGGATGGTAATTAGATACACGAACCCTCACATAAACACAACATGGATCAGTGTTCAGCCAAAGTACTACGATTTTGTTTTTGATATAGTCTGAATGGGAAACTGAGGAGCAGTAAGTAGTCTGATGATAGTCAGATAGTGGTGCATTACCTATCACCGATATTGATTCAACGCTGAACATGAGGGTCAAAATGACTTATAATTTACGAGACGTACTGTAGCACCATTTCCATAAACATGCAGAACTAACCATATAGCCTGCAGTTAGGAAATATAGAGCTGTATGTTTTGAGGTAATAGTATAGGCCTATACACATCTGTTAATTGTCAATAAGTGGTGCCACTGGTCTACATTACCTTTATGCAGTCGGTAATTTTGTCAATTTTCCGTTTAACCCTACAGGTCATCATGTCTCTCTACGACGACATAGACACTGACAAAGCTTCAGGGGCCTCGGGCTGGGCGTCGGGTATCAAACTCATGCATAACCAACTAGCATTCAAGAAAGCAACGATTACAGCGGTAAGTAGATCAGTGGTATAAGTGAAATAGGAGTTCAGTGGTGTTCCCAAATTTTATGGCTATCATTTCAATTTGTCTACAAATTGGAAGGTCCATTGTAGTAATATATATAAACTGTCAGTGATTACTAATATGTCAGTTATGCGAAATTCAACGTTCCTAAGTTTCCATGATCTGTTGTCTTTTTTTATATTTAAGTATTTCATTACACTGTATTACAGATAATATTTTATTTTACTTTTATGATATGGGGTATTATATCTTTTTATCATTTTAATAATTGGCATAGATTTCACTTTTATTTACCTGAATTGTATAAGCATAAAAGTGCTGAAGTACGGACAAACCCCGGTTTAACGATGCAGTTGGTTAAGTAAAAACTCATCACTAGGCGGGTTATTGTATATCGGGACCAATTTAAAATGTTAAATATAAGGATGCGTTTTTTAACCTTGGGCTTCCCCCCAACCAAGTCCTAAACCTATCCAGATGAGTCCAAAAAAAAGTTTAAAGCCAATCTAAATGGTCTAACAGCTGTAAAAGAAACTAACCGAAGCCTAACACCTATAAATACTGTAACTCACTAGCCCTAGCATGTGCAGCACCCTTACCAGACATGATCACACTTATTGAGACCAAAATTCACACAAAATCACACTCCACACATGATTAGTACCGTGAACCGGGGTGAATTCGGACACGGGGTGGCTTCGGACGAAATTTGCATAAAAAGATTAAATGCTACGCAGCTGCTAAACGAAGAAAGATATCGCATATCTTTAAACTGGATAATGTTCCATAGGTTTTGTAAAATGTTATGTATAATTATCTTTTTAAAATATTATTTTCCACTGGTGAATATATTGTAATAAAGACAATGCTATTTTTTGGTGAAAAAATGAAAACGGGAAAACTTGGTCTGGTGTGAACGAATCATAACAAACCGCACGCTTATACACATTTAGAGGTTTACTTTAACGTCTAACTTGAAGATTGGAACAGAGAAAGGGTTAAAATCTGCAATTTAAATGTATGTAAACATGACATGAGTGAATGTGTACGCATTTTTGGGATTTAAAGGGGTGACTTCGGACAATGGATATTTAAAGGGCTGAGGTCAGACAGCATATCTAATTTGCTTTCTTTATATGTAATAAAACATATTTTGTACAATGTACATAGTCTGCATGCTTATCTTTGTTTTTGCATTTATATAACAGATGATGTGTGAGATGAACTAAGCCACAATGCCTCGAAATTACAAGAGAGTGAGTGTATCTACCAGTGATGGTAGAAGACACTATACGGTGGAACGCCGTGGCAGCCTTTTAGAGTGTGCTAGTGCAGACGTACGTGATGGAAAGTTAAGTGTCAGACAGGCTGCTAAGAAATATGATGTTTCTAAAAGTACTTTACATGACTATATGACAAAGAAACATGTAAAAAAACCAGGTGGACAAACTGTCTTTACTCCAGAAGAAGAACTACATATTGTGAACCGAGTCACTACACTGGGAGAATGGGGTCTGCCTATTGACACTTTTGAACTGCGAATGTTAATAAAGTGCTACTTAGACGAACGTGGGATTACTGTGAAACGCTTCAAGAACAATTTTCCTGGAACTGATTGGAGTTCGTGTTTTTCTGTTGCGCCACAAAAACAAACTGGCTCAGAGGGTATCTCAGAATATTAAAGTTGCACGTGCTAAAGTCGGTCAATTGAAATCAATCAATATTTTGATAATCTTGAAAAAACACTGAAAGATGTGCCTCCTAGTAACATCATTAACTATGATGAAACCAATCTCTCTGATGACCCAGGAAACAAGAAAATCTTAGTTCGCCGAGGTACCAGATATCCAGAGGGTAATGAACCACACAAAATCCAACATCTCCATCATGTTCTCTTGTTCCGGATCTGGAAAGATGCTTCCACCATATGTGGTGTACAAGGCAGTAAACCTGTACAACACTTGGACAGAAGGTGGCCCTTCAAATGTGCGATACAACAGGACAGACAGCGGGTGGTTCGACAGTAATACGTTTGAGGACTGGTTCTTTAAAGTTGGATTACCTCATGCAAAACGTCAGGACGGCAAAGTAGTGTTCATAGGGGATAATTTAGCTAGCCACCTTTCTCTGTCTGTTGTGGAAGCTTGTGAGGAGCACAACATTGATTTTGTTTTATTGCCCCCAATTCTACACATCTCACCCAACCCTTAGATGTTGCTGTCTTCCGTGCAGTGAAAACTCATTGGCGTAAAATTCTAAGTGAATTCAAAACATCAAGTATTGGAAGAAGAAGTGTATCCCTTCCAAAATCAGAGTTCCCAAAGCTTCTAGGACAACTGCTCAATAGAATAAGTGATAATATTATGAAGAATATCATGAATGGCTTTCGCAAGTGTGGGATAACGCCACTTAACCGACAGGAGGTACTAGCTCGTCTACCACAACACACTGATTCCAGTACTGATACCGGTACCACTGTTACTTCAGAGATTAACACTGATACCGGTACCAGTACCAATGCCTCATCTCAAGCATCTACCTCGGGTTATGCAACAACCCCACATGTACCTGCAAGAAATTCAAGTGCCAGTAGTACCACCGGTAGTGATTTTGCATCACATTTTGATGAGTCATTGGTCAGTGTTCTATCGGAAATGCGATATGGAAAGAAGCAATCATGCCAGAGGAAGAGGAAACTAAAAGTGCCTGCAGGCAAGAGTGTAACAGCTAAACGACTAAGGAAAATGAGAGAAGAGGGAACTGTAAGCACAGATTCTGAGTCATCCAGTACTGGTACCGGTACTGCTGCAATACTTAGTGAAGTAGAGCTCCCTATCATAGATATGGATGGTGAGGACCTGCAAATACAGCCAGTGAATCAAGCAGAAGATTCTCCTGGAAGCAGCAGGGGCAAGTAATGATGGGACACTTGAGACACAAGAATTAGAGGCAAGTACCAGCACTGATGGGACAGCTATGACGCAAGCAACAGTAACAAGTACTGGTACCAGAACTACAACTGAGACAGCAGAGACAGATGTAGGGCCAACACGTAATCCTAAGCTACATGACTGGGTGATTGTACAACTTTCAGATAAGACAGGAAAGAGGAGGAAGTATTTTGTTGCTATTGTCATTGATGTATAGACATTGAAAGTTAGGTTCTTAAAACATGTAAGAGGTACAAAGAATGTGTTTGTAACTTCTAATGTTCCAGGTGATGAAATGTGTGCCATAGACGAGTCAGACATAGTAATGTACTTACAGGAGCCAATCCTGGACAAACGAGAACGTATGATTTTTGATCTAGATGTTACCTCATGGCCACAGTAAGTCATTGTGTGATCTCTTAGAATTCCAGTTGTTCACTTTGTTGTAATATTTCTAGTTATTGTGCCTTATTCTTGTCATATTTCTAGTCTGTTCTTGAAAATGGAGAAGATATGATTTTCAATCTTTATGTTAATTCATGGCCACAGTAAGTCACTGTGATCTCATAGAATGGCATTCGTTCTGTACCGGTATTTATGTCACATTTCTAGTATGAGAAGAGATATTATTTAGTTTAATTGGTTTTGTGCAATGTGAGAACACATATTATTTAAGTTACCATATGGTACCGGTATGATATCCTTATAGTTTGTCCCCACTCCCTCCTCTTGTTCCTCATCTACTCCCCCCTTCCATTCCTAACTCCTCCTGTTTCTCCTTCCCAAGCTCCTTCTCTCATTCCTTCCGAAGCTCCTTCACTCTTTAGCTCTTTCCTTCCCTATCTTCTGTTCCTCCATTCCAAGTTCCCTTTAATTAGGCATTTAAATAGCCGGCACGCTTTAAACCGTCCGTCAGTCACAATCGTGCCTTTAAACCTGCGCATAGCGTGGGAATGTACCGTATTTATGTCACATTTCTAGTCTGAGAAGAGATATTATTTAGTTTAATTGGTTTTGTGCAATGTGAGAACACACATTATTTAAGTTACCATATGGTACGGTACCGGTATGATATCCTTATAGTTCGTCTCCACTCCCTCCTCTTATTCCTCATCTACTCCCCCCTTCCATTCCTGACTCCTCCTGTTTCTCCTTCCCAAGCTCCTTCACTCTTTAGCTCTTTCCTTCCCTATCTTATGTTCCTCCATTCCAAGTTCCCTTTAATTAGGCATTTAAATAGCCGGCACGCTTTAAACCGTCCGGTCAGTCAGTCACAATCGTGCCTTTAACCTGCGCATAGCGTGGGAATGTACTCCCTATAATGTATATGTATAATCAACTAAACTGGGGTTGTAAGTCAATGGAAAATTTATTTTTTCATCTATTTTTGCTATATATCACTACTATTTACTTGTAATTGTTCTGTATTTTTGTATTTTTTTCAGCAATTTTTTTAAAAGTCGCGCAGTGTCCGAAGACTCCCCAGAACTGTCCAAACATTCAGCTGAGCTACTAGGGGCCCATTTCAGTGCATTTCTAATGAGTGTCCGGGGTCACCCCAAGGCAGTCCGAAGTCTCCCCAGTCCGGGGTGACCTCGGACACCTATAAAATATTTTTCTACGTCTAGATGGAGATTCTGAGATTATCTAGCTCTTAGATGCTTACAGGTTATTGGCTCACGTACGTATGTAATACTTAACATCAGTATTTTGGCCAAAATAAATTGTGTCAGGATGAAAAAACCTTCAAAATCGTACGAAGTCACCCCGGTTCACGGTATCTTTGCCCTACTCACGGCACTGCCGGGACACAGTTAAAATGAACTACAATAGCAGCTTGTGTAATGTTGGTGATGCAGCATGATGCGGGGAAGGCGAGCCTAAGAGAGTTCCTCACTCAGAGACGGCCAGTGCGAGAAGGACGATATAGGTGCATGCAGGGTGAGTGATGGGTGCAGGGACTGCTTGAGCATTTCTGCGCCTCTTGGCAGGGGGGAGGGCTCAGCTGGCCCTGGAAAAGCACATGATTAAAACTTTTGGCCCATCACTCCTGGATGAAAGATCAGAGGACCCATCGTTAAACCGGGGCTCAGCCATCATTAGGCGGGGTAAGGTGGTATTTCTGACCCCATCACTAATCTGGGGTATCACATATAGGGATATCATATATCGGGGTTTGCCTGTATATAAATAGAAAACAGTAAGAAAAAGCAGAAATACAGTAGGTGCACAATTTAATGATCTAATTCAGCCAACCCTTATTCTGTTATCTCAGATTTTCCGCAAAATCAAGTTTCATAACCAAGATTCAGTAAAAAGGAAGCTTTTCTGGTATTTTGAGGTACTTTTTGCAAACTCCTTGAAGCCAGTGGTCAAGCCGAGTTCCTGACAGTGCGCACCTAAACCTAGCAGACTATGCTAACTCTCAGTGCTACACACGGCAAGCCATAATCAATACCCCCACTTAAATGCATTATTGTGCACATGTTAACAATGATGTAAACAGTACTGACTTAGTAATAAAATATCCAGGCATAGTAAGGTGAGAATAGTAGTGTACCAAATAATGTAGTATAGTAAATAGGGATAGTAAACTACAGTAAAGCCTACCTCCAAAAGTAGGGGTTCTGCACTTGTCGCAGAAATATGCCTGACAATGGTAGCGATACTGGTCCCCCAAACTTGTGTCAGGCCTGGTTGTGATTAAGCCTAGTCACTGTCAGAGTCACCCTTCATCAGCACTTGAGGTGGTACAGGGGTGACAGAGGGGCTGGGGAGCATCAGGGATGGCGCTCCACCATCTCAGTTATAGTCTATCTATCTATCTATAGCCCGACGCCCTAATCCCGCAAAGGGTGGCTGCAGACAAAACGCCTCCAAGTCGCTCTGTCACCCACCATTTGACTACCCTCCCCCCAACTCACCCCCCCCTCCCTCATATACCTCTCAACTCCATCCCTCCACCTCATCCTCGGTCTACCCCTCCCTCTCCCTCCCTCCACCTCACCTACATACACCCTCTTAGTCAGTCTTTCATTCTCCATTCTCTCCACATGTCCAAACCACCTCACAAGTAACTCATATCCACTGCTCTCACTCTTGACTTGTTCCCGTCTTGCAAGGTTCATGCCTCACTTCCATACGTCAGGGTAGGGATCACAATACTATCATGTAGTGACTTCTTAACTTCCATACTCACCTCCCTATTTCTCATCACTGCTTTCAGTGAACCAGCAACCTTCCTTCCCTGCTGTACTCTTTCATGCACTTCATCCCCCAAAGTTCCAAATTACTCATCACACTACCCAAGTACTTGAATGTACCCACACTCTCTATATCCTCACCATCCAATCTCACTGTACATTTTGTGACTTCATTCCTCTCAAACACCATAACTTTACTTTTGTTTACATTAACTTTCAGCTTCCTCCTGCTACACACTGTCCCAAATTCATTCACCAAACCTTGCAACTCCCATTCATCTTCACTCAACAATACTGTATCATCAGCAGACAGCAACACCGGAATCTTCCAAATCTCACCCTCATTCATTAGAGCCACCTCAACATCCACTGCCCTACCCTGCACCTCCTTTACTACCCCATCCATGTATATATTAAACAGCCATGGAGATATCACACAACCCTGTTTCAGTCCCACATTGCGATAAAAGAACTCACTCAGCTCACCATCCACTCACACCGTAGCCCTAGTTCCTTTGTACATACTCTTCACAGCATTCAACAATTTCCCATCCACTCCATATATATTCTTAATACCTTCCACATACCTTGCCTATCTATTTTGTCATAAGCTTTCAGTTATAGTAATCCCTTAATTATCTGATGTAATAGAGCCAAAGGCATGTCTGGGTAATGGCAATGTCCAGATAATTAACAGTATACCCCTTCTATACTTAGACCCTGCTGATACCCAACCTCCAACCTATATCTAATCTAGTTGTACAGTACCTTTGACAGTGTTTTCTGGTCATTCAGGCATATCTAGACATCAAAACACATAGGAATATCCAAGTAATGCTAAACATGAAGAAAACCATGAAAAAAAAATTGTAAACCAAGAAACACCATACCAATACACTATTGTATGTAGAGTACCCCTCCTAATTTTGGCACTGTTTTCAGGTCAACCTGCCATATTTAGACATCAAAACACACCAATATCCAAAGTAATGCTAAACACCAAGAAAACCATGGGGGAAAAAAAAAAAAAATGAAAACCAAAAAAACACTTTGCCTACACACCACTGTATGTACAGTACCCATCCTAATTTTGGCACTGCTTTCTAGTCAGTCTGCCATAATTAGGCATCAGAACACCCATAGGATTATCCATATTAATGTTAAACACCAAGGAAACAATGCATAAACAACAAGCATCCACAAAAAACCTTAGGACGGTTGGAATATCAGTTATCTAACACCAGTGATAACTGCTCCTGGGCCACAAAAAAATTCCACAGCCAAATATGCCACAGGAAATTGGTTAAATTGGTATAAATGGTATAGCATCATCTTTGCTGGTGTTTATACTGTAAGATAAGCTGATAAAAACACTGAAAACTGGTGAGTAAAAGTACAGAAATGCATTGAGAATATATATATAGTGTTTGAGAGAAAAACTTACCTTCATATAACTTCCCACCATCCTAGTGCAAAATTTTGCTAGCACCATCCAAGAGTTAAGCACATGTCTAGATGCAGAATTTCATAAGCTTTCATGTGGTCACTTCAGAATTTTGATACAACCAATAGTAGTTGAATAAATTAAAAAATAAAATAAATAAAAACTCACGAGTCAGTGCTATCAGCGTGAAGGAGGGGAGGGACTGAAGGATTGAGGGGGGAGCTGGGAGGGTATGGAGGAGGGACGGGAAGGGGTGAGAAGCGAGGTTGTAGGTAGGATTTTCACCCTTCTGTCACGAGGTGGATGAGGGCTTTTACTGTACATTTACTCATAGCTTGTGGTCTGTTAGATGTGTGGTGGCCATTAGGAAACAAAACTCATGGTGACTGGGCGACTTTGGACGTTTGGTAGAGGGGCGGACGGCTGCTGCCACCAAACATGTACACATGGCTTGTGGTCTACATTCAAAGAATGGTGGCAGTTGGGAAAGACTTAGCCAGGTGGCTGCGAAGTGCAGAAAATATGAAAAGCATTAAAATTACAATCTTGCTCACGCAAAATGCTAAGGCTTCAAAGATGATTAAGCCAGGGCCATGATTCTTGGGTGAAATGTTCCACTGGATTACCAGTATATACTGTAGTGTAGAAATGACTTTTAGTATCAAAACTCACTTCCAGTTGCTGGCAGTGCCACCTATAAATTGTACCTTGGCTGGGCCATTCTGGGAATTTCAAGTCCCCTAGCTCTATAGTGGGTGGATGGAATCAAGTGAAACTTTGCATGCTTATAGACATTGAGTACTACTTGATCTGCTTAGGGCTGGCCATCGTCATCTGCCGACTTGTTCCTGTCTTTCTTGTCACCTTTTATTACTCTTCTTTCCATTTCAGGCGGCTTTACATTGAGTGACAAGCCTATTGGTTTTCTGTAAGCCAGGAAACCATTTACAGTGCTGGGTGGTAACCATATAACCAACCCATATATGTTCCCTACTTGTCAACAGGTGAGTTGGCAAAGGGTTAATATCCCTCCTCGTAAAACAACTAACTGAAAGTCAAACATCCACACCTTATGGGATTAGGGCATCTGGAGATGGATAGATAGACTAGTCATGTGCCTTAAATGTTTTATCTCAGTAGTCTTGTGTTGTGCCCCATGACACAGTTTGCCTCAATAATATACAAGGGTACCGAGGTGTAGTGCTCAGAATAAATCCCAAAGAAAGAAGTATTACGAAAAATCCCAAACCATTTAGAATATGACTCATACTCTCCACAGCCAAAGAGAGACCAAGTAAGGCGTGTGGTGGGGACCAAGCTGCCACCGGTCATTGACCTCAAGAGCCGCCGAGAGGAAGATGAAGCATCCCCACAGGGTGCCTTTTTTCCAGGCCAGAAGGTCAGCAATAAATTGTGCATACATTTATGTACTTGTTTGTGTATTGTTTTCATAATGTGGTGGTGGT
Source organism: Coenobita brevimanus (assembly GCF_032717465.1). Lineage (NCBI taxonomy): Eukaryota > Metazoa > Arthropoda > Malacostraca > Decapoda > Coenobitidae > Coenobita > Coenobita brevimanus. The sequence continues at coordinate 37,755,174 of NC_137013.1, forward strand.
GAGAGTCAAGGTTCAAATGAAATGGAGGAATAAAAGAAGGGAAAGCCAGGAGGAAGTACTGTAGTTCATACAAGGGAGGTGGAAAGGTTACAAGAGGATGGAAAAAGGGCAGATTATAAGAGAGAAGTGGAGGATCGATTGGGTAAATATGATTTGGAGCAGACGGGGAACATGGAAGGTGTGTGCCAGATATTCACAGAAGAAATCTGTGCAGCATGTGAGGTGTTGCGTGGGGTGAAGAGAAGACAGAAGGGGGTGCAAGGAACAGCATGGTGAAATGAAGAGGTGAGACAGGCTGTGGCATAAAAAAAAGAAAGCATATAGTGAGTGGATGAAAAACAGGGGTGTGGAGGAAGTTGAGAGATGGAAGAGAGAGTTATATGTAGAGAGGAAGAGAGAGGTGAAAAGCTTAGTAAGAGAGTGGATGAGGAATTTGGAAGGAATTTGAGTGTAAAGTGGAGGAAATGTAAGAAAATGTTCTGGAAAGAGGTACAGAGAGTTAGACAGGGTGTTAAAGAGGTTAGTCGGGGAGTGAAAGATAAAAATGGTATATTACTAATGGAGAAGGGTGAAAAAGTGAGCAGATGGAGAGAACACTGTAAGGAATTGTTGAACATAGAGAATGAAAGTAATGCGAGTACAAGTGGTTGGGGAATGGCTAGGAGAAGGAGGGATATGAGAAGAGAGGAAGAAATCAGTAGGATAGAAGTTGTGGAATCAATGAAGAAAGTCAAAATGAGGATAGCCTCAGGAATTGATGGAGTGTGTGGTGAAATGCTGAACTATGGGGGAAAGATAGTAGAATGGATGTGGAAGATAAGCAGATTGGCATGGGAGGAAGGTAAAGTCCTGGCGAATTGGAAGTCGGGTATAATTATTCCCCTGTACAAAGGAAAAGGGGAGAAAGAAGTGTGTGGTAATCGTAGGAGCATTTGTCCTCTTAGTGTAATAGGAAAAGTGTGTGGTAGGATACTTATTGACAGAGTTAGGGAAGTAACAGAGGAATTGGTTGGAGAAGAAGAGGGAGGTTTTAGGAAGGGAAGAGGTTGTGTAGATCAGATATTCATTCTTAGGTCTTTAGTGGGAAGGTTTCCAGAGAAGGGGAAGAAGTATGCAGCCTTCATGCATTTGGAGAAAACAATGGACAGGGTTGATAGACAAGGATTGTGTAAAATGTTAAGAATATATGGAGTAAATGGGAAATTGCTGAATGGTGTGAAGAGTATGTATGAGGGGTGCTAAGGCTTCAGTGCATGTGAATAGTGAACTGAGTGAATTTTTCTATTTGAAGAGTTGGATTGAAACAGGGATGTGTCATGTCTCCATGGTTGTTCAGTCTCTATTTGGATGGGGTTATAAAAGAGATACAAGATAGGGCAATGGATGTTGGAGTGGCCTTAGTGAGAGAGGGCAGTGTTTGGAAACTCCCTGTACTGTTGTTTGCAGATGATACTGTTTAATTGAAGACGAAGGGGAGCTGCGAGGCTTGGTGAATGAGTTTGGGAGGGTGGGTAAGAAATGGAATCTTAAGGTGAATGTAGGGAAGAGTAAAGTGATTTTCTTTGTGAGAAATGGTTACTGAATGTTCAGTGAGGTTGGATGAGGAGGAAATGGAAAATGTGAGTGCATTTAAGACTAAGTACTTGGGTAGTGTGATGAGTAAGGATGGAAGTTTAGAGAGTGAAGTGCTTGAAAGTGTACAATAAAGAAGAAAGGTTGCTGGTTCTTTGAAAGCAGTGATAAAGAACGGAAGTGAGCATGGAAGTGAAAAAGTTACTACCTGACAGTATTGTGATACCATCTCTAACATATGGAAATGAAGCTTGGACCTTGTTGGAGGGACACAAGTCAGGAGTGAGAGCAGTGGAAATGAGTAATTTGAGAGGAGCATATGGAGTCACATGGAGAGACAGACTGACAAATGAGGAAGTGAAGGAGCATTGTGGTGTGGATGTGGATGCGATGAGAAACATTAGGAGAAACACACTGTGGTGGATTGGCCATTTGGAGAGGATGGGGAGCGAAAGACTGACGAGGAGAGTGTACAGCATATGAGTGAGGTGAAGGGGGGGAGAGGGAGGGAGAGGCCAAGGATGAGATGGAGCGGAGAGGTATATGAGAGAGAGAGGTGTGAGCTGGGAGCAGGGCAGTGAAGTGACGTTGAACAGGGCGACATGGAGGTGATTCATTTGTGATCACCCCTTATGGGATTAAGGCATTTGGCAATAGATAGATAGATAGATTTTCATAACTGATACATCTTCAGGAAACAGGATAGTCAAGCAAAATATATATGATACAGTACAATACTGTGCAATGAGTTCATATTAAAAGTTGTTTAGTTTTTCATTATCAAGATGCTGGTGAATTATGGCTTACTTTTCACATAAAGTTATTTGTACTTCAAGATAAAGATGTTTTGAAGTTTGAAATAAGTTTTTTGTATCTTTAATCCCACAGTTTAAAACTTAGAACATTTATTACAGTACTTAAAAGGTGTTTCACATAAAGTAGTATTTTTGCCTGCCAGCATCTAAGATTGGAAATGGTATCTTCCTGTACCTGTTGCTAAAAAGATCAGATACTGTAGTGTTATGCCTGTTCTTAATTAAATGATGACAAGAAACAGTGCATTACAGTATACTGTAGTAGAGATTAAGACAAATACCTAGTTTCTAATGCTTGATTACTTTTGATGCGTGTGTGCGTCTAGGAGTTTGGACGGACTAGTACTGGAACATCACCTTATGTTGGTTCTAGTGATCCAGAGTGGAAGTTTGTAAATGAGTATGACCCACTGTGGCCCAACGACTATGAGAAGGTGGTTAAAGGTTAGTTCAGTACAAATACTTGTAGGTGAATTCATCATGATATACAGTATAGGGACATGTTTTATCTAAGAAAGTTATACACTTGGGCTGGTATTCTCCTCAGGTAAGGAAGCTCCCTAACACCTATTCCATATATGAGTGGTTAATGTACTATTGTACATTATTAATACAGATTATGGCTATTCTGGAAGGATTTATGTAACACAGAGGAGAACAGTAAAGTGTAATAAATAAAATAAATTGTGTAAGAAAGGTGTTAGGAAGCTTTCTTAACCAACAAGAATATGAACCTTGGTTTCAGTGTCTGTGAGGGTATAGTGAGAGTTAATGTGGAGACTACAGCCATGAATAATGTATTGTTCAGGAGTTAATAACTTGTGGAAAAATATAGTAAATAAGGAGGCTCTGGAGTTATTCCCCCTTCACCTAATTTTTTCCCATGGTTTAGTGGGCAATTAAGGCGCTCCAATCGGATTGAGGCGGTGCAGGTTTATGTCCAAGGGATGGTTGGGGTTCACTGCTCACTTAATGCCACCCAGGGATGAGTGAGGTTGGTCACTCTCATCTTAAATATCAGGACCAATTTGCCTAGCCCAGGGCTCCTATGCTCCTCATGGGGCAGTGTAGGATTGGGTGATGGATGAATGGATGGAAATTTGAAAATGGAAGTACCTGTAGGTAGCAGTGAATTGAATACTTAAAGATAAAAGCTGTGGGAACATGTAGAACAGAATCCACTTACCTTTGATGCTGGGAATAATTTCTTCACGTATGTCAACATTTCATCAGTGACTGAAAAAAATTATGTTCATAATATTTGTACCCCTAATTTTACCACCATAAGGTCAATGGTTCTTAGCAACAAACTGAATTCTTACGAGTATTAGAAACATGAACCACGTAACGTAAGTTTCCTTCATTGATGAAGGATTAATAATTTATATTAGACATTACTTCCTTCATAAATAAGAGGTTTTTGGTAAATATCGATAACTGGAACAGTTTGAAGGTGAAAAACTTAAAGTAGTTTTTCTTCACCTGTCATTGCTGGATATTGTTTGTTATTTGTAAACACTAGTCTTACATGTAGTGTTTCTTCACCTGTCATTGCTGGCTATTGTTTGTTATTTGTAAACACTAGTCTTACATTTTAGGAGTAAAGTGTTTTATGAATACTGTATTTTCTCATCATTTTACCCACTGTAAAAAAAAAAAAAAAAAAAAAAAAAAAAAAAAAAAAATTACAACTACTTTGTATTTCTTGATCACAATATCCTACATCTATCCATAGCCCAATGCCCTAATCCCGCAAAGGTTGGCCACCTACATACAGTATATATTTATTTATAGATATGAGAGAGAGGAGGGACAGAGAAGAGGAGGAAACGAGACTAAAAGAGAGAGAGGAGCGAGAGAAGAAAAGAAGAGACAGGTTAGTATATCTTAAGGATTATGCTAATCAGCTGCAGAATTATCTTTATCTTCTTTTTGTGTGTACTAAAAAAAAATTTGTATTCTTTTGAGAAGAGTTTGAAACAAATGGTTTCAGTGGCTGTACAGGTTGCTGCAAATTACTGTACATGATTAATGCAGCCTGAAAATTATTTGAGTAATACACCCTGTGTGCTATGTGTATCATGGTAGTTAATATCGTATGCTAAATTGGGGTTTTAAGTCTCCTCCAGTTTGGTCTGAATATTATTAACAGTCAGGGGAACAGAGCAAGAATATTTATCTTGGCTAATGTGCATTTAGTAGTATTCAGTTTTTTGTGATATACTGTAGTCTTCAAACTTGGGGACCTGGAATTGGAATTGGAATTGTAGGGGGACTAGCTCCAAGCCAATAAGTGGCTATATGGCACTAAGAAAGGTAAAGATACAGTTAGATGAGATGGAGGATAAGGAGTCTAGATAGAAGGACGTAATGCTGGATGTGGAAAAAGTTGGAGAGTCGCCTAGATAATCAGTGAGACCTGAGGGTGAGGAAAACCAGAAAGAAGTGGAAAGGTTGAAAGACAGTCCAAGAGTGTCACAGGACAGTCAAGAAAGAGATGGCTAACAGTTAGGGGACAAGAACGGTGTGGAAAGAATGGAGGAGGGTCACTACTCATCAAATAACCATGAGTGAGGTGAGTGTGGCCGAGACAGAGGCATGCTAAAGCTGTTTCCCACCTGCTATTGCGGTGGTTGAGGTGTGCCACAGTAAAACGGAAAATTCGATGGAGTGGAGTTTGTTGTTGGTTTCAGAGTCAGAGGTAGATTAACAGTGCTCATGGGAGAGGCAAGTGAGGACGGGGTAGCAACCTGAGGCAGGAATGGGACGTGAAGATGGTGTGGGGGAAAGAGTGAGTCAACTGTTTCACTATTAGGGATGCCTGCATGGCTAGGGATCCAGCAGAAGGTAACAGACATCTTCCGGAAAGAAAAATGAAAGAGCCACATATGAATTTGGTTGACAGGAAGGTGAGAGTAAGATGAGGACTGGAGTAAAGCAAGAGTACTAAGAGAGTCGGAGAAAATTACAAAAGATATTGATGATAGGCATGGAATGGTATTCAAGGCAAAAGGGATAGCATATTGTTTAGCTGTCAGGGTAGTGGTAATGGGGGGAAGAGTGCTTTGAAATGGGGGGAAGAGTGCTTTGAAAGGAACTGTCGGGAAAAAGCACTGCAAATCCTACATGATCAGGAAACTTTAAACCATCTGTGTAGATGTGTGTGGTAGAAGAGTGACAGTGGTTGTGATCCAGAAAAAGAGAATGAAGAGCAGTGGAAGAGAAAGAAAAACTGGGGCAGGAGAGGAGGGAGGGGCATAACTGAAGTCGAGGCAAAAGCCAGGAAGGGAAAGCAAGGGAACGAAGGGGAAGGATAGGCGGAAAGGTAAAAGCAATGGTTGACTTGAGAGAGGGGACCCGGAACGGGAAGGATAGTAAAAGACGTGTGAGAATGAAAAGAGGTGGAAAGAATGGGAGAAGGACGAAGTAAGATGTGAGACGGAAACTAGAGGAGACAAGAGTAGATTTTAAGGCAAAAAAGGTTACGGCGATAAGAGAGGGGAAAAAAAGCCTGTTTCGGCACACAGACTCAAAGCACGGGTGGAACGAAAAGCACCTGTAGCGAGTTGGAGACCTACATGATGAATGGAGTCTAGTTTGGCGAGGGTGCACGGGGAGGCAGAAGAATAAACCTGGCACCCATAGTCGAATTTGGATTAAATGAGAACGGTGTGTAAGTAGAGGAGAGTAGTACGGTCTGCACCCCACTTGAGGTGGGATAATATTTGGAAGAGACGAAGACGTTGAAGAGTAGAATATTTCAGAGAGACAATATGAGCATTCCAGTTTAAATGGATATAAAAGGTAAGGCCTAGGAAAGTGGTTGAGGGACAGAAGGGAATGATTGTGCCATATAAGAAAAGGGGGGGCTGAGGAATGGAACGTTATGTGTGAATGTCATTGCACAGTTCTTGGAAGAAGAGAACCGAAAACCATAAATAGCCCAGCCAAAAATGGCATCCATGGCGGATTGGAGACAAAATTGTAAAAGGGTAAATGAGTGTCAGCAGCATAGGTGGCAAAGTCGTTAACATACAGAGAAACTGAAACAGAGGGAGGCAGGGAGGACACAATATTATTGATTGCAATGCGAGAGTAGTACTAAGCACACAACCATGGGGATCATCATACTGAGGAAAAGCATGGGAGGGATGGCCATTGAGGCAGGCATGAAACATTTGGAAAGAAAGGAAATTTTGTAAGAAGATGGGGATGTTACCTATAAGTCCAAAGGATTTGATGAACAGGAGGATGTTATATCTCCAGGCCGTATCGTAAGTCTTTTCGAGGTCAAAGAAGGTAGCAATAACCATTTTGTGAAAAGAAAAACTTGGAGACCTAAATACCGTGCTTACTATGCATCTGAATAGCTGATGCAAGTTCTCATTTTACAGATACTGATCTTGTGTAAACATTTTCTTTTTAACCCATGTCATTCGGGTGTCATGTATAGATGATCGCCTGGCGACATCCAGGTAGCACGTATACATGATCTAGTGTTTCGCGGCATTGTTTACCACCACAGACAATCACTGGCATCCCTCCTGCAGGCATCCCAGTCACGCTTCAGTTACCTGCCTACCTCCGTCATGGATAGACCTATGCAAAAAGATTTCTTTGTGTCCGGTGAGATGTCAGCCAGCCTGCCTCAAGGTCGTTGCCATAGTGACCTCACTCCCATGCTCACACCACCGCATGCTTACACCACACTTCTCAAAGCCCACACAGAAATGGTGTTTGTGGTTGATTGCAGTATTCTGAAAGTATTTTTTTATTGTGGATGACTACCATAAACTTTACTTGTGCCACACATACAGACACGACCACAAAAAACACGAAAAGTTATCTTACTTCCAAAGGCTCTCTTTCTGACTGTACGCATTACCAGGACAGTCTGAGGTCGTCAGCTTGAAGTCGAGGGATGGATAAGTATTTTGACACTTAGTTTTTTATTTTTGGCCAAGTATTAGCTGAGATATTATGGTTTTAAAAAATGGTGATTTTCCAGAAATCCCCGGCTGGGGGAAGGGTCAGCGGAAATAAACACCGGACACCACGGGTTAAAGGAGTTATACTAGCAGTTTTCTTAAACATTCTTATAAGTTTCATTACTGCACTTGGCTGTACTGTTATTTTCCCAAATGTGAATTGTTCATTCTTTCAGTCTGTTGGCATATTTTTTGTCATGTACTAATTGTGACAGAGGTGTTATTCAACTACAGACCTTACTTATTTAAAGGGATAATGAAGACCATATCAGACCCATCCAGTTTGACATCCCTTGCTGAAGCTAAATGTAATTATTTGAAGATAGCAAGAATAAAGAACAAATGTCATTGGATAGAAAGGCTTAATATTATTTTTTTAATACAGAGCCACCAGCGAAGAGGCATCAGGGTTTGCTAGGCTACGAGACCCTGAAGAAGAAGAGGAGGAGGAGGATCGACCTAGGAGAGGTGAGGAAGGGAGGGAGGGAAACTGACATTTTTTCCTGGAAAATGGTTTGTGGCAAGTGTATGTGAAGTGCATCTGGAAAAAATCACATCTTGAAATTGTGCAGACATTTAGGCATGTGAGGAACCAGGAATCCAGGGCCTTGAATGATGTGTGATGAGTGTCAGGCTCATTTCATTGTGCTTGCTGTGAATAGTTGTCCCCCTTATATAATTTCTTTTTCCTTATTTCCCAGATCTTACCTCAACCTGTCCTTAGGTTGGAAAAAAAGATGATGATGATGATGATGATATGATGAGGTGAAGGTGGATTGTGAAAGGCTTGAACAGGAGTGCATGAATGTATGGACCATTTCAATGGGTAGATATGTTACCAGCGTTCCTTTTTGAGTTCCTCTTCTTCTGTTTCTGGATCCTACCTACCCCATTTATTAATGAGAAATTCAGTTAGGATGGGGATTGTGGGGTAGAAGATAATGTTAAGAGTACAATATTGTGAAAAATTATGGAAATGAGAATAATGATCACCTTTATATAAGAGAGGCTCTAGATGAGTGAAAAATTAATGTGAGGTTGGTGAAGTTGTGAGTCAGTTAGTTTAATTGCAAAATGTGTGTAAAGTAAGTCTTTCATTTATGTTAGGTACTTTTTCCAAATTATCACAACTATTCATATAACCATTCCTGCAAAGCAGAGGAAATTGTTAAGCCAGTTTTTTATATTGCAGTAGAGTTGCACTACTTTTTTTTTTTAAATACTTATATATTGAAGGATATAAAAAAGAGGGCAACATAAAACAAGGACATACTTTATATTGTATAGGAAAATTTGAAAAACAGATTAGTGATCTAAAAGTAGGATGAATTAAGTTGGTAAAGACTCCAGGAAGCACTACAAAGCCTCTTGTGTCACCTAAAATGTGGCCTGTAGCTAGTTACCACAACTTTAATAACTATTGACCTGATTTGACTTGACCCACAGCAGCTGGGGCAGCCATTGCACCACCAGCATCACTCGGATCAGATGACAGTCCAGCTAGAGCAGCCAACTTCACCGGGATAGGTAGCACAGTGGCGGCTAAGATCATGGCAAAATATGGCTTTAAGGTGACTATGACAGTTTTACTCTCACCTGACTGAAGGCTGCCACCTCGGCGTATTGAATAATGAGCTGTTGTAGGAGATGGGTACTGTAGTAAATTATGTTGCTAGCTATGAAGAAATGTTGAGGAAATGATGTATGGATGTAGTATTATCATATTTTCCCACTAAATAAGTTTATATTTGGCTAAAAATGGATGCAGATCCCTGCCAGGTGCAGACTGACTGACTTTTGCTGCCTCCTTACCTAATACCAGTACTGTGCTACCATTCTACTACTAGACAAAAAGAGATGAAAGCTTTACTGAATTCCACCCCAGTACCTCCTCACCAGCAACAAATCAGTGTCTACTTTCTTCCTCTCTATCTTCCACATCAACCCTTTCTCAGTGCTCCATGATCCCAGTTCTTTCCATCTTTAACCAACTTCCATTTACTGTATCTTCTGATGATTTTGATACTGCCTCAGTTGCTTGCAGCCTTTATTACCACACATTTTAAAACCTTCTCTCACACTGTACCCTACCAGCCACCAGTACTAGTGAAGAACTGCACCCATAAAAATGACTGATATCTAGACACAACTTGCCAGTATTGAAGTACAGTTGATACATTTGTGCTTTCTGTTGGGTAGTCATACACACCATACACCACCATGCAGGCTCTTATTGCATACAAATCCTTCCACATTCACTCATAGAGACTTCTGAGTCACTTTTTACATTTCAGATCTGAAAAGAAATTTCATGACTATTAGTTTTCATCCATCATATAATTAATCCTTTTTATCCCATCCAGAGTGTAGGGGCTCAACTTTCACGTGATAAATTTTCACATGTTCTGATATTTGGCATTTTCAGCATCTTAAAACTCCTCCTACCATACACTTGGTCATATAACTATGCACTGCAGTGAATACCTATTTTTGTATGTCATTCATTCTGTAGCTTTCTTATATATATATTGCTTGCTTCATTTATAATTCTTAACACCAACTACTGATCCCATTATATTTCATCCCTATTTGCAGTCTAGGATGTTTGCAGACAAAATATCAGTGAAACAGTATTTAACCTCTAAAAGACGGGCACCGGAATGTTTTGACATATGCTCAGGATGGACATAATCAGCGGGTGCGATACGGTGGGGGGTTGTGGGGTGATGGTGGGGGGTTCTGGGGTGGTGATGGGGGGTTGGGTGGTTGAGGAAGGTGGGGGGTGGGGGTGGGGGGTAAGGTGGGGGTGAGTAAGGGTGGGGGTAGCAGTGGGGATTGGAGGGATGGGTGGTTTGGGGGGTGTGGGGGTTTTTAGGAGTGTGGGGGTGGGGGTGGGGGAGGTTAGGGGGTTAGGGGTGGTGGGGATAGGGAGTGGGGTGTGGTGGGGGGATGTGGAGGAGTGGTTGGGGGGATGGGGGGATTGTGGGGGGCATGGAGGGTGGGCAGTGGGAGGTTGGGGATGAGGGTTAGGGGTGCTAGGGGGCAGTAGGGAGGGTTGGGGGGGTGGGGGGAGTTTGGGGGCAGTGGAGGTTTGGGTGGGTGGGGGAGGTGTGTGGGTTTGGTGGTAGGGGGGTGGGGTGGGTGAGATGGGTTTAGGGGGGTGGGGGGGGTGACCGGATATGCAGACACCTGTCTTTTTGGCCCTGGTACCCTCAGACAGCATATGCGACACCCATCTTGTAGGGGTTAAGCAAGACCTGATTTTAGTTCTTGACTGAAATGTTAAAAGTACAGCAAGCACAGCAAAACTGTATAGCCCCCACTCCACAGCAACAGAATCTCTGACACTTAGAGCCCTGCAGCTTATAAAAATACTGTACAGTAGTTAGCTCTAAACCCTGTGTAAAAATACTGTAGTTAGGCCTAAAATTTTTCTGTAACAGTTGTTAGGAAGTGGTTTTGATCAAAACTAATTCCTCCACTTCATCCATCCTAGAGAATGGTTATACCAAGACCACTGACAGTGGGTTGTGGAATGGAGAAAATAATAATCTTGCTTCAAAACAAGGAAGTGAAGATAAGGTATTCAGTACTGGTATTAGTACCTTAATACAGAAAGCAGCCTTAAATGAACGGTAACAATTTTTACTTTTTACACACCAGGAAGGTCAGGGTTTGGGCAAAAGCGAGCAAGGTATTGTTCGTGCCCTGGAGGTAGAGAAGACAAGCAAACGAGGTGGGCGTATTGTACTAGAACGTGAGGACTCTCCAGGCCCACCTAGCATGCCCCCTCCCACTGCCATGCCCCCTCCGCCTCGTCCTGTCCAACAACCTGAGAAACCAGAAGCCAAGATGGCGCACATTCTCAGAAATCCCTCCAAAGTGGCGCTGCTCAGGGTCAGTAAAATTGATTGTTTATTACTATTATTATTATTAGTGTATTCACTCGATGTAGTGCCACTTTCGGGTGCCTGCCCTTTCCTCTCTTCCTTCTTTCCATCCTTCCTCTTCTGTCTTTCTTTCCTTCATTCTTTCCTCTTCCTTCTTTCTACGAGTGACTCTACACTGAGTGGCATGACAAATGGTTTCCTGTACACCAGGAAACCATTTACTATGCTGGGTGGTAACCATATAACCATATTATGGTGCCTGGTAGTTTAGTGGGCAATTAAGGCATTCCAGTCTGATTGAGCTGGTGCAGGTATATCCAAGGGGTGGTTGGGGTTTATTGCTCAAGTAATGTCACTCAGGGATGAGTGAGGCTGGTCACTCTGATCATTAATGGCAGGACCAACTTGCCTAACCCTGGACTCCTCCACTCCTCGTGGGGCAACATAGGATTGGATGATGGACGAATGGATTACTACTGCTATTATTATTTTATTACACTTATTATTTTATTATTATTGCTATTGTTATTGTTGTTGGTATTCTTGTTAGAATTATTACTCTGCCTTTTTCCTTCTGTTTATATACTGACTGAATTATATTACAGTAACTTAATACTATAGCAGTGTAAGGAATACCTTTAACACTTTTGCAGTCTGTCCCCCCTGCAGCCAGCAGAACCCCTCTGGCTTTTCCCCCACTTCGCACTCCTTCCCTCCCTCCTCCCCTGCCGCATGCTGGAGTTTTTTCTTTTCATATCATTTTTTCACTCCAAAATATTTGGATTAGTGGATTGGTTTTTTTACGGTTAGAAAGCTGAGGCTTTGTAGAATAAGGTGAAAGAAAAAAGAAAGTGATATTGCATAAAGTAAAATAGAAAACAGAAAGTGATATTGCATAAAATAAAATAGTTATGGTGAGTTGGGAGCAGGGCAGTGAAATGGCGGGGGACAGGGCGACTTGGAGGCGATTTGTTTGTGGCCACCCCAAATGGGATTGAGGCATCTGGCAATAGATAGATAGATAGAAAATAGTTATGATGAATATAAGTTTAAAGAGTACATAGTAATGTTTATACCAAATCTGCACGCTCGAGTTTTTTCTATTCTGATCATTTCATCACCCTGAAATATTTGGATTATCAGATTTGTTTTTATACTATTAGAAAGCTGAGACTTTGTAGAATAAGATGAAAGAAAACAGAAAGTGATATTGCATAAAATAAAATAGTTATGGTGAGTACAAGCTGAAAGAGCGCATAAGAATGTTTATACCACTTTTTTACAAAGCGTTTATTGGTGGTAGGTGGGGGTGCCCACCATCCACTCACTTGATATAGTGCTGCTTTGAGTGTCTGCCTTTCCTCTCTTCCTTCCTTTCTCTTCTGTCATTCTTTCCTTCATTCCTTCCTCTTCCTTCTGCCTGTGGGTGACTTGACACTCCCTCCTCATTCTTTTCTTCATTGTTTCCTCTTCCTTCTGGCTATGGATGACTCTACGTTGTGACAAGCCAAATGGTTTCCTGTACACCAGAAAACCATTAACTATGGTGGGTGGTAACCATATAACCAAATTATGGCACCTGGTGATTTAGTGGGTAATTAAGGCACTCCAGTCAGATTTAGCCTGTGTAGGTGTATATATATATATACAAAGGGTGGTTGGGGTTTATTGCTCATGTAATGCCACTCAGGGATGAGTGAGGCTGGTCACTCTCATCTTAAATGTCAGGACCAACTTGCCTAGCCCTGTGCGTCTACACTCCTCATGGGGCAACATAGGATTGGATGATGGATGGTTGGATGGAATGTTGGTCACTTCAATTTTCCTATGAATGAAAATAGTATCACCGAACTGGAAATTCAGTCAGGCAGATATCGGACCAAATTTCAGGATGCTAGACGCAATTCCTGATTTATGATGAATATTTCTTTGTCTGGACGCTGATCTAAGTCTAAAGAGCTGGTTGGACAAAGGTTGGATGCAGATCCGTGTCCAGAGACTGCAAAATTGTTAACTGTTACAGTTTCATAACACCAAAGTAGATTTTCTTGCTTCCAGTACATCATATACAGTTTTATCCTGTTGATCTCTTCAGTAATGGTATTTGTCTTGCAGAATATGGTGGGTCCTGGGGAGGTTGATGATGAGCTAGAACCAGAGGTGCGAGAAGAGTGCAACGGCAAGTATGGAAATGTTGTGCAGGTGGTGATCTTTGAGATACCCAAGGCTGTGCCTGATGAGGCTGTCCGCATATTTGTTGAGTTTCAGCGTGTGGAGTCTGCTATCAAGGGTAAGTTGTGGGGTTAGGAGTCTGGTAAGTTAGGGCTTGAGTTACAGTGTGTTGAGTCTGCTGTGAAGGGTAAATTGTGGGGTTAGGAGGAGTTGGGTAGGTAATGGTATGAGATACAGTACAGTGTCTGGTCTGGTATTAAAGGTAAGTTGTGAGATGAGGAGTCAGGTAGGATATGGTTTGAGTTACATTTTGTTGAGTCTGCTGTTACGGATAATTTGCGAGATGATGAAAAATGGGGTAGGTTATGGAGTGAGTTCCTGTGTTGAGTCTTCTTTATGCCCTTTGCAGTAGCTTGTGCATTTGGCTATTTATCCCCACCATTATTTCGTATTCACATTATTTCGTATTCACATTATTTCGTATCCTATCCACTCTCTGTACTCCACATCCATTATTGTCCTCCCCTATTAGTGTATGAGTCCTAATTTATGCCTCTATATATGAAATTGCCATACTTGGTATTGCATATCTACATATTCTGTATCACATGGTGAGGATGTCATTAATAAAGGCTTGTTATTCAAGCTAAGCAGAAGAATTTGTTCAACCAAGAAAAATCTTGTTACATACTTCAAAAACTACTTCAAGTATCCATTGCACTGCTCTTGGTACACACTGAAAATTTATTTAGGGTAATGCCAAAGGATTTTTTGCAGTGGAAAAAAAATACTAACAATGAAAGGGATAAGGGTTAGAAAGAGTGGAGTAGGGTATGGAGTGATTGAAGAACTACACCTGGTTGATGAACAGTAGAGGCCATTGCTACTTCATAATGTTTAATTACTGGTATTAACAAAATTTACAGTTATCTGCCTTTCTTGCAGCTGTGATTGACCTGAATGGGCGTTTCTTTGGAGGACGTCAAGTAAAGGCGGGGTTCTATGACCATGAGGACTTTAAGGCATTCAAACTAAATGAAAAGTGTGACTGAGTGGCGATTTAGACTGTTATAAGGCTCAGACTTGGATTTACTGAGAAAAATATACAAAATGTAATGGAGCTGGTTCCTGTGGAAAAGGATGAAGACAGTACTGTACATTGTCCTCATTATAAGTCATCTTTTATTATGTTCTTTTTTAAACTGAAGTCCACAGTAAATTACTGACAGTTGCCAGATAGTTTCCAATTTTTGTGTATAAAGCAGATTTGCTTGTGTCCCCCAATTTACAGCATAATTTGTGCAGAAAAAGCTGTATTATATTAAACCATCTCTGACTTATATTGAGGGATTCCCATACTTATAGTTTGTCTCATGAAAATGAACTTTGGATATTCAGTTGATCAACTGAAAGTATACAGTATCTGGCTTAGTATGTAATGCAAAGAAAAAAAAAAAGGTGAACCAAATGAAAAGTAGAACACTTTTATATGAATACACGTATTGATTCAAGTGAGAAGAATACCGGTATAGAAGTACAGAGGAAACAAGTGTAACTAGCAAAGATCAATTGATACATTAAACCCATTCAGTCAAAAATGTAATTTTAACTTAGTTCTTGCCACCTCCTGATGATTATATTCAGCTTTGGAGATATTTTCAGCGTGGATTGGTTACATGTAGTCTTACTTAACTCCTTCAAAGTAAGAGGTCTTCCCTAAGCTAAATAAAATCATATGAAGGTAGCAAGAATCTATCCATTCATCATCCACTTCTCTGCCCTGTCAGGAGTGTAAGGTGTGGGGAGCTAGGGCACTCGTCCCCAACATTTAAAATGAGGGTGACCAGCCTCACTTGCCCCTGAGTGGCAATATGTGAGCAATAAACCCCAGCCTTGAATGTAAACCCTTGTGGGCCCCATCTATTTGGAGCACCTTTACCCACTAGACCACCAGGCATTATTTGGTTATGTGATTACCACCCAACATAATTCAGTGGTTTTCTTGGTTACAGTACACAATTGGGCTCGACATCATTGTAGTTGCCTGAAGGCAGCATTACAAACTGAAAAACTTCTGGCTTGAAGAGCTTGAAAAGTTGTATTTTCCTGGCCTTTAGAGGCTCTCTAGTACCTCTTCCTTGACTGTTTATTTAGCATATTATACCTTATCTCTGTTCTGTATGTTATTTTTATATTTTTTAATACTAACATAAATTCCACAAATAATATACAGGAGAATATTAATGTACCATGTGCAGATATAAACTAGTAAGGAAAAGGTGCCAAGGAGTTTCCTTGGTTTTGAGGATACAAGCCTGTTTTATTGTTTTGATATTTGTAGTCAGCAGAGCTGATGCAGTTTAATACTAAAGTTATGATTACAAATAAAAGTTGCCAATACACCAAAGCATAAGTGTGAGTAGAATACAAATTGTATGTCCTGGAATGTTACCTAGTGGAAAGTGTCATGTACAGTTCGCACAGGTTCATGGACATTTGCAAGGACAGTCTAGGGCAGCTGATCTGACAGTGATGTAAAAATCCCCTTCTTGGATGTACATTGTATTTGCATCAGTCACTTGACCAATATCATGCATTTGGAAAATATATTTTTGGCACCATTGTCTGATGAGTTGCAATGCATTACACCTGCAAATGTTAGTGTACAGTATTAACTGAGCCAAGTGTACAATAAAAAACAAACCACAGCAAATAGATATGTTTGTAATTTCTCATTATCATTTTGCTGAATATCCCTTGACCAGGTGAAATGTATAAAAGTACACAGTATTTTAGGAGATTACATGTGAACTGACACCAAATGCCAGTTTGACATTATGGTCATTAAATCTTTCATGATTGTCTAATGTTTTTATTTTATTCCTGAGCTGTCTGGTTGTGTACCAGATTTGATTCACTTAATGACTGTGTTAAATGATAATGATCTTTTAGAAGTGGCTTGAAAGGCCAAGAAGGTGGATGTACATGATGTCTGAGAAAGTGAGGTATTGAAGTTGATGAAGCTAAGGAACTGAGAGATGACAAATGGTTAAATAAAATAAGCATTTGGCCCCCTTTCACTACAGCTGACTGAATGCCTGTCTGACAGGTTTATGGAAAGTGCTTCCAGTATTCTGGAAGCTTGAATGTTGAGTGCAAGAGAGCATGGACTCATTTGATTGGGCAAACATTGGCTAGTATCTCTCTCTCCCCGGACAATACCTCATCCCATCTTGAGGTGGGAAAGGTCTGAATGATGATGAAGGTCATGGATATAATTATTAGGTACAGCCAGGATATTGAAGACTGAAATGGTGCATAAATGACTGGCCTATTTCACTGGGTATGTTGTTGTTAGTTCTTTCACTTTTCTTCCTCGTTTTACTTGTTTCTGGATCCTACCGTGCCCAGTGTGTAGGTGAAAATATAGGGCAGGGTGAGGAGTAGCACGTCCAGACAGCCAAAATTTGCACAATCCAATGGGCCACACTTCCATTCACTCATCATTGAAGACCCCAGAATTCTGGATCTATCTGAAACGCCAAAAACATTCACCACATTCTGTGGATTCACTTAAATGTATCCGATAGATTATAATGATCAACTAAATGTTATTAGGCAAAGGGTACATCATCATCTGCTTCAAATACTGTACTGTTATTTAATTGTCTTTTTTATTCTCTCTGACAAGGACAGCACATTTTCACCCCTGTTTGTCTGTTTGATTACCCCAAAACTAAGAGGGATATTTGGACTAAACTTGGTGAATATACAGCGAATGTCCCAAGGAACAATCGATTAACTTTTGGGACCATTCTGGATCATATTACAGATTTTGGATCTGGAAGACATTTTTTGTGGAACTCTAATTGGTGATGAAAAACCTAACCCGTTATGAAGAGTGGTTTGGAAATTATGTTGCAGTTGTTAGAATGCGCTCCACTGAGTGCCCCTCAAGTTATAGGAAAGGATTCAATTTTGTACTGTAAATTATACTTCAGTTTGTACTATGTGATCCAAAATATTAAGGAATGTAACAATCAGGGAAATACTATAAATACTCCACAATATACGTAGTGTATGTGCTGTTTATATACTGTACAGTACAGTATACAGCATCTCTTGTGCATCCCATTAGGCTCTTAACTATCTATCTATCTATCTACTGCCAGACGCCTTAATCCCTTATACGGGGTGGCCACAAACAAATCGCCTCCACGTCACCCTGTCCCCCTCCATTTCACTGCCCTGCTCCAATTCACACACCCCTCTCTCATATACCTCTCCACTCCATCCCTCCATCTCATCCTTGGCCTTCCCCTCCCTCTCTCCCCCTCCACCTTGCTCACATACACTCTCCTTGTCAGTCTCTCACTCTCCATCCTCTCCACATGGCCAAACCACCTCAGTGTGTTTCTCCTAATGCTTCCTATCACATCCACATCCACACCACAAAGCTCCTTCACATCCTCATTTGTCAGTCTGTCTCTCCATGTGACTCCACAGGCTCCTTTCAAGTAACTCATTTCCACTGCTCTCACTCTTGACTTGTGTTCCTCCAGCAACGTTCAAGCTTCACTTCCATACGTCAGAGTTGCTATCACAATACTGTCATGTAATAACTTTTTCATTTCCATTCTCACTTCCCTGTTTCTTATCACTGCCTTCAAGGAACCAGCACCTGAACTCTCTTGTTATTATTATGTATGTTTTCACTTTATTCTGGTAAATGGCAGGCAATTTCATTCAGCTTTAGAGTGATCTCTTGTTGTGCCATGGGATTCTGAAAGGATTTTAAGGGTTGCCTACTTAAATCTTAATCTGCATAGAAGAATGGAAGCCTACAATTGTATGGACATTTATGGAGTACCTATGGTAGGTTATTCAATGTAATTAGCTTGCATCCAACATTACAGAGTTCACTTGTTTATAAAGGCTCCAACAAGCTTTTATGTGTTGGCCTTAATCACCTAATGGCAGCCCTCTACACTCGATCTCCAATAGTCAGCAATGTTAAAGAGAAGCTGGGCATGTTCTATCTTCATCACGTGATCAAAAACTGTCATCAACTGGAGCTTGCCATCTCATTTATGACTCATGTTTTAAGCACTCTGCTGTAAGAGTATAGATGAACACAGCAACTTTCTGTAGCAAAAGGCAGGGGAAAATATTAATATAAATTAAACTCTGAATAATTTAATATTTATACAGTTAAATATAATACCTACTTCATGGATGAGAATCAGTCCTAATACATATGGGACAATACTTGTACTGATAAAAACCTGTCACAAAAATATTTTCTTACATAAGTTTGTGATGAACATGTCCTCATTATATGGCAGTGATGTGTTCCAAAACATCACAACATTTTCCATACAACTGGTGTTGTAAACTGGAAGAAACTGGCAATCTGGTTTATTAGGTACTGCAGCCATGGAATTTCAATAGGTAACTTTTCTGTAAATTGCCTGTATAGTGTTAAAAAGAACATAAATGAGGTGACATATGATGAGGCCACTCTGCTGACTATGTGAGGTCTAGCTCAATATTTTTTATACAATATACGTGACCTAGAAAATTAACTCTATATTCTATACATAAATGAAATGCATTGACTGGGAAGCCTACGGTAGGTGTAAACTGTACTACAGATGACTTTGCATATACTGTACACTGACAAGATTAGTGGCTAATCTGTGACACAGATCCAACAGTGAGGGAAGGCAAATAACTGAGGTAACTGGAGGTGCTCCTGTCTCTGGTTCATCCAGACAAGATGCTCTATTGAGCATTATACCATGCACTTTCCTGACCTAATATCCTCTTTATATTTCATTCAGATCTACACATATATAATAAAAATACAGGAAAATATGAAGTCATGTAAAGGTACTAGTACTTTAACATACCAGTACACTCTCCTATGCAGCAATGAAAAATATACAATATTACGTAAAGGCTCCCATCTTACCCAACAGAGCTACAGAAACAACAACTACAACCCTTCCCACGTTACCTCAGGCCACAAATACAAAAGCTTGACACATACAACTGCTAAGGAGAAATGAGGCATACGGTCCCAACCAGTTCAGATTAGTGCAGCAGCACTAACCCTGTGCTTCATTTCCTCTTATCACATGCTTCATGCAAGTGTGGCGGTGCCCTCACGCTCACTTTTCTGTTTCGACATGGGATAGTTAGACACAAAAACTACAACCTTCTTCATCTGTGCTTGCCTAGTGAGAGCCTAATACAGCAACAACTATGCATGATATTCTTGACTGTAAAGGAGGCTCCACAGCATATCTTACTTATCAATATATTTCTCTTTGTGACATATTAGTATTCTCTTGTATGTTACTCATGCCTAAATAAACTATCATGTGTTTATGTAAAACATACTGAAGTTAAATTATGCAAATAGCACACAACAGAATTCTGAAAATAAATTACTGAGGAGAAAATGTTATGAATACCTCCTAGCCCCACAAGAATACAGCTCTTTAACTACAATCATTCTCAGCCCTCCTTACCCTCACCTTCTTGTACTGGCTTGGTGGCAGCTTCATACAACTCATACAGTTGGTTAATTTGTTCGTCAGTGAATCCATCTAGCTGCCCCTCATGTAGTGACTGACCCACTGTGGCAGACATGTGGTGTCCTCGCAAACCTAACTGTTTAGCCACGGTGATGGCATAGTTGGTCCACTCCACCATGAATGTATGTGTCTGCTCCGGTGTGGCTTCCTTGTGTCGACGGAACTCATCCTTAGCATACTGGTCCCCTGTATGTGTTGAGAAAAAGGATGAGGTACAACTTTTTATTACAAACAATTCATTAAACTGTCAAAATAGCAAAGAAAAAGAAAATCCTAAATCTATACAGTATTCCAGTAATATGAAGGATGGTGATGATACTGCAATGGAAACAAGAAAGCAGAGAAGTAAATACCTATCTCAGTGAAACAAATCACATATGTACTCATTCACCATTCAAACCTTCAAAAATCTTGCCTTCATCCTAAAAGCTGTACCATCCACTTGTAAATTAATCTTGTAACTTCCACTACACCTGGAATGAACAGTTATTCCATCAATGGTCAAATTACAGCAAAGGATTCAACCCATTACCACTGTCATAATAACCATCTACAGATCATCTTTAAGTTCTACTTTTTTGTTATTTTTTGTGCTTCATAAATATTCATACTTCACTTTTCCTGTCATATAAAGACATTTTGTAAGCTTTCTGTGTCCTCTGCCTCCAACTTCACTCACATACAGTATACCTGTACTTTTTCAACCCCAACATCATGTTAATTTTCTCTGTGATCATATCATATACGTATAGTCTAGGATATGTATTCTTATTACAATTTACTTTTTCATACTTAGTGCCTATACACTGCCTTCCTCCCTGAAGGATTAAATCAAGCAACCATCTCTGGGCAAACATATAAAGTTTTTTTTTTCAGCTTAGGAACATTAACCACAACAGATCAGTGAGAAGTACATGTGATGAAATATTTGGCAGACTGATGTCCCTTACTGTAAGCATATACAGCTAACCTTCGATTAACAGTTTTCTTACTCAACAACTTTCATGTACACTACAAGACTATCCTTGTAGATTAGGAGACTTATTTAAACCTCTTCCTCAACAATTTAGTTTTGGATGTTTATAAAAGAACAATTATTAAGGTAGAAAAGCAGTTAATGGGGACTGTACCAGTATTTCTAAACATTTCGGTTACAAGGTTCCATCCCAAGTTGAATAAAAATGACTAGCTATGATAAAATTCTTTTTACAACCTCTTCCTTTGCAATTTTGTTTTGGACAATTAACGTATAAAAGAACACTTATCACGGTAAAAAAGCAGTTAGTGGAGACTGTACCATCCATTCATCCATCATCCAATCCTATGCCACTCCATGAGGAGTGTAGGAGTCTGGGGCTAGGCAAATTTGTCCTAACATTTAAGATGAGAGTAACCAACTTCACTCATCCGTGAGTGGCATTACGTGAGCAATAAACCCCAACCGACCCTTGAATATAAACCTACATAGGCTCAATCCAATTGGAGTATCTTAATTACCCATTAAACCAACAGGTGCCATAATTTGGTTATATAGTTACCACCCACTGTTGTAAATGGTTTCCTGGCATACAGGAAACCATTAGGCTTGTCACTCAGTGTAGAGGCACCCACAGGCAGGAGGAGGAGGAAACAGTGAAGGACAATGAAGGAAAGAATGGCAGAAGAGGGAGTGCAAAGTCACCCGTAGGCAGAAGGAAGAGGAAAGAATGAAGGAAAGAAAGACAGAAGAGGAAGGAAGGAAGAGAGGAAAAGGCAGACACGCAAAGAAGCACTATTTCGAGTGGGTGGATGGTGACCACTATTTCTAAATGCTTCAGTTAAATGGCCCCATCCCACATTGAATAAAAATGACTAGCTGTGATCAAATATGTAGAATAACTGTCACTTTGACAAAGGAGCAACTGTGAAAAACTTATACGCAGATTCAAAATGCATTCAATGTGCCCTTCCTCTACTCTGATGCCTTTGTGTAAAGTACGGTAGTCTGATCTTAATTCATGAGTGGATGCCACATAATGGAATGGAAAAAGAAACTCTGCATTATGGCTATGTACTAGATTCTGAGTTTAAACTCACTTTGTAGTCTCTACAGTGCAGAAACATATAAACTACATTTGTCTTACCATCAATTTTCTAAGTACAATGACATCAAATCTATTTAATTTTTGTGACTGCCAGACAGAGTAGATGGACATGGAATGTGGAAGGTAATGAAAAAATATGGAGAAGATGGAAGTACAGTAGCTGAATGCCATCATGATCACAAACAAACTACAGACTGCCATCCATGTACTAAAAAGGCATAAACAAACTGTAGGAATTTGCACAGTCTTGAAGGAACGGACACTGAGGGGCACTTACAAAATAATAAAACCTGTCCTTGTACTGAAGGAACAAAAACACAACACACCAGAAAAAACTTAACCTTGTACTGAAGGGAAAAAAAAATCATTTGTACTGCAGGGGCATGAAACGAACTAAAAAACTAATTCTTCGGTTAAAAGGGCACAAACCCTCTATGTAAACTAATGCCTGCATTAACATGGACACAAAGTAGCTACAGAAATATGTCCCTGCAGTAATGAGGAAGAAAATTTAGAAACTTGTCCTTGTACTACTGGGGACCATTCAGAAGGTACTGGATTTACCCAAGGCCTTCAGCTCAAGAGGAAGGCCACGGTGGAGCTTGAGGACAGTCTTGTAGAGGAGGCGTACTCGCTGGGGATGTGTAAAAGCCTGTGTCACAATCTTCTCCCGCCCCATAACTTCTCTTCACTCTGGAACTACCGATGGAAAAATTTGTGGTTGAGTAGCTAGGTCAATTGTTTTGATGTCCTTTTTTGCTACTGATACTTTTGTTATGATGACATATTTTACACTGTATTCTTGCTGACTCCAGATAATCTAGGTGATTCAGCTCAAGGGAGATCATTAGAAAAGGGGTAAATGATGATTACACAATATTCAACCTTGCTAGTTCAGAAACTTTCTCCTAGTGCAGATACAATTGTCTACAGTCAGCAAAGTTTCAGGATGTTACTCCATTGATGAGTACATGCCCAACCCTTGTATTTAAGGGCTCTTAAGTAACAAAATTTAAGCAAAAGAGCACACATAAAAATAAGTGATGTACAAGCACTCTCACCGTCCGAGATTTGCGTCAACGGGCCTATAGTCGTGTTATATATTACGATTACATAATAAATCACCCCAGCCTCACAGATCACAACACTAAATACCACCCGGGCCTTGGTAAATAGTGAAGTAGCATTTGTATAAAAAAGAAAAACAACAGGTTGATCTTTGTATCCATAGAGTGTCTTAACTGTTTACTTATATATTTTAGAGTATCTGAATAGGTAATTTTTTTTTTTAAATCATAGAGGCTAAATTTTTTATCGCACGGGTTGCTTGGAGGGGCTATTCCGCAGCGAGCGTGTGACTTTGGCCACCATATTGAAACACCCGCACTCGTCGCCTCCACCATAGCAATGACTGTTCTTGGCTTGCTGTCCCTGTCTCACTGTTGCTTCTATATATACATACTTATCATAACACAAAAATATATACAGATTATGAATTCTTTCTGCCTAGCTCTACGAATTATATACCTAATACATTTAGCCAAGAGTATGTATAAAACAACGTCAATGGTTGCTGCAGTGCACAACATACCTTTCTCTCTCTCTCCCTGACCGTCTTGGCCTAATGTCTGTTTAATTATGATAGTAAAGATAAAATTGAGGTCGATGAAAAGTGCACATATACGAATGTATTTCGCCATCATAAAGTAGATAAACACATTATATACAGCAAAAAATTGTCATTATCTATTAACAGTACAACTTACACATCATCTACTGTATATATATATTATATATATTATATATATATATATATATATTCATCATCATCAGCCGTTGAGGTTCACTGCAGGACCGGCCTATCCCTACCGAAGCAGGGACGATACAGCCAATGTATCTCTACCCAGTTGTCAGGTAGTGATTGTATATAGGGTGAGAAGTGCTTGTGAGTGTGATTGTAGTGTTGGAGTGGCTTTGGATGTGTGTGTAGTCTGTGAACCAAGTGTAATCGGCCCGCCTTAAGCCGATTGGATACTAGTATGCGACACTGGTTCAACCGCAGCACCCTTTGTGTCCGCCAAGTAGCAAGTGGCTTGGTGAACGCGTCCCAAAGTTTTTTACAACTCTGGCGGGACTTCTATAATTATTTCTTACTAATTTTTAAATACAATCTAGCCAGTAGCATTCGTAGTTTAGCCCTAATAATACTGTAGCACTGTGATACCAGTTTTATTAATTTGCGAATATGATTGTCCTCACTGGAGGCATTAAACATGGTGTTTAGACAGTCAGATATTCTCTGAACAGTAATACAGTGCGAGCTGTTGTATAACACAGCTGTGGAAAACTCTAATGGCGTAGGCTGATGTTTTACGATTTTTTTTTCATTTGCAAAATTTGAAAGTATTTCTTAGTTTCATGACATTTTAACTACACTCACATGCATAGAAGAGGCCTCCCCTGCCTCTCTTGCAAATGAAACTGCTCAAATAACTATAGCCTTTAGATGCTGATACCAGCGTTTCTGGAGAAGGAAGAATCTTTTCTTGGTCATTTATCATGTCCAGCAATCTTGTAGAATTAGCAACAAGATATATTTCTTACTTGTAAAATGTAATGCCATCTCTCTTCGATGAATTCCTATGCCCATTTTTGCATCCGTAAGCTATGCAGTGGACCATGGCACTATATTTTTCGGATTCAACGGCTGATTTCAAAAGCACGGGCATCAGGCGAAGTGCATTCATCACCCTGGTGGCGGACTGGCGGTCACAAACTACGTGGCGCTACTCATAAGAAAGCCCCTCCATATTGCAGAGCTCAGTTTTGCGCTGCGTAGTTTGTTGATCCGCCGCCAGGGCGACAATGGTGTAATAGCAGCCATGTTTGACTACTTCGCCTGGAACCTGCGCCTTCTGAAGTCTGCCAGTGAATCCGGAAAATATATTGCCATGCTCCACTCCGTAGCTTAGGGCTGGAAAAATGGCACAGGAATTCATCGAAGCGAGATGGCATACATTTCAAAGGTAAGAAATATGTCTTGTTGCCAATTCTATAAGACTGCTGATAAACGCAATACATTTGTTTACCTTCGTGTAATATGCAGGATATTCGCATCGCATATAAAAAAGTCTAAGCTGCTGAAAATAAAGTGTTCAAGACGACAGAGAGAGAGAGAGAGATAACAGCTCATAACAGGTAGGCTACTGTGTTCTCAAATTAATAAAATTGATATCACAGTGCTACGGTATTATTAGGGTACATCGCAAAAATCCATCACAGAGGAAGCTATTGGTGCTAAAGTAAGAATGCAGCTGGTTAGGTTGATTGTATTTCCAAATCAGTTGGAAATAATTATGAGTGTTTATGTATATAGAGATATGTGAAGGTAGTACTCTTAATAACTGATAGATAATGACACTTTTTTTACTGCCTTTTACTATTCCTCTGAACTGCCTGGTTGCATCCCTCCACCACTACGGTAACGGGGGGCGCGTAACACCCATTTAAAAACAAACTTTCATCCCATCTCTGTCCAACTCTAATGCAAGAGTTAACCTTTACTACCAGTCCTTCGTGTATGCAACAGGTCAACTGTGGAACTGTTTCCCTCTGTCTATATTTCCTACTTCCTGTAACCCCCAGTCTTTCAAACGCAGTGTGTCCAGGCTTCTCGAAATGAGCGGATCTTGAAATTGGCTCTGTTATTTATTTATTTATTTATTATTATTATTATTTTTTTTTTGAGGGAATAACCTTACGGGCTTCTGGCCTTTGATTCCTTCTTCCTTGTATAAAAAACTAATGTGCTTATGTAAGTTATGATGGCGAAATGTACATTATAGTAGTACCTATATGTGCTCTTTTCATCGACCTCAATGTTATCTTCACTGTTATAATTGTACAGACATTAGGTTGAGATCATAAGGGAAAACGAAAAAGATAAAAGGGTATGTTTGACATTCATTGCATCAACCTATGACGTTGTTTTATTCATAATCTTGGCTAAATGTGTCCCAAATAATTTTAGAGCTAGGCAGAAAAAAATCATAGTTTATGTACATTTTTGTATTATGATACATCTGTATACATGGAGGCAGTACTGAGACAGAAAAAGCAAACTAAGAACAATGTTCCAATTGCGTTAGCATAGTGGAGGCAACGAGTGCGGGCGTTCCATTATGGCGACCGTATGCCACACGCTCGCTGTGGAGACATCCCCTCCATGTTATAGAGCTCATTGCTCTGACACCTGCAAAACGCAGCAAATTCCAGCACATTTACTGAACTAAAATAATTCATCTATCCTCCCAAATAAAAAAGAAAGAAAGAAAAAAAAAAACTTATTTTACTACTGCTTCGGTCTTGCAGAAAATCAGTCAGTAGCGTTTTTGTTAGGTAATTTAACATACCGTATTTTACTGGCGAGCTTATCGGTACACCCTTTCCCTTCCCCCTGGAGAGGTGTAATAGCTCTACTGTCGAGCTGAGTTACATACCCTTTCAAGGTAGTCTGCCTCGTCAGCATATCATTGCTATCATCCTTAACAGTTTATTTTGCACAGTAACTTTTAGGCCATTCCTGGGCATTCTCTTGCATGCATTTTACATTTTTCGTAAATTGACAGATGGCCTGTCGATTGCACTAGCCGCATGAGTCAGTTACCGTGGTCATAAGGTTTGAGGAGGGAAGGTTTTGCGCCTTCATCTTGGGGTTAACTTATTTGCTCATGACTGCTTCTTTTCCCTGCATAATTATACATTTCTTCAGGAACTTTGTGCCTGTTAAGGAAAACACCCCAAACTGTGAAAGTTACAATTTTAGGACGTATAGTCAAGCTGTTTTCTTCCCTGACAAAAATTCGTAGCCCATTTCAGCTCAGTTGATGGCAGACTAGGGAATAAATCAGACTACTAACCATGAGGACACATTCCTGCCTCATAACTAAGGCTTATGAAATTTCGGGCAACCACGTCAAAACATTCAAATTGTAAGAATGACCTAGTTCTGTCACATGAAAATAGACTATAATAAGCCTTTCACGTACAGGTCCGTATTCTCTTTTGCTTTGTCCATGTCTTCCTCAGCAATTTAATTTTTCTATTACATCTTAACATCCAACTGTACCTTACTCATGTCGGTATTACAAAAGCTGTACAACATGTTTAAGGAAGATTTGCTACGACGTGTCCTGTGCTAGCGAAAATATGACTTAAAGGAAAATCAGCATGGCTAGGAAGTTGCTTTGGTCCCAGGCTCATCTGACAGGGTGGACTACTGGCTGAAGTTGCCCTTATCCTGCAGTCCACCAGCCTTCTTTCTGGGGACAGGAATAAGGATGTTTACATAACCGGGGAACGGAGCAACTCGGCTATATCGGTGCCACCACAAGGCGTCCGTCTCATGCACCGTATGAGATGGTAAAGGATGATGGTAAACAAAGGGAGGCACGGTCCAGCCTTTTATATGATAACAGTAAAAACACAAACAATAACACTACAGCCTACCTATCAAATAAGACATTAATAATAATAATAATGATAATAATAATAATAATAATATTAATAATAATAATAAAGAAAAATTTGCGGGGTTTTGAGTACCTTCGTAACACTTGTGGGGGATCAACCCGTTTTCAGTTTATTCTTGCTACCTTCAGACGATTTGAGTCAGCATTATGAGAGATTTTTCGAACTGGAAGGATTAGATGTAAATTTTATTAACCTCTTCAGTGTGAGAGCTCTTTCCTAGACTGAGTAAAAGCGTCTAGAGGACGCAAGAATAAATGAATAAAGAACGTCATTGGAGAGAGAGAGAGAGAGAGAGAGAGAGAGAGAGAGAGAGAGAGAGAGAGAGAGAGAGAGAAGCAAGAATAAATAACGTCATTGGAGAGAGAGAGAGAGAGAGAAAGAAAGAGAGAGAGAAGCAAGAATAAATGAATAAAGAACGTCATTGGAGAGAGAGAGAGAGAGAGAGAGAGAGAGAGAGAAATACCTATCCCACCTTCGCTAATGAGAAATACACACAGGTACGTACAGTCTTCAGTGTGGTCATGTTGCGTGGGGAGGTATAAATTAAGGAGTGGCAGGTGTGGGGTGGTGTAGGGAGATGGTGTGGGTATGAGGTGGTGTTTTGGAGTGTAGGGGTGTTGTGGAATGGTGTGAAATGCTGTCAGGTGGTGTGAGTGGCTGTGGACTGGTGTGAGGAGATAGAGTGGAGTGCAGGGGTGTTGTGGAGTGATGTGAGGTTGAGGTGGGGTAGTGTGATGAGATAATGTGAGGCAGTGTCAGGGTTGTGGTGGTGTGGTTTGGGCTGATGTGAAATAGTGTGAGGAGGTGTAACAGAGTGTGCTGGTGTTGTGGAGTAGTGTGGGAAGGAGCCGGGTAGTGTGCCGAGAAACTGTGGAGGAGGTGGTGTGTTGTACTGTGATATAGTGTGGTGTAGGGTATATATAGGCAAGGTGTAAGCTAGTGAGATGTGGTGATGTGAAGAAGTGTGCTACGGTGTTGTGGGTGGTATGAGGTGATGTAGTGTGGAGTGGTGTGGCCTGAGGAAGCCGATGTTGATAAGGTGTACAGTATGCGAGGTATTAAACAGGTGTCGTAAGGTATACTGTAGAGTTATAAAGTGTGGTGAAACGTCGTGTGGTGTGGTGTAACTGTAAAGAGAATGTGTAAAGGATATAAACAGTTGAAATGTAATGGTGTGCGAGCTGGCATAGTGTTATCTACCCTATCCACAAAGACGGCACTATTATTTTATTTCTGCCACTGCCGGACGATTTCATTTACCAACGCCAGAGGTCTTGCAGTGATGGGGTTAAAGAGTGTAGTGATAACCGACGGTATATGGATAGTATAAAGATAGGAAATGACAGTATAAACATGGCATATATAAACATGCAGACATGCATGACAGAAGCCAACATGCAGTATAATTACACTAATTAACAGATTTAGTGAGTTCTGCCGTGCCAGTCATACACATTTCTTACAACACGGAATTTTAATCCCTTCAGTAGAATCACGTCTTCGTTTATTCTTGCACTTTCCAGACGGTTTTATTCAAGTTGGTTGTATCAATAGAATGAATATGGTACGATAACTTTCTCTACACCACCATCATCGAAGTTAACGAAGACTATAGTTACCCCTTCAATTCCAAAATCCCATCCAAGACAGAATGCCCAGTGTTAGCAAGGATAACTCATAACAAGTGTCATCGTGGTGTAAAGAGGTCAACAGGCTTCTTACTGGCCATCTAAACCACAACCCCAGGCGCTCTCCAAGACACTGCTGAGCTGCTTATCCTCCAACGGACACTGACTGAAGAATTTCTTGCACGAGGTAGGATCGCTAGTCTGGCGTCCTACTCCTGTCGCGTGTACGAAAGCTGTGTTGTATGAGGTCTTGGCGTCATCGGAGAACATACGAGCCAGGATCGCTTCATGCGGGGAGAGTGAGTCCTTTGCCTTGGTTTGCAGGATACAAAGCAACTTCAGGATGCAGTCGTCCGGGTCTAGCTGGCTCACCGTTCCTAGTAGCAGGTTATCCTCACTGTTACCCTCCGTTTCACCCTTCAGAGAGCGAGGGTGAATGTAGTGTCCCTTATGGTGCCATCCGTGGTGACCGTAGTGTTGGGTATAATCGTGGTGGTGGTCGTAATGGTGCGTAGGGCCCGTGTGGTAGTGAAGCACGGCGTAGTGTGGCACGGACTGGTGTGGGACAGCGTGGTAGTGATCGTCATAGGTTACGTACCCTCCTACAATTCCACTTTTAGCCAGGAGTTTTGTTTTGAGCGCAGCCCCTATGAAAGCCCCCTTGAGAGCTGCCAGGGCCACGATTAGGCTAGCATCTATGGCAGCTAGCAGGCAGCTCAGGCACATCCCAGCTAGCAGTACACGCAAGGCCACCATCTGGAAACATGCAAGAATATTGTAGACAACACATACATGGTAATATTCGCACACACACACACACACACACACACACACACACACACACACACACACACACACACACACACACACACACACACACACACACACACACACACATTAACATATGCAACAGGCTGTAACATCAAAGCACACCACACACGTCACTCTTATTAGCACACCAACAACACAACACCTGCAACTCAGAGCCACGCTGATATAACCAGGTCGCTCACTGCCTGGCTATACAAACGTGCCTCACCTACGTCCCTCTCCCGCAGTGGGAGTGTGGTGGGCTGCAGCTCAGAACTTAAGCCTGCATCAACCGGGATCGCGTTTCAAAGAAATTGAGGCTGCTAGTACTATTACTACGAAAACTACTACTACTACTACTGCTGCTGCTGATGTGCTGCTGTTACGTCTTCTTCCTTTTTGTCTTCGTCAGCTTAAACTACTACTCCTTTAACCCCTTCACTACGAGAGCTCATTTCAAAGTTGAGAAAAATCGTATATACTCATTTGGCTTCTACTTGGCCCAAATTTTCGTCTCTTTGTCCTTAATTTTCAAGTAGCTTCCTTATCTTTCAGTTTGTGTCCGTATAACCTAATTCATCCCTGTATTTTTTCATGCAGTAACTCTCATTTATATCCGTGTTTATCAGTCAGTGTGTTTTTTCAGTGTCCTTGATTTTAAGTTAAAGTCTGTGTTTTTTCAGTTAGTGTCCGTGTTTTTTCAGTTAGTGTCCGTGTTTTTTCAATTAGTGTCCGTGTTTTTTCAGTTAGTGTCCGTTTTTTCAGTTAGTGTTCGTGTTTTTCAGTTAGTGCTCGTGTTTTATCAGTTAGTGTCCGTGTTTTTCAATTAATATCTGTGTTTTTCAGTTAAAGTCCGTGTTTTTCAGTTAGTGTTCGTATTTACGCGGTCCGTAGCAGCCCACCTCTCGTCCTTGGTGGGGGAGGGTGCGTGAAGGCCAAGGACAAGGACTGGAGTGAGGGGTCGGGCCTCATTCTGGCTCTTATATACTCCGCCTCCCTCCCACCCTCACTTCATCCCCTTGTTCTCCTATCCTGTGTGTGTGTGTGTGTGTGTGTGTGTGTGTGTGTGTGTGTGTGTGTGTGTGTGTATCCGCCATTTTTCCTCACCATTTCTCCTTTCCTCTCTTCTTCTTCTTCTTCAACTTATCTCCCCGACAAATATTTCTTACTTCGTCCTCCTTCCCCCTTCTTTTCTTTTTACCCGCAGCTACCCAACTGGTTCCTGTGGCTTCTCGTACACTGCAAGCCAGACACGCTACCACCAGGCCACCATTGCTCCGGGATGAGTATGACGATAAATACATGGCAGTAAAGAGACGCAGGGCCGGATCCAACACTTCGGAAATTGATGGAGAGGGATGTGATTCATAAAAGTATTACCACGATTATAAATTCATGCAGTCTCTACCAAATTCCTCAGAGTTTATTACCCAGATCGTCTTTTTGTGATAACATTTACGTAAGAGAACTATCGCATATAGTTTGGTTAATAACACTGTTCTTTCATTATTGTTCTGCCGAAAATAGGAGGGTCATACGCTCCCACGACCCTCCCACCCCAAACCTGTGCCTGCAGACAAACATATATGCCCTCTTATGGTCGGGGTAGCTCATGTATTCTATTCCTGCTAACACCAGATGAGTTTCTTCCAATAAAAATGTCATAAGAACTTAAGCCATTTCTTACTGTCACAATTAACTCTCTCATTATTGGAATAACTTTATTATTCTGTTCGAGGTAACATTAGATGATTTGGTTCAGGGGAGAGTGAGTGCAAGGAACCTGAGAGCGTTAATATGGATGGTGAATGCATGGACCCACGATGCAGAGGTCAACCACCCTCGCATACCTTCCTCCTGTGACCTCAACACCAAGCCCTTCCTGCATTCTCTCTCTCTCTCTCTCTCTCTCTCTCTTACTACCCCTTACCCTGTCGAATTTTATTTTTCTTCTCTCCTTGGCCATGAACGCTTCTTCCCTGGGGTCCTTTGCAGTTTTTCGAACCCTGTAGTATATTCCAGCTAATGTCACAGAATTATATTCATCTAAGAAAATTTCTGCAGCAAAAAGATTAGTAC
This sequence comes from Coenobita brevimanus, assembly GCF_032717465.1. Taxonomy (NCBI): domain Eukaryota; kingdom Metazoa; phylum Arthropoda; class Malacostraca; order Decapoda; family Coenobitidae; genus Coenobita; species Coenobita brevimanus. Next base: position 37,787,346 of record NC_137013.1, read on the forward strand.
TTGTCTTGACTGTGGGTACGGTAGAGAATTGACACTCTCAGCAACTGCACCTAGACCAGTGGAGTGTTTACCTATCCCCAGCTGGCGGTGAGAGCAGAGTCCGGGAGAGAGGGGTGTTAATGGTACCAAATAGGGCCGGATCCGGTACTTTGGAAAAGGGGGAGCCTGATTCCCAGCAGAATTATCTCGACGCATTTAAATAAAAAAAAAAAAAATTAAAATGTACCATTATTTAAATTGCCTTAATCATAGAATTACAATAGTATAAAAAATATTGGTGCAATAAGATATTTAATGCATAATACTTTGAATAACTTATTTTTTGTAAGTCATCATTGGTCTGTCGAAAATATTGGGATCTCTGCTCCCCCCCCCCCCAAATCCGTGCCTGCCAAAACATTAGGACCCAGAGGCTGATTTCCACTGTGCACCATTTTTACACCTTTTCTTATCCAGGAAAGTCTAGATTAGGTTTGCTTTGTTTTCTTAGTATCAGCTTAGATTAGTTTGTTAGTCATTTAGGTTTATCTGTTAGGTTCGGTTCGGTTATGATAAGTTAGAGTAGACAGAAGATGAGCAAATAGTGGAAGACTGATCATTCCGAGAAAATTAAACGATTCGTGCCTTCAAAAATGGTATGCGGAACGGAGACATACAGCCTGGAGAATAAGGCAGGAGCTCATTGATATACTATTAATAGACTTTATTATTTCCTAGTCGAGGTGTGTTAAGTCTGCTTATCGTTCACGCATTAGGAACAGAACATACATTGGCCGACTTACTGTTTTTCTATTTCCTTGGGGGAGGGAGGATCACTGCAGCTAAAGGATAGGAGGCCTATAAAGTTTCTTAGCTTAGGGGCCTCAAGGTGTCTTTCCCGGGCTCTGGGTGAGGGTGTGGGGTCAAACAGAAGGCACAGTCATATTATCCTCTCAGCCTTCTGTCTGGCATCACCTGTTCATGGTTGAGAGAGGGAGAGAGAGAGAGAGAGGACTGAAGGGGTTACAAGCGTTCAAAGCAGTGCCACAATGTCACCTTTCAAGGCCGTCTACCTTCCGCACTGCGATGGTATCTTCATTTAAAGTTTACCACCTCCAGATCATTTTACTCGGCTGAGGAAGGCCACTTGGTAGTGAAGAGGTTAATGAAGGCTGTATCTAACCCTGCATTTCGGAAAGCTACCCCCCAAGCTAAATACTCACCAAGAGGCTGCAAAAATAAAGTAGTAAACACGTCACCGGAAAGTGTTGTGACTACTGTGACAATCTCGCAGCTCTAGGCGTGCTAAGCAAACAAGGATTCCACTACATTTACAGAAAGTGCCCCTAAAAATACCTTGCTGTGTTTAAACTACTGACACACAAGGCGTAGATGAGATTTCAAAAACGAGGTGGGCAAGGGACGGCCAAGCATAACTGTGGGATGGCCCAAAGAAAACACTTTAGGCGGGCCGGGTGGTGTTCCCCCAGATATCTGGTGTGGCCATGGATATTTCATGGGTGTCCAGTGCCACCTTGACCACTCCACTGGTCACGCTTTCTAACTATCTGTTTAACTATCTATTTTACCATCTGTTTTAGCCATGTTCAGAGCAGTCCTAGAATCTTACAATTTAATCCCGTAAACCGGAGGACGTACGTTTCATCTTATTCTTAATACTTCCAGACAGCCTTAGTCAACTTACGAAGGGTCTGTAGTAGTGAAAGGTTTATTGAGGTTTATATGGCCACCCTGATCGCAGCCTCCCCCACACTAAATAAAAGCGTCTGGAGATGGCAGGAATAAAGATTAGTCATCGGATTCCAGGTGTTCAGGCCCACGAAGTAAGAAACAGTTCGTCAGTGTTTATGCATTGCCCTAAATTATGTCTCGTCCCTGCGACCTCGACACACACACAGCGCCAAGGCGGAGAGGAAGGAAGAGACATGGTGGGGTGATCGTCCGCGTGACCTTGACAAGCGGTGTTCCTTAAGGGCGGGTCTTTGTGCCTGCAGGGGTTTGGGCTAACCTGGGTTGAGCCCCATGGATTTAAGGTCAAAGCAGTTGTTGTTGTTGTTGTTCAGTTGCCCCCGTCCGTCTGGCTGAGCAGACTCATCAACTGCTGGCAAGCAACTGCCCTTGCAAGGCCGTCTTGTGCAATGAACTGATGTTTCCTTGTGGTAGACAGCACCTCGCCACAGTGAGGAGAGGGGGGAAAAATGTGAAGGTTTGGTTCCTGGATGAACGCCGCATTTGCATCTCTGCACTCGGTAAAAGAGGCGCCATAGTAGGCTTCACATTACCCCGTTATCTGGTTGTAAGGTTACCACCCAGCATGGTAAATGAATTCATGGGTTACATGAAACCATCAGGAGTGTCATTTAGTGTAGAGCCACGTGATGTGGAAAGAAGAGTAATAAATAGTGAAGGATGGATGGGAGAAACAGGAAGAGAGGAGGGCAGACATTAAAAAAAAAAAATGATAATAGTGAAGGAAGAAGCAGGCAGCTCCACATCAAGTGAATGGATGATGGTCGCCACCACCTACCATCCAGTCTATGCAGCTGTGGACATGAGCACTGATGCATTTCTTTCTGATAAGTAACAAATCCGTGAGCAATGGCTTTCGAAACACGGTGATGCGATATTTGGACACCTATACACGTTCCAAAATATTATATGTGAGTTTCACAAGTGCTTGACTGAAAACTGGAAAAAGATGTTATCGTTCGCAGTTGTTCGGTCAGAGAGGTGACATTAATATTCCCGATATACTTCGTACTTCAAAAGATGTCTACGGTAGTTATGGCCAAGTAACGTCCACTGAATTTGACTGAATTTGATCTGTACCTTTTATTTTTTATCAAATTATATTTTCCGTGTACTTTTTTTTTTTTTTTTTTCAAAGAACCAAGAGAGTAAAAACGTCAAGCACGAACCTCACCGAGGGGAAAGAAAAAAAAAATTAAATATCCGGTCGTATTCTAGGTGAAGATTAGTACTTAGCAAAAGTTGATTATCAGCCTTAATAACCCCCCTGTGGTCGTTAGGCATAAAATTAACTCTTCTTTCTCTTCCTGCTCCGTTCAGTGCTAGGCTCCTGGATAACCGTTTGAACCCTGTGCCCGAGTGGCATCTTTTGACAAGAAAATCGCCAGGTGTTAAAGTAAATAAAATCCCCAGGTGTAAACAGAATCGTCTGGTGTTAAATAAAATCCCCAGGTGTAAACAAAATCGTCTGGTGTTAAATAAAATCCCCAGGTGTAAACAAAATCATTAGGTGTTAGAGTAAATAAAATCCCCAGGTGTAAACAAAATCATCAGGTGTTAGAGTAAATAAAATCCCTAGGTGTAAACAAAATCGTCTGGTGTTGAAGTAAATAAAATCCCCAGGTGTAAACAACTTCAGAGAAACCTTTATTTGAGATGATTTTTGAAGGCATTAACTGCTAGGATTTCCCTCAGCTAAACAAAATCGTCTGAAGTTAGCCTGAATCAACTCCCCAAGTACATCGGCATCAGGGAAAGGGTTGACCGTATCAGAGCGATGCCCTCCTTTATTTTTGACGTATCCAGACGATTTTATTTATCTTAAAGTACTTGAGTTGGAGGGGTTAGATAATAGCCATTATTGACCCCTTCACTACCAGAAAGTCTCAATGATAATAATAAAAATAATAATAATAATAATAATAATAATAATAATAATAATAATGATAATAATAATAATAACAGTTATGATGATTGTGATGGTGATGATGATGACGATGATGATGATACTACTACAAGTCTACTAATAACAACAACAACAATAATAATAATAATAATAATAATAATAATAATGATAATAATAATAATAATAATAAACATGTCATCGCATTAAACGGGTTAAGGTTATAATTACCCACAAATTCAAAAGTCAGTCTCAACCCTTTCAGTCCGTTTACGTGCTTTGCTGATCTATGTTTGCTACCTCCAGACGATTTTATTCAGCTTGGGGCAGGCGTGTTGTGGTGAAAGGGTTGATGAAGGCTATATCAATCCCCTGAAGTTCTAAGGCTCCTCCTGGCTGAATAAAACCGTCTGGAGAGTGAAGGGGTAATGGTTTGTGTGTCGAGGTAGAGAGAAAACACACACACACACACACACACACACACACACACACACACACACACACACACAGAGGCACGCACGCGCGCGCGCGCGCATTTTCTGTTACCTACGTTTCAGAAAAAAAACTGCCATTCTGTTTGAGAAAGTGTGTGTGTGTGTGTGTGTGTGTGTGTGTGTGTGTGTGTGTGTGTGTGTGTATGTGTGTGTGTGTGTGTGTGTGTGTGACTTTGAAGGGACACTGCCTTGCTGTGGGCAATGCATGTAGAATCCCAATGACGAGTGAAACAATACTAGCCGGTTGCAGCCATAATATACTGATTTTACTTTGACCTAAAACAGCATTTTCTTTATACTGAATTCTGAGTTGCACCAAAAGATTAACCTTAGAATATGATGCTAGTCATGAAGATGTACTTTGGGAAGGATGTAGAGCTGCTGTTTTGTCTTTTTGCCTTGTGAGATAAGCTGTAAAAGAACGATAATCTGAGCCAGGTTAGAGTAAAAGGAGGATAGGCAGGTCCAGTGTAAGGGATAAGGCGAAGTGTTCCCCTCGCCATAAGCAACCGAGCCTGCCATGTCGCCCAGTACACAGCGCTCATAAATAATGCTGTTGTCTACTGGCGATGAGTTTTATCGTGATCCACGTTTTTATCATGGTCATCCACGACTTCATGTAATTATGATGGTGGTGATGATGATAGAACAACTATACTAACAAGAACAACAAAGCAGCAGCAACAACAACAAAACCATTAATGATAATAACAAGACAGTACTTAAAGAGCTTATACCTCCGCCAGCGTCAGTAATGTTTATTTTGTATTCCTGCATATGGATCCGGAGCCACCTCAAAATCTGATCAGACGAAGGCTTTTAGGTTTCACAGAGATAATTCTACGGCCATAGTCAGCCCTGTCACACTATATAAGCAGATGATGCCTTCGCCAATTTGTAATTTATTCCTGCACGCCGATCCGGATCCACCTCACTCGCTGCCCACCTATCCATCAGATTTCACTGCAATCCTGTAACGACTTTTTGAGATTTTTGTGCAGAAAAGGACAGACACGGGTAAATACATAACTTTCCCCAACTTCGGTGACAGAGTTAATAACAAAATCATCATCATCATCATCATCATTATCATCATCATCATCATCCGGACCTCCTGCCCACCCTAGGGCAGGTTGAGGTGGTAGGCGGGGGCGCTTACCATCCACTCACTCAGTGTAGGGATGCCTAATGGTCTCTACACTGAGTGACAAGCTAAATGGTTTCCTGTACCCAGGAAACCATTCACTGCGCTGCTTCGTAACCATATAACCGAGGTTTTTGACCCGGTGAAGTGTCCCCCAGATTCCCCTCTCTATAATCACTTAATCATGGCGGACGTAATAATAGAATAGTAATAATAATAATAATAATAATAATAATAATAATAATAACACCCAAGCCAGGTATATCACTGACAATAATGATGCTGGAGATTATTACTATTACCGAAGCAATATCACTGTCCAACATCCGCCGCGACACAGCAGTTCCCCGAAAATAAGCATTGTTCGGCGTGAGGATGCTGCTGCTGTCACGTTGTCTCCTCCCCACACCTCGTATTTTACTCTTCCGTCAATTATTTTATCCAGTAATTTGCGGGTCATTTACTGTCTTGGGAACGGCGGTGGCTCGATCGGTAGCGCATTCGTCTCGTCAAGCTTGTGTCTCGAGTTTAGGGTTCGAGCGTGAGAGAGATGGGTGGGGGAGAAATGGCTGGCTAGTTGTGTGTGTGTGTGTGTGTGTGTGTGTGTGTGTGTGTGTGTGTGTGTGTGTGTGTGATGGCTTATTAACTTGTGACAGGGTTGAAAGTAGGTATAAATGTCTGATACACTTAAACGCCTTAACCCGATGAACAAAACATAACATTGCTTCATTCATCGTATTTCCCGACCAACAATTAATAACAACTAAAATACAGCAAACTCTCATCCTTTTTCTGACCAGCTCTCTAATGCAAGAGTTAACCGCCACTCCCAGTCCTTCATGTATGCAACAGGTCAGCTCTGGAACCGTCTCCCTCTGTCTGTATTTCCGACAGCCTATAACCTCCAGTCTTTTAAACGCAGTGTGTCTAGCCATCTGGAATGAACGGATCTTGAATTTTGCTCTCTCTTATCTTGTTTTTATTTTTTCTTGGAGGGAACAATATTGTGAGCTTCTGGCCTTTGGCCCCTTGTACCATGCATAAAGATCAGTGGCAGAATTTGACAGTACTACGACCCTACATCATTTCAATAGCACTTCTTGACTAGTAACATTTTTGCGTTAATCTCTTCTTACAGCTCAGCATTCAAGATGAAGGGATGGTAATTTTACTCCTAGTTTAAGTGGATAGAGCTTAATTAAAATGAATGAACTCTATATGAAACAGTAATATGCATTTGGGAAACCTAACCCATTCACCCTAATAACGCACTTTTTTTTTTTTTTTTTTTTTTAAGCACCAGACGGTTTCGTGCAACTTCGGAGTGTTAGCATCGACAACTGAAATGGGAACCTGGACTGTACATTGGACGGTTGCGTGTAGTAGTCTAGGGAATATTGGGACTAAGGACAAATGAAGTGCTTACCTTGATGGACCCCGTGTAGTCGATATGTATTTAAGGCTTCTTCCTGAATTAACAACGCGTGACTTACAACAGGGATTTGATCTTAACATCTTCACTCCCATGACGTATTTTACTTGGTTATTTATATATTTATTTATTCATTTATTCTTATCACCAACGATTTTATTCAGCTTAGGGGCTACTTCCCTGTCCGGTGTTGCGTATAATCTCCATTCACCCCTACAGTGCTAGAAGTTCATCTCAGTCTGAACAAAGTCGTCCCGTGGTTTGCTAAGTAGTAGTAGTAGTAGCAGCAGTAGTATTAATAGTAGTAGCAGTAATAGCAGTAGCAGTGAAATAACAACAATAATAATAATAATAATAATAATAATGAGAATTTTGGCATTTTCTCACTGGTTTCCTCAGTCGCAATACACTGAACATATTGAGTAAGGGTAATCAGTCCAATTTTTTTATGTTACGTTCAGACGATTTTATTTAGCTGACGGAGGATTTTAGAACTGGTGGAGTTGGATATAATTTCCAATAACCCTTTCACTACGAGGGAATTTCACATAAAGGTAAATAAAATAATCGTGATTTGATTGAAAAGAATAGTGTTGTCGGACTGAATGGGTTGCCTGCTTCATTTCCAGGACGATTTTTCTGTTTGTCTTGCTACCTTCAGATGATTTTGTTTAACGACTAAGTGAAGTTCTGGTACAGGTGTTGATTTCGTTCATATGACTGCTGACTCAAAAAATGTCTCCGGGGTAAAACTGTGTAAAGGTGGCAGGAATATAAGTCAAAATGTGTCTTCCAGCTGGCCGTGCTAAACTGATTACATTTATTATTATATGGTGAAATTTTTGAATATGGTAATCGAAAAAATACATATACGTGTACGAGTATGAAAAGAATGACTGAACCCTGGCAGTGTTTATAATGAAAGTTCGGGAAACCAAGTCGGTTTAATTGTTATTTTCCCAAGTATAAATTTGGGAACGGAATATATATATATATATATATATATATACATATATATATATATATATATATATATATATATATATATATATATATATATAGAGAGAGAGAGAGAGAGAGAGAGAGAGAGAAGGGGGGGAGGTGGAACAACTGCCCTGGCCCACACCTGCCCTCGGTAAGACACTTGTAGGACAGACGTGGCCCAGGGCACTGCATGTGTGTGTGTGTGTGTGTGTGTGTGTGTGTGTGTGTGTGTGTGTGTGTATTAGAAAGAGCCCCTTCCTCCTCTCCATTACAGTAAGACAGCAAATCGGTATCAGTGAACAGTGTTAAATACTGTTTTGCCCAACTTCACAAACTTATGGGAAAATTTATGGGAATGAAAGAATAGATAATAAAGTAAAATAAATGTATGCAGTCAAGTATTTATTTATTTATTTATTTATTGAGAGAGAGAGAGAGAGAGAGAGAGAGAGAGAGAGAGAGAGAGAGAGAGAGAGAGAAGGGAGGGAGAGATGAGGGAGGTAGAGGGAGAAGAGGTGAGAGAGAGGGAAAGGTGAAAGCGAGGAGGGTGGTAGGTGGGTTTTTCCGAGAGAGAGAGAGAGAGAGAGAGAGAGAGAGAGAGAGAGAGAGAGAGAGAGATTTTGGATATTAGAAGCCTGGACGATTTCAAAGTATTTTTTTTTCTTTTTTTCGGGAGAGAATCAGGAAAAATACTATAATGATATGATATGAAAGGCGTGTATTGGAGGCATGAATCACAGCAGGAATTGTGAGGAATATAGAGGATGGACTTTCTTTTCGGGGACAAGAATCAGAGAAATAAAAATCATGGGGAATTCAAGTGATGGGTTTATTATCATTATTTTTCTTTTAGGACATAAATCAGAGGAGAAGAAATGTAGGCCAGTTCTAAAGTAGGACTGTTTATATATTTATTTATTTTATTTATTCATTTATCTGTTTTACTGATTAAGATGCATTTATTACTATACATATAATAAATATTTTTGGACATGAGAAAAAATTTGGTGATATGAGACGGATAGGACATTTATTTATTTATTTATTTATTTATTCATTCATTCATTCATTACTGTGCCATTTTTTATTTACCTATTTATTTACATGAACTGGATGAGAAGTCTAAACGTAGCTTGGGTATGGTTTTATTTTTCAGGATAGCCATCAGAAAAAAATGAAAGACGGCGGATATTAGCCTTTGGTCGCATACGAGTTTTTTTTTTTTTTTCTAAATGAGCCACGACAAGGAGAAGGAGGAGGAAGAGGAGGAGGAGGAGGAGAAAGAAGAAGGAAGAGAAGAAGTGCTAGAGGCTCGTTGAAGGCAAGGACAAAGAATCACAAAGTTGGAGGCATACTGGAGGAAGACAGAAGACAATGATGGAGAGATGTTGGAGGCAGGAGGAAGGGTGGAGATATACAGTGCTGGAGAAATGGTGGAGAGATGCAGTGAGGAGGTCGAGAGAGAGAGAGAGAGAGAGGGAGAGAGGGAGGGAGAGAGAGAGAGAGACGAGGTACAAACGTCAAAGGTGATAGAGGGGACATCGGAGTGACCGCGAGGGAGAAAGGAAAGTGTGAAGGGAAGGCAGTTCGGAGAAGGGCACATGTATGGTCAAGGCTGGTCGGGTATCTTCGTCGTGTCTTTTTTTTTTCTTGTGTAACTTTCTCCGTACTCTAAGTCATTGTCAGTTACGTATCACACACACACACACACACACACACACACACACACACACACACACACACACACAGAATACAGGCAGTATAAGGAAGTAAAACAGAGTAGAACTGAAGTACCCTTTGGATTACTATTATTTTTTTCGCTGTCATTCATTGATAAAATAAAATATGAGAAACAGGAATATTTTGGTCTTTCCGAGGCCTGCCGCAAGACCGGTAGGCAAGGTCTTCTCTTCCCCAGGCCGTTCCTACCAAGAACTGAAAGAAGGACCTGCACTGCAAATACCACGGCTGCTCTCGTGGTGTACCTTAAGGGGAAGACTGGATTTAGGGAAACTGTATGTCTTCCTCAATGTGTCCTCGTGTAGTCGATAAGCATTAATTTCGGTCTACGGATACCCCTATTTAGTTTATTTTATCTAGACTAATGGTGTTGGTGAGGGACGCCTTCAAGTGGTGGCACCGATATAATTGGTTGGCCCCGCTGCCCGGTTAAACTAAACGTCCCTCAGCTCCCTCCCTATTCCCCTGAAAGCAGGCTGGACTGCAGGAGGCCAGCATCAACCTGCAATCCACTGGCCTTATGTTCATTGGTGCCTGTGGTTGCTACACTTACTACAGCTACCTTGGCCAATTCCAGATTTTTTTTTTTTTTTCCGCTGAGAGATAGGCTACCTTATCAGTCAAAGGGCTAAGACCAATAAAATAATAATAATAATAATAAGGAAGACATAGAGGGATTGCTATCAAGAATTAACTGAAAATAATGCAGAAATGTAAAAGTATATTACCGAATGCACTGGAGTTAAAATATTGCTGTTTGGCAGTTAAAAATATAGCTAATTATTAAAGTTTACTTGATGGTGCAACCTGAGAGAGAGAGAGAGAGAGAGAGAGAGAGAGAGAGAGAGAGAGTTCAGCGAGTATAACATGTAGGCAAGACTGCAGTAGGATCATAATCGTGTGCAGCAGCTGCCATGTGTGGGTGTGCGGGCTGACCAAATACACATTTTCTAAACAGGCTGGAATAATTTCTACTCTTACTAGTCGCAGTCAGTGTCTTTCCACGCAGTGTTGCATCACTATCTTTATCAACTATGCGCAGTTATAATAATAAAAATAATAATAATAATATAAAATTAATAATAATATAAATAATGATGATAAAAATGAAGATATCAAAATAATAAAGTAAAAATAGATAAATAAATAAACCAGTAAAAATAAAGTCGACTTATCCTGACTAATCATTAATTTTGGGAGGAAGCCTCTTAACGTGATGAAACTCACTATTGCACAAGATTAGTCAGGGTTGCTCCCAAGGCATGTTGAGTGTTCTCGTATGATATTGACTTCCCCATATTGCAACACACACACACACACACACACACACACACACACACACACACACACACACACACACACACACACACACACAGATTCCCAGGAGAGGTATAGTATGTTGTGGGAAAGTACACAAAATTCTTTCATCTTAACTTGGCCCAGTTTTTCATCCTTTTGTAGCACATTTCACACAGCTCAGTGGAAGGAAAAGGCTATAGCACAGCTTTACATTCTTCCCATAGCACTTCTTCGTGACCAGCATCATTTTCTAGTGTTAATCTCTTGTTACAGCTCAGCAATGGAGATGGGGAGACGACAGTTTTGGGCTAAGTTAGAGTAAAAGGAGTTCAGTTAGAGTACAGTTAAATGAAGGCCGACACGAAACATCTATTTATACGTACACTCAGTTGCAAAAGTCCACCACTCCCTCCTGCCCCTGTCATCGCTGGAAGTATGTAGATGTTTTAAAGAAGGAGTAAACACAGGTGCATACAATCACCCAGAGATGGATGGTAAGAAGCACCTTCCTACATTATGCCACTCTCAAGGACCGTATTCTCGTAGGATAAGGAGGCTCCCTAGCACTCCTTCCTTAGCGATTTATTTGCAGAATCAGCCATTAACATCCTCTTCTTTGCTTCTTATATCTTTTTAATGCCGACATAGAGTGCATAATAACACACAAGACTGTAGTAACGGAGCAGAGTCAGAAATAGTCTAGTAAGGATAAATAAAAATAAAAAAAAAGAAAGGAAACAAAAGAAAACATTGTATACTTCTAGCCCTCAGCGATTCATACACAACAAAGCAAATACGGTATATTAACCTTCTCATGGTCAGGACGAGTCTAGTATTCTATTCCGGAAGACTCCAGACCATTATATACTGCTGAGTGAGTCATAGGAGCCTGATTGTGTTAATACTGATACTATTAACCTTGCCATTGTCGGCACAACCCAGGTACTCAAGTTCAGGATAACGTCAAGCGATTTCATCCAGGTGAGAGTGAGTCATAGGAGCCTGAGTTTAATATTTTGCACATTCCACCGGGGTGTCTAGAAATTACATCGTCGTGTGTGTGTGTCCTGAGTTTAATATTTTGCACATTCCACCGGGGTGTCTAGAAATTACATCGTCGTGTGTGTGTGTGTGTGTGTGTGTGTGTGTGTGTGTGTGTGTGTGTGTGTGTGTGTGTGTGTGTGTGTGTGTGTGTGTTTATTTACGTGTATTGTATGTATTTATTTATTCATTTTAGTTTTATTTTAGGGTGATTTAGAGAAAAACGAGTCAAAGTTTCATTCCTAACCAGTTTCTGCAAAACCCGTCTTCAGAGGAATAAATTCTCTCAGAACAAGCCTTTTGACGAAACCACTCAGGAATAAAACTGTTTTTTTAGACCCTTTCTTCTTTAACTTGGAGGTAGCAAGAATAAACCACCACAATACGTCGCCGAAGTCAAGATGTCTAAAGTGTAACCATAATTGAACCTGTGAGTGTATGTAGGTCAACACACTATCGCGAATCAATGTTTCCTGGCCACAAACGGCCCAGTAATGCTTTCAGACACTTCCAAATGCGTCATTACCCACACTATCGAAAGCCACTTGTATAAAAATAGTATCAAGATTGTTACTATTTTGACAGTTCTTTGATTTGAGGCCAGTTCATAAAAATATATAAATAAATGAAATGTGAAGACTGAAGACATATTTGAGAAGACCAAGGGTCATGATTTTAGGCGGCACAGAAAGCTTCAGAGCGCCTCTTCCTCGGCGATTTATTTTGCATGCTATACCTTAACAATTATACGTATGTTATTGTATCGATTTAGTATCGACCGGTGCTGGAGAGGAGAGGAGGGGGACTTTGCGTTGTGGCACAGACATACCTTGACTTCTTCGATGCCTGGCTAAGCAAAAGCCCCTCATCTCCCTTCCTATCATGTAAAAGGGGATGATGGAGTGCAAAAGAGAGGAAACTTAAGCCTGCACTCCACTGGGATCACATTTAGATGAACATGAAGTTACAATTCTACTACTATTAATATCGCTAAAGTCGCATTGATAAATTATAAGAGGATAGGATACCAGGAAGACTTTGAAGAATGAATCGTTGAGGAAGAGACGAAAACTCATAGTCACTCAGATTACAACCCTAAGTAACAAATACTTATCCTTGCTCAGTATTTCCGTTTCTTAGCAACAAAAGAGATGCAACACAAGACGCTCAATCACGGGGAAAAAAAAAAGTGAGGTTTTAAGTTTATTCTTGCCATTTGTAGATTATGATGATGATGATGAAAATGATGATGATGATAATGATGATGATGATGATGATGATTATTATTATTACTACTACTACTGCTACTACTACTACTACTACTACTATAACTACTGCAACTACTACTACTACCACTACTATAGAATTTAGAGCCCTTGTCTAGTTGTGAAAGGAATACTGAGGGCCACATCTATTCCTTGCGGGCCGAAAAGTGTCTCCCAAACTGAATGAAAGTGTCTGAGAGCATCAAAAACAAATCAGGTCATCGTAGTGAAGGTGTTTATATTTCCGGTCGCCCAGGATCTTACATAACACCTCCTCCTAATTGATTTATTTTGCCAACTAAATTCTGTTATTATTTTTTTAAGTTACTGATGAAAACAACGTCGATATAAAAAGATATGAAGATATAAAGAACATACGAGAGGCCGTAACGATGTGATAATAATAAATCGCTTAGGGAGAGCTGCTACTAACTTTCCCACTCCAACGAGAATACGGACCAAATTATACATACAAGCACTGAAACCACGTATAGCTAGACTGAGTAATTATTTCGCCCGTCTAACTCAAAATTTTGTCCTCCTTAGCAAAACACACACACACACACACACACACACACACACACACACACACACACACACACGTCCAGGAAGTTTTCTTTTTATGCGCATATATTTTTGACAGTCTTTTTTTTTTCCCTCAAGTCTACAGCAAGTTAAATAAAAAGAAAACAAAAAAGCAGCCAGCATTAGAATTCCCTTGTTACCTATGAAGCTGATTCCGTTTCCCTGAACTTAATACGCCACCATTTGTATAAAGAAAATTTGTAATATTTTGTAACACCTCACCATTATGTAAGAGGGATTCCCAGTCCTGAAAACCCGTGTAGCTAGAATGAATTAATACTTTGCATGTACTTACCTCATTCACAGTAGCCTCTCTTAGTAACGAGAATAATAGCTTACACAGTGGCTCCCTAACACCTCTTCCTTAGCGATTTATTTTGGACACAGGTGGGTAATATTTTTGTGAGTTATTTATGCAGAGTAAGGCGATACTGGAAGGATTTATATGACACAAAAAAGGACAGTAAGGTGTAATAAACAAAATAAATCGCTTAGGAAAGGGTGTCAGGGAGCTTCCTCAACCGACAGGAATATAGGTCATTATATAGATTTGATTATCTGAGTAAATATAGCATTGAAATGTTTTCCTCATATAGTTGTGGTGACAATGCACACTATCACGAGTATGGTAGTCACTTGTTGGTAGACTGACAAAATTACTCGCATATTTAACCCTGCTCGTACATATGATATACCAATTCCCCAGACATACCTATTAGTGCAAGTTATGCCCATGTATTGTAAGTGTACATTTTGCACTTTCATGTCTAGATTAAAGAATGCACATTATTACAAGCCATCATCATTATCATCATCATTATCGTCATCATCATTCAGACCCCGTTTCCCACCCCAGTAGAGGTTGAAGTAGGTACAGAGAGTCAGCAAAAAAAATAATAGAATGAGATACTAACCAAAATTTGCCCACCTGAATGAGCCACACACCCATTCATTCACCATTCGAGCCCGTGGAATCTCGGCTCCTCCTGATAATTCAAATAACCTTCTGCACGTACCTTCACACTCACCTATCTGACAGTCAACTATTACAGGTACTAATCCCATAAATAGTCAAGTCAAAATAAGTAAGCCATCTAGTCTATTTCAAAGTTTGCCCTTTTTAGTAATGGTAAAAATACGCTACACATTATACAAGGCAAGCACTGAAGCGGAAAACTGCAGAAAAGGTGAGTGTCCGAACGTTGCATCTTCACAACAAGAATGTCAAAATGTGAGTATATTTTCTTCCATATATAACACCAGTGGGTAAATACTGCACGTCCTTACCTTGTTAAAAAATTTTCCCCCTCGGCCGCGTGGATTCCTGTTGTTTCCGCCAGGCTACAGGTTGCGTCAAGGACAGAAGGACAAGTCATCCCTCAGGCTGCTTCTATGGACGACGCGATCACCTTGCAATTTTTCTTTTTTTCAATCCTGCGTGGCCTTGACGCGATGAGTGGGGCATAACGGTATATAAGAGGCGCCCACCTTCCCCACAAGCACCTCACAAGCTCAAAGGAACCCCAACAAGGTATGTGAGACGCTCGCCAAACTTGTTTGTTTTAACAGGGATACGGAGTTCAATTTTTCAACCGTACTGTAAACGTTTGTTGTCATTCTTTTCTTTTCGCCTTTTGTCCAGACTGTAAATGTTAATAACTAAAATTTTACTGTGCATAGTAAACTGCAGGAACCGCTGTTATACACTACTTAAAGGTGATACGTATATTTTACAAATGCACGTTCCGATCTTCATTCCATTGGTTCAGTTTACTTAAGTGTTTGTTTGATTTGGAAATGAAACAGTAATTAGCTGAAATCGCCATACAAGGAACAAAATAACAACTTCTCAGAGTCTGATTTATTAACTTAGAAGCTGGACTACTGGAGATAGAGACAGCAGATCTTTGATTTGCTTAGTTTTCACTTTATTACTTTCAGCAAATATAACATCGTCATATGCGTTGCAAGATATCCATGATTTTCGACTTTAGTAATTGGCTAACACATCCAGCTTGCAGCTGGAAGAACTTTGAGTTCGATTCCCTGGTTGCCCAAACTGTTAGACACAATTTATTGCCTCCGTCCATTTTTACTCAGCAGTACTACTGCAGACCTGATTATATTATCGATGGTTATGGAACGTGTTCTAGGGGAGGTCTGGGACTTACTGCAAACAAAAATATCAGACTGATTTAACGACTTTCATATAGTCCATCAGCATAACTCAGAAGTAAATTTCGGCGGTCATTAAAGGAGGACCGAGTTCCCCGCCAAACATTTAAGTCAACAATTTTAGTATGTGTCATTATTATGTTTTTATGTTTAGTTAGTTCATGAATTTTACTCGTTTGTCCCATTCACCACGAGAACGTCT
The DNA here is from genome assembly GCF_032717465.1 of Coenobita brevimanus. Taxonomy (NCBI): domain Eukaryota; kingdom Metazoa; phylum Arthropoda; class Malacostraca; order Decapoda; family Coenobitidae; genus Coenobita; species Coenobita brevimanus. The sequence goes on from NC_137013.1 coordinate 37,803,359, forward strand.
TACTGTATCTTGTTATCTGCAGGTGATTTTATTCTACTTAGGAAAGGCTCTTTTAACATTGAGACGATTAATTTGAACTATGAGAGGTTTCTCGCACTGAAGGGGTTACTGGCTGCTCTACTTAACCTCACCAGCTGGAAAAATCTAACCTCGTTTTGAGAGAGAGAGAGAGAGAGAGAGAGAGAGAGAATTGAAGAAGTGTCAGATATACCCTCCATTTACCCCCTTCACTACAAACGGCCTTAAATTCTTCCCAAAGTTGAATGAAATCGTCTGGAGGCAGCAAGAATGAAGGGATTTGAAGCCTCTAGTATCAGGTGGAAAGGGTAGTTCAAGCAATCGATTTTTTTTTTCCAAGTCCTTCTCTAGAGTACGATACATATTGTACTCCTTTTTTTCTTTAACTTGATCCAAAATTGCTCTAGTTGTGTGTGTGTGTGTGTGTGTGTGTGTGTGTGTGTGTGTGTGTGTGTGTGTGTGTGTGTGTGTAACAGATGCATTACCATGTGTTTGTTTTGTCTCGTATTTGTCGTATTTGTGTGTTTTATTTGTATGGCATTCATTACGTACGAGTGTTGTATTGGTGTATTATATGTATGTGTGCTTTTGTGTTGCAGAAGCGTTGCAGTCTGTTGACTCTGGGTTGCATTTGTGTTCGTTTATTGTATCCGTGTATTGCATTCGCTGTACTAGTGTTGCATTACTGTAATTGACGTGTATGTGTTGCAGATGCGTTGCAGTGTGTTGGCTCTGGCTGTGGTGGCGTCATGCTGGGCCGTGGCGTCAACAGCCTTCATTGGGTCGGGTATCATTGCAGCTGCAGGACTCTTTGCACTCAAGGTGGGTCAGTGATATGCTCTCTTCACTTTATCTTGGCCCAAAATTGCAGTCTCTCCATCTTTAAATCTTATGCTGTGTAACATCTATACTCTGTTCACTCTAACTTGGCCCAAAATTGCAGTCTCGCGATCTTAGAAACTTATGGTATGTGAAATGTAGACTCCCTTCACTTTATCTTGACCCAAAATTGCTCTTTCTTCATCAAAAAATCTCATGATGTTTAAAATGTATACTCTTTTCACTTTAACTTGGCCCAAAATTGCTATAGCTCCATCTTAAAATCTCATGATACGTGAAATCTATACTCTGTTCACTCTAACTTGGCCTAAAATTTCTATTCCTCCGTCTTAAAGCATCATGGTGTGTTAAATCAATACTCTGCTCACTCTAACGTGGAGTAACATTGCTATCTGTCCATCTCGAATGTTCACTTGTAACAACAGATTACTACTAGAAACTGATGCAAAGGATGTAGGCTATATGTTTCACAGTAATCTCTTCTTAATCGACATATTTCAGTATATGGCGTATGGCTGTTCATTAACATGTTATATGACCAGTGTCTGTCCGGAAAAATGAAGAAACAAATAAGTAAATAAATAAATGAATAAATAATAATGATCCTAATGATAATAATAATGATAATAATAAAAAGTAAAAGTAAATGAACCTTAAGTATGGTGACATTTTTTCTAGTTCATTCTTGTGCCTCCAGACGATTTCATTAAGCTTACGAGAGCCGCCTGGGAGACAACAAAATCCCTTTATGAAGTTGCAGAATACTGACCCGCTTTAGTTCAATAAATCTCTCCCGAGCTGAATAAAATCGAATGAATCTATCTATCCGTCTGTCTAAAAATCTGTCTAATCACGAGGATGATGGCTTAACAAAAATCGCCTCCCTGTCACCCTGTCGTCCATCATCAGGCTGCTCTTCCTCCAACTCACAGTACTCTCTTAACAAACACACTTCACCCAATTTCTTCACCTCATTCTCGGTCTTCCCCTCCCCCTCTCCTCTTCCACCCCACTCACACCCACACACTTCACCTAATCTCTCCACCTCATTCTCGGTCGTCTCCTCCCCCTCTCCCCTTCCACCACACATACACTCTCCATGTCAGTCTCATAATCTCCATTCTCTCTCCCCAGCAAAGTCATTTTCACTTCAAACACTTTCCACCTCATCCACATCAACACGACATTCCTCTCTCTCTCTCTCTCTCTCTCTCTCTCTGCGTTTCCTCCACATCTCCTCTGAGTAAATAAAGAATAACCTATGTCTTTTTTTTTTTTTTTTTTTTAGCCTTCAAGCCCTTTTGTAATTTCATTTATTACATTTTTGTTTACACGTCCTTTTTGCATTCCTTTATCGTAATTTTGTTTACATGTTTTTCCATTTCTTAATTTTGCTTACATGCCCTTCTTGCAGTTCTGCAACTAAAATTTGTTTTGCATTTCATATTTTATCACTTCTTGCATCATAATTTGGCTTCTATGTCTCCCGGCCAGGCTATACTCTTTACGGGCAAAATCGGCAAGCGTTCAGTGCACGAGGGAAGTGACGTGAGCGAGAACCTGTTGCTGACCACGGTGACGCAGCTGGACCCCAATGGCTGCGTCCTGAAGCTGCTGTGTGGCCTGCAAGCCAAACCGGAGGGCGAACGTACTCCCCACGAGGCAGAGTTGGCACGCATGTTCTCCAACGACTCCGAGTCGCTGACCTCCTACAACGCGGCCTTCGTGTACGCTGCAGGAGTGGGCCGCCAGACTCGAGACCCAGCGACCTGTGACAAGCTCTTCAGCAAGTGCCCTCTGGAGCAGGAGCAGCTGGGCAATGTACTGGAGCGGGCCTGGGGATGTGGCATGGTGGACCTGCAGTGAACATTAACCATCCAGAACAAGAAGACTCAGGGGCCATATTTACAACAAACTTTTGATTACCGATAACCCCCTTCGTAACTCAGATTTTTTTTGTTTTGTTTTCAAGTAAGGATCAGGACATATTTCAGAATATCCCCATTTTTCCCGTTCTTCTTATAAAAACAGATTTGAATTAGAAGAGAGAAATGGTCATAAGACTTTTTGAATCCCAGCCTAGATCGTCCCGACAAGACAAGGAAGAATGTGTCTCACTGACCCAAGAGGAAACAAGAGAGATGCTTGCACGGTAGACAGGCGGGCAAAAAGCAAAACAAACAAACCGAGCACATCAAAACAAATCTGAACACAACCCAAATAATCTAAAGACTTGAAGAAATCTAGAGAAGAGTCGACGAAACTGACAAACCTTCCCGACCGTCAGCTGAAATGGACTAGTGGTGAACTGTACCCTTAGTCCGTCCATGTCAACTCGGATCTCTTGTTGTCTGTACTGAGTGTGATTTTGTATATTTTTATTGTTTGGTGGCAGAAGGGAATGAAATAAACACTGAACTAATTTTCTTGTGGTTTCTTTTCTATATGTATGCATGGTAATACATGGGCTACTGATTAACAAAATTCGATGAACCAAAGTAAAATAAGTAATAGTGGTAGTAATAATAGTAGTAGTAGTAGTAATAGTTGTAGTAGTAGCAGTGGTAGTAGTATCGTAGTAGTAGTAGTGGCGTAAACCCAGTGGACTGCAAGTTGCCTTCCTCCTGCAGCTCACCATCCTCCTTTCGGGGAGAGGGTGAATATTAAGGGACGTTTATATAACTGGGCAACAGAGTAGCTCGGTTGTATCGGTGCTACAACATGCAGGCGTCCCTCTTCAGCACTCCAAAGTAAAAATAAAGGACTGTTTGAGCTGATAAGGCCATAGTCACTTAAATAACAAGGTGACAAAACTAAACTGTCTAGAACCTAATACAGCACTTCATGTGGCTCTGAGACCTCCTACTAAAATATAAGTGAAAATAAATAGGATAGGAGTTCAAATATACGATGTGAGGACACCATAAGATACAGTGAATACAGTGTGACGTAAATTTAGAACCTCGAGGGGAATACAAGTAGTAAAATCTTTTGTCCTCCTCACTTACGGTCATTTGATAAGAAAGTGAGTGAGCGAGAGTTCATTTAAACCCCTGTTTCATGATAGCCAATAAGGAACATGGAAACTGATAGGAAAGACAGTATTCAGCTTTGCATAGCGTATTCAGCGGTGAGTTAGATAGTTCAAAATCTCTCTCCCCCTCAAAAAAAAAAAAAAAAAAAAAAAAAAATCGATGTATAAAATGGGGTTTACCTCGCCCCACGATCTCAGGTACATATGGTCATAAAGCTATCAGTGGCCGTCAGCCTCAACAACCTCAGCAGGACACAAGCATCCAGATTCGCAAAGGAATGGAAAGTGAGGGACGATGTAGATAAGGGCATGAGCAAAAGTTAGCCGATACTTCTCTGTTGTCTGTGGCAGTTGAAGATGTTAAATGAATTACCTCAGTGTGATACCAATATGAAGGACACAACAAAAGAGTACGGTATGAGAAATAAAGGTTCGCCGATACTTCTCTGTTGTTTGTGGCAGTGGGAGATAAATGAATTACCTCAGTGTGATACCAGTATGAAGGTAACAACAAAAAATTATGATCAGAGGAAAAAAAGCATTCTGTCTTTTGGGAAGGAATGAGACAAATGGATAGCAGGACACAATGCTTAAAGAGGATTTTCAGCCAACTTATGCTCACAACTGCACATTGGTTAGAGCATCCACATCGAAGCTGGGTTCCCGGACGCCATAATTTTAACAGTTGCTTGGTCATGTAGCCCCTGTGACATGCCGAAGCTACTGTAGTATACTCGTTTAAAAGCAGAATGTGCTAGCTAAGACGCCACCAGTTCCCATGTTCTTTGCATTCCTTTGAGAATCGGGTGTTTGTGTCGTTTCGGTTATTTGTGTCTTCTTCCTCTTCTTGGTTAATTGTGTCTTCTTCTTCCCACTCTTCTTCTTCTTCTTCCTCTTCATCTTACTGACCAGAACTGTGCCCCCTCTCCCAAAAAAAAAGAAAAAAGAAAAAGTAATTGTTCACACTTAGAGCTAAACAAAATGACATCACAGACGAAGACTATGCAAGCTGGCTGGGACTTCCCTTATCACTCGGCAGTACAATTGGGGACCTGGATGTAAAACTGATGGTTGCCTGACGTATTCTTGGGGGAGACAGTTGTGACTTGGTGAAAAATAGTTGTCATCCCTTCAACCCCATAGCGCATTTTCCCTCTATTTTTCCTATTTACAGACGATTTTGTTCAGCCTGGGAGGAATTTTTCGAACCGGAGGGGATAGATATGGACCCGAAATGTCGCCGGTTAAGGAAGCCCCCTAACACCTCTTCTTTAGCGATTTATTTTTGGAAATGACTGGTAAATATCCTTTCGAACGTTACTTATGCAGAGTCTGGCGATATTAGAAGGATTTATGTAATACAGAAGAGGATAGTACAGTTTAGTAAACAAATTAAATCGCCTTGGAAAAGGTGTTAGGGAGCTTCCTCAACCGACGAGAATACGGGTCATAGCCCTCATTGACCATTTCACTATGAGAGGTTTGCACTAGGTTGAAAAAATCGCCTAGAGTGGTAGCAAAAGAGAGAGAGAGAGAGAGAGAGAGCATAGAAATACGTCACCGGTCTGAAGGGGTTAATGATCGTCGTGTGGTCAGTAGGCATTATTCCCAAACCTTTTTTTTTTAGACCTGCCTTCACGAGGATGCCACATATCGCTTACCCGTGACATGTCATCATCAGTATCGTTATCATATACAAATTAAGTTTATATTAGATTAACCCATTCACGCCAAGGACTTTTATCCATTTTATATTCTTGCTACCTCCAAATGATTTCATCCAAATTTGAAAAAAAAAAGAAAAAAAAAAAAAAAAAAAGGAGTGAAGGTGTTAGTGAAGGCCGCATCTAGAAGTAACTCCCCCTCCCCTCCGGTTTAAAAATTCTCTCATGTAAACTGAAAAAAAAAAAAAAAAAAAAAAATCGCTAGGGTGCAGCAGGAACAAAAAATAAATAAAACGCGTCATCGTCCGTAAGTGGTTAATTTTCTTATGTGTTGTAGTAATCATTTAAGACTTAAGATATCGCCATACCCTTCTTATTCTATGTGGTCTGTAGAGGTGTATATCGGAGGGGAGGCAGGGGGGGTTATGGCCCTCTGAATGCCGCTAAGGGACGAGAAACTGGTCACTTGCTTTCAGCGTTTGGAGTGAGTTGCCAAGCCCCGGACCCCTACACTTCCGATATTACTAGGCTGAATGGTGGATGGAGGATTGGTGTACAGTTGCAGACAAAAATATCGCTTCACACTCTAGTCCAACAATTATGAAACAGTTACACATTACTGTGAAAAGCGTATTGAATACCGAGGAGTATATCGCTTGGTTTCAAAAGACATGGTTCACTCTCGTATTCATGGCAGAGTGGATCAGCATTTATGTCCGCAGCTGTACAAGAAACTGGGGTACTGTGCTTTGATTTAGTGGTGTACATTGTTCAGATAATTATACATACATACATACATACATAAGAGTGCATACATACATATACATATACACATTCATATTGCGTTTGTTTGAGGATGCAGCAATCTTAGCCCGACCTTGACGTTCCGTTTATACCTGAAGAGAGTCCAGGTAGGGCCCAGACTTTTTTATTCTCTCTCTCTCTCTCTCTCTCTCTCTCTCTCTCTCTCTCTCACACACACACACACACACACACACACACACACACACACACACACACACACACACACACACACACACACACACACACACACACACACACTTAAATGTAATTGTTATTACATTGGTTAACTCCTTCACTTCCATTCCGTATTTCATATTTCATTCTTGCTATCATCCAGCAATTTTTAGATGCGGGAACATGTCTAGCAGCGCCCCTGTCCGTCTGTCGCTCACTAACATTTTTCGTATTCGAGATGTTTCACCACCGTATTAGTAAAGCCCCATATAGCGGCCCTGAAGATCCTGCATCTATTTAGCACTTTTTTTCTTGTTTATAATTAAGGACTTTTAGATACAGCTGTCATGAACTTCGCTATAAAATGTCTCCCTCTAAGCTGAGTTAAATCGCCTGGTGAAAGTAAGATGAAGACGTTAGATATTTGCCCTTTAGACTTGATGGTCCCAAACATATGAATCCCTCCAGGCTGATTACATAATTCGTTTCCACCCCAGACGATTTAATTCACCTTAACACAACCCCCCCGTGGTGAAGGAGTGACTGAATGCTGATCAATCTCTTCCTCTTCCAAATGTCTCTTCAGGCTAAAGAAATCCGTGACCAAAGTGAAGTGGTTAATTCAGTTTCTTTTAATGAGAGTAATAATAATAATAATAATAATAATAATAATAATAATGACAAAGTAAGGACGCGATGCCCTCATATGTGTGTCGTCTTATTTCAAAGCTTATCATAACTGTCCGAACAAAAACTCCCGCAAAGTATAACAATCAACCTTTGATTTGCAACTCCATATCTCATGAAAATACCTTTTACTTAAATGAAAAATTCAGACAAACTTTGCACCCCCAACCATCTCGGTAATTTTCGAGAAAATAACTATCATTTTCTTAACAATGAGGTCAGATAATGCATTTCACGCGTAATAATATTGTAAGAATAAAAGACCTATGATTTATTCTTTTTCTCTCTCTCTCTTTTTTTTTTTTTATCTTCTACTTCTTCTTCATCATCATCCTTCTCTTCCTCTTCTTCTTCATCATTATCATCATCGTCATCATCATCATTATCATCATCTTCATCATTATCATCATCATCATCATTTTCGTCTTCTCCTTCTTCTTCCAGTCTTTCTTTTCTCCTTCTTCTTCCTGTCTTTCTTTTCTCCTTCTTCTTCCTGTCTTTCTTTTCTCCTTCTTCTTCCAGTCTTTCTTTTCTCCTTCTTCTTCCAGTCTTTCTTTTCTCCTTCTTCTTCCAGTCTTTCTTTTCTCCTGCTTCTTCCAGTCTTTCTTGTCTCCTTCTTCTTCCAGTCTTTCTTGTCTCCTTCTTCTTCCAGTCTTTCTTCTCTCCTTATTCTTTCTGTCTTTCTTTCTCCTTCTTCTTCCTGTCTTTCTTTTCTCCTGCTTCTTCCTGTCTTTCTTTTCTCCTTCTTCCTGTCTTTCTTTTCTCCTGCTTCTTCCTGTCTTTCTTTTCTTCATCTTTACACCACAGCATTTGCCAACAACGAAATAGGGAAACTCTGCCCTTCACTGCACAGCCAACAGTGACACCTGAGTTCTCCATTCCCCAGCACTGTCACGTCTTGAAGTCTCCCCTACTGACTTCTGTATGAGAGAGAGAGAGAGAGAGAGAGAGAGAGAGAGAGAGAGAGAAGGAGGAAGAGGAGGAGGAGCAATCTTTTCCACAATTTCAGAAAATCCTACCCTTTTCCGGTGAGAGTCCGGGAGAGTGATAGATGGACTCTCTCCCCCCTGGGTCTTCCCGCAGGTTAATTAGCGCCCCTGGCCTGTCTTTCGTCTACCTGGCCTACCTCAGCTACCTGGCCTACACCTGTGAATGCAACCCCCGCAGGTATATAAGCGACACACACCCAAGACCCACACAGATACACACAACCTCCTGAAGGCGAACAAGGTGAGGGCTTACGTTTGTGTGTGTGTGTGTGTGTGTGTGTGTGTGTGTGTGTGTGTGTGTGTGTGTGTGTGTGTGTGTGTGTGTGTGTGTGTGTGTGTGTGTGTGTGTGTGTGTGTGTGTGTGTGGACACCTAGTGGTTTAGAGAGTTTAGGCGCTCCAACCGGGTGTGACCAATAAGGGCTTACATCCGGGGAGTGGTTGGGGTTTATTGCTCACATAATGCCACTCGGGGAAGAACGACTGGTCACCCTTACCTTAAATATCTGGACTAAGCAATGTAGCCTAGTGACCCTACGCACGTTAAGGACAAAAAAAAAATATATATATATTGGATGATAGACACATATACCCCTCTTACTCTAGCCTGGCCTGCAATTGCCATCTCTCCATCGTAAATGCTGAGTGGAAGCAATACATAAGCGAATATTTTACTAGTCACGAAGAAGTGCTATGGAATGGATGTCGAGTCGTAGCATTGCCTTTTATTGAGCTGCGTGAAATAGGCTGAGGTGTAAATCTGGGCCAAGTTAGAGTGAAAGGAGTATAGTATATTTAGAGAAGCACATCGTAAATATGTTGCAAAGGTATGTTGCAAATGCGCTGCAATGTGGAGGTGGTGGTGGTTATGGTAACGTGTTGCAGAAAATGTGTTAGATTACGTGCATAATGACTAGAATATTGTGTGTATATATTTAGAGCCGTGCTTTGTATCAGGCAAAGTAATGATATATTGCAGATGCATTGCAGTGTGCTGGTAATGGCTTTGGTGATAGGTTGCAGATGTGTATTTGAGTTTGCACTCTGCTTACAATACTCCAAGTTTATATTTAGAACAGTGTAAGGGTACAAATCAAAGAGTGCTGTGTTGCAGATCCATTGCAGTGTATTGCAGATGTGTATATTATTTAGAGAAGTGTCTGTATCATGCATTGTGTTGGCTTATTGCAAGCGTGCTGCAGTGTGTTGCAGATGGATATAGTATTTCCAGCAGTGTAAGTATATAATGGAAAGCGTCGTGCTGCTGATGGGTTATTTTTGCATTGGTGTTGGCGGCGGTGGTGTGTTGCAGATGCGTTGCAGTGTGTTGAAGGTCTGTTAATAATACTGCAAGTGTATATTAAAACAACGTACGTGTATAATGAGAAGGACTGTCATGTTGCAGATGCGTTGCAGTGTGCTGGTATTGGCTGTGGTGGCTGCATGCTGGGCGGTGGTTGAGGCCACCCCCATCACCCTGGCCGTCACCCCTGCCATAGTAGCCTTGGGGATCATTGGACTTAAGGTAGTATGCACTCCCACAGGCACAGCATCTCGGGATAGGGGGGACCAACTATGACAGGCTTATTATTATTACTATTATTATTTGTTAACTTTGAACGAAAATGTTATATCGACACTGATCTACTTTGCACCTGTTACAGAACTACAATTACTGAACCCTTTATAGGCGGTAATGGTCCCCCTCCTGATTCACCATCAGGCCATCAGTAATTATTGTTTCTTACTTCCTGGGACACCCTGTACAAGGTATATGCTTTTGAATTATTCTTGTAGTGACAGACCTCATTTCCTTGTCCGAGATGGTAATTCAAAGACAGACTTACAGCACTACTAATTCTTGTCCTACCTGACTCCATTTGATGTACAGTGAATCACAAACTTACTTTTTTTTTCGTATTTTCCTTCCATATATATATATATATATATATATATATATATATATATATATATGACCGGTTGACTTTACTGCCTAGTCATACAAACGTCCTTCATTTCTCTCCCTACCCCCAAAGAGGAGGATGGTGGATTGCAGGACAAGGGTAACTTCAGCCTGCAGTCCACTGGATTCACATTCAGATGAACCTGGGGTTGCAACAGCTACTACAGCTTGATAATATACTATTTCGGATCATGATATTGGTCTCTGAATAATACATTGTCGGCTTTTGAAAGTATTTGCTCAAGATTTCGTATTTATTGCAAAAACGGCGTATCTTAAGTTTACATCGCTTTTTTCAGGCTACCGACAGATAATTATAGTCTGTAGAGGCCAGTCTCTGGTAGGTAAAAGATTTAAACTCTGTCAGTTCTTTCACTACTTGGAGTTTGCTTTGTTAAATACAATGATTCGGTGTGAGCTTAATTAAAGTCAGTAAATGCGTCCACATGAAGGAAATGGTTAGCATCTGAATGATCAAAACTAAGTGCTTGAAGGTGGTGTAGGTCAGCTCCTAATTTAAGATGATCAAAATCAAAACACCTGAGTGGATAGGAAATGGTGAGACTGCATTCCACTTTACATAACGTGATCAGCGACAAAGGAGGAACGTCAGTCTTTTTCAAAATTCCCTTCATGTTTGTTAATATATCTCACCCTATCCTTGGGTGAAATAAAGAGGTCAGGATGGTGATACTTCAGTAATGGTGTAAAAAATCTGGGGTTTGCCTTTCTGCTTCACGTAGGCTACTTAGTTTTAATTGCAGGGTCATCAGTGTGTGTATGAGTAACCTGTGGGTTTTGCTGGGCCAGGCCGCTCTTTTCGCAGGTGTGGCCTCCAGACTTGGGAAGCGGTCACTGCCTCAAGGCGGTGATGTGAACGAGAACCTGTTGCTGACGACAGTAACGCAGCTGGACCCCGATGGCTGCATCCTGAAGCTTCTGTGTGGCCTGCAGGCCAAGGAAAAGCAGGCCCTCTCGCCGCAGGAGGCAATGTTAGCAAGCATGTTCTCCAACGACACAGAGTCGCTGACCTCCTACAACGCGGCCTTCGTGTACGCTGCAGGAGTGGGCCGCCAGACTCGAGACCCAGCGTCCTGTGACAAACTCTTCAGCAAGTGTCCTCTGGAGCAGGAGCAGCTGGGCAGTGTGCTGGAGCGGGCCTGGGGATGTGGCATGATGGACCTGTCATAGACTGCAGCTGACATGCCCCGACAGGAGAATGTGACGACGAGGCAGCCTGAACTCGCTCCTTATGCTCAACACAATACAATACAACACATTGCAACTACATACTCCTACGAAACGAAGACCCTATGGTAATGGAAACTACAGGGTCTTATATGCTATAAAGGAAACCAGAGCATCACGAATTGTTTCCTTTTAGAAATAAAGACATTTATAGAATTTCTGTCATCCCATTTACCTAATACTTATAATAAAAACTGTTTTATACCTGTCTGTAAAAAAAAAAAAAAATGAGATCGGTTGTCATGGAAATCATCGCTACCAGTAGCTAAGATTTCAACAGTAAATAGGCAACATCTGCCAGAGAACTCAGTTAACAAAAGTGCAGGTCTAAGTCTGCTGAATATCCCTCAGAATTTCTTTGATTTGTCTGATTTGACGGCAATTATGGATATACGTTTGTCTGTGATGTTACAGAAGTTTCTGCAAAACACGTGCCGCAGTTTAAATTATATAATGCACATCATCCAGCGACAAGCTTTCTTCTCATCCTTACTCACTGGCAGCAAAATATGTTATCAAGATATTATACGGCTTCTCTTTGGAACTCGCTTCCTCAGATTAGTTTCCCCAATACTTCGCCACAGCTGTTGAAGGCCATCTGTTAAATTTTTCTTTTTAAATGAATGGAGGGCAATTGTAGTTTGGAGTATGGATTCTTTAAATACATTTGATTTGGTTTTCCTTCCTGTGTTCATCTTCTGTCAATGAAGCCTTACTACCTATCTATCTGTCTGTCTTTATCTATACTGTGTGTCCATGTATCTGTCTATATATTTGTCTACATATCTACTACATCTGTCTATCAGCCTATCTGTTTGTCTGTCTGTCTATATATATATATATATATATATATATATATATATATATATATATATATATATATATATATATACATAGTATACTTTTTAACCTACCTGCATACCTGCAGTATATCATCCTATCTACCTACTTACCTATACCGTCCTACCTGCCTTTATATTTATCTACCTACATACCTATACCGTCCCACCTACCAATATACTTATACCTATCTACCTACTTACATACCTGTGCCTACATACCTACTCACATACCTGTGCTACATACCTACCTACCTACCTACCTTTCTGTGCCTGCTTGTGTACACCTACATGCCTATATCTACCTACCAGTTTACCTACACCTACATAACAGTGCGTGCTTACCCACTTACCTATCTACTTTGCAGCCTACCAACTTATATATCTACCTTGCAACCGTGTCATAGCTAAGATTTATTTTAGCAGTAACGACAAGGAAAGGAGAGTACAGTAATCATACCTTGTCTTGCCTTTCCTGCGAAAAACTGATTTACGATGAATTCACTGTCATAACTAAGATTTGTTTTGCAGAAGACAAAAGGTGCCGAATCAACAAATAAAATTGTAATAAATTGGGTACTGCAGCTATCTAATGAAGAAAAGAAGCATGGGAAACGTCTGTGCTCTCCTTTCCCTATCTCTCGTATGAAAACTAAAAGCAACAACAGTTTCAGCTTGGACCTAATATATTGTTTTAGTAGAAAAAAAAAAGGAAAAAATCTACAATTTCCTTGTTTGTTGTGAAAAAAGATGAAAAGAAAATCACAATTACCAGAAACATCTATTCGTAAGTTTGATTGTGAATCAAATGGGAAATGCAAAGTATTTTCATGTCTTTCCCTTCCGACAAAAAAAAGAAAAAAAAAGTACAGTAATTCTTTGTCGTCAAAAAGTAGTTAAAATGTTAACAATGGGGTATGTTGAAAATTCAAATTCTGCTGCATTTTTTCGATTATATGGCGATACATTACAGAGTATAAAATTTACAAAGCATCATGTGTTCCGGGCAGTGATTAATATAATCAACGTTCTTGGAAGCGTGGGCGACCATCTTCAGTCTTGTATAGGTGTTCGTGTGCAGAGGATTGAGCACTCCGAGAGCACCGTAATTTCTATTGATACTATTGAAGCCCAAGCTAGAGCCAAAAAACAAAGGAAAAAGGTAATTAAAAATGTCCTCTTCGATCTCATGACGTTTATTTATATAGTAGCAGGAATAGTTTTTGACTTTTATTTGCTTTTAACGGTTGTGTCACAGTTCCCAGAAAATGTTTGTGAGGCAGTAGCCTTTGTTGATAAAGGATGGCTAGAAAGCTTGTTACCCCGGGACATTAACGGTGAGGTTTTGTTCTCCGATGAACATGTTACGTTATGCCAAAAAACATTGCTGAGTATCACACCGCCAATGATCGTGGGCGAGTACGTAGCTCACAGAGATGTGGATAGCTTGAGACTGACAATTGCCAAGAAAACGGGGATGGTTGATTTTCCAAGGCTGGAGAGCCGTATCTTTGATGAAGCTTTAGCGCAGTCAGTGGTAGATCTGATTTATCTTGTTGTGTGGTTTATGCTGTATGCGATTAGAAATGAATGGTTTATTTTGAGTGTAATGTTGATTAGATTGTTAATAGGGCTAGGGTAGTTTGCGTGTCACTGGCTGATGGCGCTATTGTTTTATTTTGAAGTGTTGCGGCTGGTGCAACTCTTCCGGCCAGGGCTGTCTTGGCCCCTGTGGGTAGGTATGGAAGGGGCATGGCCACTAGCAGTCACCTGGCACACAGTCAAGCATTTCATGTTTGTCGTATTTGTGTTGGGATTCTACCGGCGTGAATGTAGCAGTGTAGCCAGTCAGGTGTGTAGGGGCTTTAGACACCTGTGTGGGCGGAGGGGAGGCCGACAAGACCAAGGAGTGTGAGGAGGACGGGGAGGTAGTGACGTGCACTGGAGTACGTGATTCAGAATTTGATTCCATTGCCTTATCTGAGAAAGATCATAAATACTTGGTCCTTATCACTGGTGTTTTCTACTGCAGGTGATTCGTTTAGTACTAGTAAGTAGGGAGGGTGAGTGAAATTTACTAAGTATAAAGCATTTACGATGGAGACGATCCCCTCCCCCACAGACACAATCCGGTGGGTGAAAAAAATATAAGATTTGCAGATGGTTATGGATTAAGGTTTCGCACATCCGTGCTGGTGGCGTAAAGAGCGCCGCCTTGATCACCTTATGGCCGGGTCTCCACTCGCTCAGTCTGGCAGTTACGCTGCTGAGGTCACTCTCTTTGATCTTGTCCAGGATCTTTTTCGGCCTGCCTCTTGCAGCCCTGCCCCCGACAGTCAAATTCTCACCTGCACCCAATTGCCATCCTTATCCTCTCAGTATGCCCAAACCATCTCAATCTATTCCTTCTTATCACAACACCAATACACTCTCAGTCCCATCCATCATCTCAACGTTTCAGTAGTAATTCTAGCCCACCCAGGCCTCGCATCCAGAGACGCACTACACATCCATCTAATCATCGCCATTTCTGTACGTTTGAGCCTACGAATATCCCCAGCCTTTATTGTCCAGGTCTCACTACCGTACAGCATTACACTCCTAACACATGCTGCATGTAAAGATACCTTACTACGGAGGGAGAGCCCTCTCAGTGTCAGGAGAGGCAGTATGTCCCTGAACTTCTTCCAACCTCTCCCTGCCCTAGCCACAGAGCTCTTCCACACATTCAAGAGACTCTCCAGCAAGAAAATCCTTTCACGCCTGACAGGCTCTCTATACTCTCCCCGACACAAACTATGCGTCACCCTTTTCTTGATTGCTCGTTTACACTCCAACACCGTTGCCCAGCTTTCCCCTTCCTTACTTCACTACGTCGGCCCAACAACCAGGGCCGGATTTACCAATAGGCCAAGTAGGCCATTGGCCTAGGGTCCACCGAATCTGGGGGCCCACTGAAACTAATTTGTCGCACAGTGTGCCAGCGTATAACCTTGTTTCAAGTGTACACCGAGTATTTCATTATATGATATATTCACAACCATAAGGGTCCCTGTGCAACAAGTATAGGGCCCGGAGTATGGGGTCCCTGTACAATAAGTATAGGGCCCGGAGTATGGGGCCCCTGTATAATAAGTACGGTATAGGGCCCGGAGTATGGGGCCCCTGTACAATAAGTATAGGCCCGCAGTGGTCATCAACCGGTATAAATAAACTATAATCTTTTCTATAAATTTGGGGGCTTACTGATGAGTTTGGCCTGGGGCACACAAGTAGGGGAATCCCGCCCTGCCCACAACTTGCGGATTTCCTAGGTGACTCCCACTGTTTCAATTAACATTATTATCACTTTTTTTTTTTTTACTGCACCTCACATCATACATTTAATATAATTATTTCTCCCGCTCCCCTCTGCCTTAGCGTCATATACGGCAGCCATATTATGGGATGGTGCTAGTTCATTATTCCTTCCTTTCTTCTCCCCGACACACCACACACAGAAAATCAGCATTGTTTTGCAGTCTACTTCTAACAGCTGTACATCTCTTGTACACCCACTTATCACAAACACTGCACAAGATGGAGTTTCTTCCCACACCCTTGTGGCAGACCGCGCTACGCCACACTCCCTCTGCTTTGATAGTACCGCCACCAGCCCTAGATATTCGTATTGTCACTTTTGTTTTATTCACATTTACTCTCAAACCTTTGTAATCCATTCCGTCTCTCCATTTCCTAAATCTTTCTCCACCTCCCGTTCATTCTGTGCAATCAACACCCAATCATACAACATCTCCCATTGAAATCCATTTCTGAAGTCACGTGAGAGAGCTTCAATCACCATGGCAAACAATAAGGGACATAAGACTGACTCCTGATTCACACCAATGTTCATGAAAAACTCATCACGCAAATTTCCATTCACTCTCCCCTGGATGCAGGTACCCACATACATAGCCATAACCACCCTAACCAGCCACTCCCCGGTCCCAATTTTTCTCATTGCTCACTTCACCACCTCCCTTGGGGCTCTGTCAAAGGCCTTCTCCAAATCAACAAAAACAAATAACAGTTCCCATTTCTTTCCTGTATATTTCTCCAGAAGCTGCTGGACAGTGAAAATGCCATCAGCGGTCCCTGCCTGGCATAAACCCAAACTGCATCTCCTCAGTATTCACTCTTACCCTAGTCATACCTTCTAGGACTCGCGATTCTTTATTATCTGGCCTAAAAGCTTTGTGCCTCTATATTTCCTTTTTCCAGGGCATCACCTTTCCCTATATACACATTTACTATCACACTAGTACTGTATCTCCTGAGGCCCTCAACAATTCAGCAGTCAACCCAGACACACCCGCCGCCTTCCCCAGCTGCATCCCGCCTATCGCCTATTGCCCTGCTTACAGTACCAGGATCAGTTAAAGGTCAGGGGTCAAACACTGGATCCGCGAACTCAAAGCTTCCCCTGTTCCAGTCAGACTCAAACTCCACATTTAGCAACTGGTTATAATGCTCTCTCCAGGCGTCTTTAATATCCTTATTGGTCCAAAAATAACTCACTAGTAGCGCTTGCGCTTCACGACCGTAGGGTCGGCAGTTCGATCCCGCATCAGAGTAGTATATTTCTGGTGAGAGATGTAGCGATCTCTATATGGTCCATTGGTCCTAGCTCGTGGAATTCATCCCTGACATTTTCCTCACTGTCCATCACTACCTTTTCTTCATTCTTCACACATTGCTGAGCTATAATATCCCTGTTTTTCCCTCTTCCTCTGATTTGCCACCTTAAATACCATATTCTTCCTTTCAGCGCCATTTAGGTTTTCCCGTAAAAGTCTCAGACTCAGATTTTGCCCTGTATATACACCTCCTTTCTAGCCTATTACCCACATAGTACCGTACGGTACGTCAGGGTCAACTCCAGTTTTATGGGCACGTGGCCCGTTTTTCTGAGGCTGACCCTGCCCACAAGGTGATTTCTGAGAGAGAACCCGGGGTGGAGGAGACCAAGGCGATGGCCATGGAGCTCATGGCTGGAGCCAGTTGATCATTCATGTAGAGAGATAAGAAAAGTGGAAAGAGTCGTTGCCTAGAGGGTTTCACGAAGGGACCCCTTGTGGGTGGAGTTGGCGGGCAAGTGAGGCTATGCTCCCCAGTGCGTTTGTTCCCCCCTCCCCCATGATGATGATACCTCTTTCTTTGTTATCACCTTGTACATCCCAGCGTTGGAGGTGTGATGTGTTGATGTGATTGTGCTCTCGCTCACTACCCCCTACGACCCCGGGATAAGTGCTGCGTTGCGATCTAGACTGTTTCAGTGCTACTTTACTGTAGGCCTTTATGTGATATGTCATACGGATTCCTTTACATTTGATATTCTATACAGTACCTAGTAAATGTATGTTGCTGCATCTCTGTTTGTTGAAGGGGTGTGACAAGACTCACCACCTCTTTTTGTTGTACACTATACGAGTACGCACAAATTTGTAACCATTAACTGTATACTTGGGGGAGATGTGTGGCAAGACCCCCCACTTCCTTTATGGCATAATTATGTACCCTGTATGTAGCTGTGTGGAACATAGTCGCTGTGGGCCGAACGGAGATTTGTGAAGTGGAACGATGTAGAACATAATGGAACATAGCGGAACTCAATGACATGCAGTAGAACATTGTAAAAATAGCAGAACATAGTCACTGGAGCTGAACAGAGATTTGTGAAGTGTAACCTACTGAACATACTGGAGCATAATGCATCATAACAGAACATGATGGAACCAAGCAGAACACAGTCACTGTGGACCAAAGAGAGAGAGAGAGAGATTTGCGAAGGAGTCAGTGGGCAGTGAAGGAGGTGATGTAAGGGGTGACTTACTGAAATGTCCTTTCGCGTTGGGATTCGAATCTGCGTCCCGTCTGAGCTGCACCACGATCTGCCACTTTCATCCCTTCAATTTGAGAATGTATTTAGCATCTTATACTTGCCATCTTCAGACGGCACTGTTTAACTTCAGAAGGTCGTGAAGGGGTTAATTAGGGCTATAGGTAACTTCTTTATTCGACGGGTAGCCCCCAGTTTGAATACAATCACCTCGACTCAACTAAAAAAAAGAAAGAAAAAAAAAAGTTTGAAGGATTTGATAAAGATAGTAAATTTCAGTGTGGCGTTGAGAGGGTATATTTTGACTAGCTAATAATAAATTCGTACGATATTACTCCTGTCAGACCACATACCACAGTCTGACGAACCTTTCCTGATGTCTGTATGAATTAGATGGTAACTGTAACAGAGGTACAAATTAGCCCTATGCCTGACTCTCACCTCGCCATATTCTGTGGTCGGGCAGTGATACGTATTCAGACAAATGTCCTTCATGCAACATCCTCTCAAATGTAAAAAAGAATAAACTGAAAAATCAAGACAACAGTTGGCAAGAATGATATGAAAAAATTATCCATACAACTCATTATAGGTGTATATTTCAGTACATTAATGGTGATAGGCAAGACGACCATGGAGGGGGCGGCGACTTTTTTTTTTTTTGGGGGGGGGAGGATCTTTTGGAAGGGTTTCTTTACCTCAAACTTCTCGCTGCTAGAAGTTTCGTAAAAGTCTGTGAGCATCGTACCTTGAGAGTGAGTGTGGATAAGAGTAAAGTGATGGTTGTTGAGAGAGAAGGCCCAGTGTGCTGTTATGGTGGACAAAGAGAGACTGGAATTGATGAGAGAGTTTAAGTACGTGGATGCATTGACAGAAGAGAGAGGTAGATGTGGATAAGAAGTGGAGAGTAGAGTAGCAAAGGAAGAAATGTTTGGCAAGTGTAAGGTACGCATAGGGTCTGGAGAGAGATGCCTTCAGGTGGTGGCACTTATGGAACTGAATGGCTCCACCGGCCAGTTATGCAAACATCCGTGGTCTCCCTGCCAAGCCCACGAAAGGAAGATAATGGACTGCAGGAAAAGGACAGCTTCTACTGCAGTCCACCGGGTTCACGATCAGATGAGTTGGGTGCAACCACTACTACTACTACTACTACTACAGCTGCTGCTGCAACTATTACTACACTGCTGCAACAACAACAACAACTACTACTACTACTACTACTGACCTATACTTCTACTACTACCGGTACTACTACTACTACTGCTGACCTGTACTTCTACTACTACTACAATTATTACTACTAATTCTTCTTCTTCTACTAATACCGGTACTACTACTACTACTACTGCTGCTGCTGCTGCTGCTGTTACTACTACTACTACTACTACTACTACTATTACGACGACGACGACTGCTACTACTACTACTGTGTTATGTATAGGGTAAAAAACTTCAGTAAACACAACCATGTTTATATTATCAAGAAACAATGAAACAAGTAACAAATACAGTAGGTCGTTGAGGGTCATATTCCAAGATTTCGTAACACCTCTTGCATAGTGATTTATTCTGCACCTTACACCCCGGTACGTTCGTTCGTATTAACGCAGATTTTGTGTCGATACTGAAACTGTATAAATAACATACGGTACAAGTTCATGTCAAGGTGTAAGGATACAAACTAAGTCGCTGATGAAGAGATGCTAAGATGTGATGACAAACTAAATCGCTGAGGGAGAGGTGTTATGAAATCTCGAAAGCCACCTGCAGCACAACCCAAAGTCAGGTGGATGGAAAACAACAAAGGCACTGAAGCTGGTCGACAGGTGGCTGGGCAACTGGCAGAACGCGAGATGGATGCCAGGCTGGGGCAGGGAACAGTGTGGGGATTGGAACTGCATTATTCCCATCAGCATGTGGACGTGTGTGTGTGTGTTTTTCTTAATCCTCGCTATATCCTGACGGTTTCATTTAGTGTTGGATAGATCTTTGGATTTGGTAAGGGTAGATACAGCCTTCATCAACGCTTTTAGCAACAAGGGCTCTCCTCTGCTGAAGAAATCGTCTGTGGTGACAGGAATAAACTACAAAAATATGTGATCTTCGACATGATCCACCAACGTGCCATAAAACCATCCCCGTCACCATCATCATGCCTGTCTTGAATTCAATATGGACGGTGGGAACAATGACAAGCTAAGGTGTGTGGAGCTGTGTATGGCGCGCGGTATAAGTGCCGGACTTTGGGAATCGACTGTGTGTAGTCTGTGCCCTGAGTCGGATACAGATATGTTGGGATAAAAGACCGAATTGTGCTAGTCCGCGTTGTGGACGTTATTTACAAACCAACCAGTGCTGGAGAAGAGCGCTTTTCTCCGGTGGTGCTGACACGGGTGGGCGGGTCTGCTACCTTGTTATGCAAATACCTCACAGTTCTCTCAGTGAAAATGTCCACAATGTGTTGTGACATATTTTGATGCTTGAGCCACACATATACATAAAAAGTCGGACAGAAATGTTAACAATTTTGTCAAAGGATTGCGGTATTCCCCTTTCTCTGTAATTTCGCTGCTGCGTGTGAAATATCACATGGAAAACAAAATAACTGCCTCCTGCGTAATGTTATCGCTCCAAACTAGCTTATAGACACTCAGACGACCTCAGCCTGAAAACGTCATTTTTAGTTTACTCTTGACATCAGATTATTTATGAAATTTGGGATAGTTCTCCGTGGACGGAGGAGTTAATTAAGGCTGTATCTAGCCCTTCCAGTTCGAAATATCTCCCCAAACCTGCATGAGATGGTTTGGAGACAGATTGTTGACGTCCTCGCGCTGTAAAGTTGTTAGCAGTGGGGGATCGAAGTCATCATTTTCTGAAAGGTAAAGAGATTTAAAGTTTACTCAGTGACAGTCCACTAAAATATCCTCTAGCAGTTAAATAAAAGCATCGGTAATGGGTGGCAGGTGGTTAGTCATACTGCATTCCCAGGTCTTGTGTTTGATCTTATAAACTATTTTATTGGGTTAGTGGCTTTGATTTCAATTCGTTTAAAATCTCATGCAGGCTGCACCTCAGAGGAGGGCAGTCCGCATGTTAGACGATTATATCTTAATGCGTTATTGCATACCGTACATTTTTTCACTACCTTATTACCTAGTCTTCCCTAACATAACTAACTAAACGAACCTTAACGAAAGCTCGTCTTGTACAACTAAACTCAACCCAACGAAATTATTCCAAACCTTACCGTATCCATCTACATCTAGCCTAAACTAATCTGTCTGTCCGCCTTCACCACGCCAGTGAAACTAGTCCAGCCATACCATATTCAGCTATACCTGAATGACCCTACCTTATCCACCTAAATGTAACCTAATCTAACTTACTCTAACCTAGCTTCACCAAACCTAACTCGGACGTAACTAAAACAAACCCATCTCTAATCCAACATAGCCTCTAACTCTCAGCCACCCCCAGTCACACACACCAATCCCACCTACCCTACGTCGTTTTGCAGCGTCCCGTGTAGAGCTGTGTCAGTGTACCGTCGTTGCACCGTGCCGTGGCGAAGGTACACTCGTTGGCATAGGTCACGCCGTCGCTGCCACACACGGGGGAGGTGGTGAGGGGGCAGGAGCGTTGGCAGAGGTCCTCGGTATTCGTAATATTGCTGGAGGTTTTGGTGAGGGAGGAGGATCTCGCTGCCTGGTCATCTAGTGCGAGAAGAAGGGTCAGAGTAACGCCTATGGACTGCACGAAGGCTAGTAATGCAGACAGTAAGATTCCCTATATACGGGGTGGCCCATATATAACGGTATTGTATTGCGAGAACGGCTTAATCAGTGTAATCAGTATCTACCCTGCATCATTTATTCAGTTCCCATTCCCGCTGCCGCAATCACGCCCACTCCAGCCGACTGAGCCGTACCCGTAACTCATTAAGATACTACGACGTGAGTTTCAAGTGGATCGCCATTTACGGCCCACCCTATGAACTGGAGGGTGCAGAGGAACAAGGGAGAGTGGGAGCTGAGAAGTGTTAACCCTCTCAAGACGATGATTTCCATCTTTAGATTACTTTTCATTCTGCCAGTCGATTAGGAGAGCTTTATAAGAGAGGACGGATTAACCATTTCAGTGCCATGACTTCTTTTATTTATTTATTTATTTATCTATTTTTAAATTTCACTACTAGATGTCTACATTATTTTCTTTAGGGGAGATTTGTAGTAGTGAGTAAGTTAGAATTTGCCTCAGATAACTCCTCTGCAACAAGATATCAATCCCTCCATCTCAATACAGCCGTCTGGTAGCAGCGGGCATAAAATAATAAATGCATCTCGTAGTGAAGGGGTTAAAGACTATTACTTCAAACCCCTCAAGTCCAAAAGTCCCTTAAGATGAATAAAACCGTCAGGAAGTTGCAAGAATAGGTAATAAAAATTTTTCTTAGTGAGCAGTTAAGAATGTTCACAGAAACTAACACCAAACCATTTTGCTCACCTGAGAAAAAATAAATGAAAAGCTTTATTTAGGGTAACACGCTCAATTTTGTTCAGCTGAGAGAAAACCCAACCCACCCAGGCCAGCACAGACGAATTTTGCAGCTGAGGAACCCCGCCTAAGTACTTTCTTTCAGGCGTACAGACGATTTTGTTCAGTTAAGTGAAAGCCCAACTCATTCAGGCTAACACACAGGCGATTTTTGCAGCTGAGAAACTCCGCCTCAGTATTTTCATTCAGGCATACAGACGATTTTGTTCGACTGAGCGAAATCCCTACTCATTAAGGCTAAAAAGCGGAGCATATTTTGCAACTGAGAACTCCCCCCTTAAAAACTTTTGCTAACAGACGATTTTGTTCAGATAAGAGACATCCCAACTCAGACGATTTTTCTCAGTCTACTCACCACACCTCCCCTGGCGGATGACGGAAATGGGTCTGTTCTCCCGGCATGCAATGACTGACAGGAGGCAGGGGTTGAAGTAGGTCTCTCCGTCACTGCCGCAGACGGGGGCGTACACGCGGGCGCACGTGTTGGGGCACCGCTCTCCCGTGTCGTCCCCGCCCGTGTTCGTGCCTGGGGGCCGTGTCGGGGGTGACGTCACAATGGCTGGATAGATAAAAAAATAGATATAGTAAAGTGTATATCATCCAAACTGAGTGGTTAGGGTAAATTCATTCACCCAGAGTCACTTAGAGGAGGATTTTGAGGATTAATGTGCAAAATACATCGCTTAGGGAGAGGCATGAAGAAGCCTCCACTCAGAAATTGGCTTGCTACTCACGACACTCTCCGTAACTGCGCAGTGTGATCCGCGCATCCCTACACGCCGCCAGCTGGAGTGCGCAGAGGTTGCTGTACGTGCGGCCGTCACTGCCACACACGGGGTCGTAATTGGCTGGGCAAATGTCAGGACAGGCCGGGCTCTGAGTCACGGATTCTGGGGACGAAGGAGGTGGACTTAGATAGATAGAATGGTAGATATGTTGGGGTAGAGAAGGGGGAGATGGATGTGGGTGTTGGAATTCGGTAGAGATGGTCTGGCAAGGGAGGTGGGGGTTAAGCAGAGAAGGGTAGATAGATATGGGTGTTCGAGTGGGGTAGAGATGGGCTGGTGAGAAGGGAGTGGGGAAGGACGGAGGGGAGAGTGTGGGGGTACAGAAGTAGGGATCAAAGATGTCAATTACTGGAATGGGAGAGACAGGGAAGGGGAGAAAGAGGGGCACAGACGGATGTAAGTGGAAGTGGGAATGAGGAAGGTCACAGATATGTACGGTTTTTGGCTGGGAGATAGATGAGTGAGGAGAGGGGTCACAGATATTGCTTTGAGAGAGAGAGAGAGAGAGAGAGAGAGAGAGACAAATGTGGTTCTGGAGTTGGATGTGATAAAGTTCCTACATGTAATGGTCTGAATAGCATATAGACATCTAATCTGGCTTTCTGTGGTACTTTTTCTTTCAGTGTTGTGATACGTGTTGAGGGTCACCGTACCACAAGTGCCGGTGGAGCTCATGGTAATACGAGTGTCCCTGCACGCGGCCGCCTTGAGAGCACAGTCATTGTCGTAGGTGATGCCGTTGCTGCCACACACAGGAGAGTACGCCGTGGGACACACGTCAGGACACGGCCGCACCTGCAGGCCTGGTGCAGGGAGTGGAAAAGGTTGGTGGTGGATAGTGGGGTGAGTAACAGATGTTTATGATATTAAAAGATGATAAAACAAAACTGTCAACAGCCTTCAGCGTAATTTCGAACATTAGTTATATCAGACGAATCGGAGACACAGCGACTCAATGTTTACTGCACATGGCTCCGGATCTGTTTGCCTTTAAGTCTTTGGTTTTAAACACAAGAAGTGGCAGAAGTTGGTGGTGGCAGTACATCCTTTCATACAGTGGCATACATTTCCACATTATCTGTTCAAACGAATGACAGAACAGTGATTCCAACACATTTTAACCAACACAGCATTTTGACTTTCCCATGTCCTGCTCTCACCACACATTTCTTCTTGATTCGGACTTCACAGCATGAAGAAGAGTTAATTCTAGGCCAGTATTCTCTTCTGAGGAGGTCCGGTCCTGCAGTGGACCTCATATGGACTGGTACAGATACATAAAACTCTTTCTTGACCTGGACTGGACAAGGCAGAGCGTTCTCAAGGCTTAGTACCTCTGACAGGACATAGGCCACCAGCAAATGTCAAGTACATTTAGACTGCCCTGACATGACCTACATATGTAAAAATAAAACTGACAGAATTAATTATTATATGAACCATGCCGAATTGCCTCGAGTAAAGATGATGGCTAGAATATCACCCTCCATCACCACCACCACAACAATCATTACCACCACACCACTAACACTGCCACAGTGATCAACACTACAATAATTATAATCACCACCATCATTGCCACCTACACTGTCACTACCACAACTGCACTACCACAGATTCCACTACCACCACCTTCATCGCCATTAACACTTATCACCACCCACCGCAGTCACCACTAACCACAGGAAACCTATCACTCTCCACACCACCGCACCACCACCACCACCACCACCACCACACTCACCACATTCTCCATTGAAGTTCTTGGTGAGGGTCGGGTCTCGACAAGCGAACTCCTGCAGGACACACTCATTCCCGTATGTCTTACCATCGCTCCCACACACGGGCGAGTACACGGCGGGGCAGGAGGCAGGGCACGTAGGAGAGGCTGTAGGGCGCGTAGTGGGGAAAGGGAAGCGCGGAGGGGGAAAGGGGAAGGGCCAGGGAATATTGGGAATGGGGAAGAGTCGTCGGAAAGTTGGACGTGGAGTGAAAGGCGTTGCTGTGGGTCTTGCAGGGCGTTGAGGTGTTCTTGTGTCTCTGTCTGGTATAGGGAAGGAGAGGGGGAAGGAAGAGAAGGATGAAAAGAGGCCAGATTCACTTATAAACTTACGATCTAGTGCCACTCATAACTACGACTTCTATTTTCCCCGTAGTAGTAGTAGTAGTAGTTGTTGTTGTTGTTGTTGCTGTTGTTGTTGTTGTTCTTGTGGCCCTAGGTTCATCTGAAAAATGAACCCGGTGGACTGCAGGGTGGAGTTCTCCTCCTTCTGCAGTCCACCATCCTCCTTTTGGGGGGATAGGGATGGAACTGATGGACGTTAGTATAACCGAGAAGTGAAATCAACCAGTTATATTGATGCCACCACGTGAAGGCATCCCTAGCTTTTTTTTTTTTTTTTTTTTTTTTTTTTTTTTTTTTTTTAATAAGAAGCATTGGAATAATCTTCACTATCCTCTGGGAAAACGGATCTTAGCTACGAGAGGCAATTGATCGTAAGTTTTTGTGTGTGAATCAGGGTCAGAGATGGCAAAAAGGTAGCATACAATGAGGGTTGAAATTGGGTGAGGGAAGCTAGTGTGGACAGCGAGATGGATGTGAGAAATAAAATCATACAGGATGGTCCATATATTGCACACCCATACCAACTGGCAGGGTTCTCGTGTGTTGCGGGGACGGCGTAGTGTTAACATGGTTTACTCTGCACCATTCCTACTTTTCGTAATTTTTTACATACTCTGTGGGGTCTGCCTTCTTATAATATTTTTTTTTACGTCCATTGATTGTGTCAAGTGGGGTTGGTGGAGGATTAGTGCTCCTCCCTTTAAAACAATTAACTCTAAGCCCTTGGCCACCCCGTTTGGGATACATGGCGTCTGGCAATGAATGAATGAATGAATGATTGTATCACTGACTACTACTATCCCGAGGCAGCATCACATCAGCAGAGTGAGCCGTCCCTGCAACACACAAGGTAAGGGGGCGCAGTATACGGGCCACCCTGTATGATAGATCTTAGGTCATTAATTATTGTTTTAGGCTCCCAGAGAAGCCAGGGTTCCAAAAATATCAGAAAGTTGAAGAGTTCCATTTTTTTTAAAGTAAATGAGATAGCAGTTGTCTTTTGTTTAATTCACTATATCTGTATTTATTAATTTATTTATTTATATATTTATTTCATTATTTATGTATTTCAAGTGTTCCTATTTTAGTCACAAATGAGATGGCGATTTGATTCATAACGATGACTTCAATATTTATTTTCATTTATTTATTTATGTATTTGTTTATTCTTATATTTAGCAATGTATTGTTGTATCCAGACTCTTTTCTTCGGCACGAGGGACCTTGTCGTACTGGAGGGGTTTGACATTGCTTTCATTAACCTCTTCAGTAAATCGTCTGGAGGCAGTAAGAATAACACCAAAAAGAAAAAAAAAAACATTCTCTTCACTTTTATTTGGCAAAAAACTCATCTCTCCTTCTCGAATCTTGAGCTGTAGCAAGAGATTTACCTAAAATACTCGTACGGTGTTAGTCACGAAGAAGTGTTCGAGATAAAGAAATTTTTGCTGAATATATATAGTTAGTATTGAAACATCTAATCCTGAAGATAGATAGATAGATAGATAGATAGATAAAGAGAGAGATGACGCAGTGCAGGGATTGTGTAATGATGATTTTGGTTTGTAATTTTGCCTTGCGATTTTAAAGTGAAACATAATACTGTATTGAAAAGTTGTGGAAAGAGGTGTTGGTTCTGTACTTGTAAAATGATAGAGTTGCTTCAGTAATGTGTGTGGTGATGTAGTGTTATGTGTGGGATTGTGTAAGTTAGTCTGTAGCTGTGATGTGTAATATTTAGTAATGTGTGTTGTGTGTAAGGTTGTGGTAGTGCTGTAGGGGTTTATATAGAGGTGTACGTAGGCTTGTGTGTGTGTGTGTGTTTTTTTTTTTTTTCACAGTTTCTCTTCCATTATTGACTCTACTTATTTTATTCTCACCAGTGCCAGGGGACTTTATACAGTTAATTTCACCCACGAAGTTCAGAGTTTAAAGGTAATCTCTCAGACCTCTCACTGCGATGCCTAAACTTGGGTACTTCCTGCTTGTTAATTGCAGACGATTGTATTAAGCTGATAAAATCCCAAGGCAGATGAAAGATTAAAGCCTTACTTATGGTAGTAAATAAGGGTTAAATTAAGACTCGTTTTACTGTTCATTGGAGAATCACTTATATTAAACACAGGATTAGACTAAATATTGTACTTATAGTTTAACATTAGTAGTGGCAGCTGCAACCCCAGGCCCATCTGAACGTATTCTGCCCCTGGTGTATTGCAGACTCCTGCAGGCCACCAGCCTCCTTTCAGGAGAACAAGGAAGGAGTTGAGGGACGTTTGCATAACCGGGCAACGGAGCCGACGGGTAATATCAGTGCCACCACATGAAGGAATCCGTCTCTAGCACATACTGTAGGTGGGCATTGAGCTCCTTCAGTACCAGGACGACATTTTTTACTCCCTTCATGCTGTTTCCTGGTGATTTTATTCAGCTTTCCGATGGACTTTTTGGGCTGACAGGGAAGCTCTCCCAACCTCCACAAAATTTTGGGGGGTAGCAGCAAGAAATTAACTAAAATTATCGTTACATTTACATTTAAACGCACGTCCCCTGGCTGAAGGGATTATTCAGTACTCACAGATAGGTAATGGCATATAATTTTGTATTCATTTCCTATTACCTTAAATTATACATGATTAAAAGTCACAACAAATCGATATAATTCAAATCAGCGAGGAAGAAACAACAGAACAGCACCTTCACTAATACAAAATACGAGAAAAATCAAGGTCTCATTTTACGTAGAGATTTTTTTCTGCCGTACTTTAATAGAATGTTTACCTGCTTTTACACACTATTGAACAATTTTCTCAGTTTCTTTCTTTCCTTCTTTCCTATTTTTTTTTTCTGTTTGTTTCGTTTTTTTTTCTACTTTCTCAGCTCTCCATTCTCCTCTGTGACTGAGCAATTTGTCCTGTTTCGTCCCACTTGTTACTTATGTTCCGTGTTGGGTTGTGCTGTGTTGCTAAGAGATGTGCAGTGTTCCGTAGGGTTGTACCTTGTTCCGTAGACTTGTGCAGTGTTACCAGAGATATATGGCTTGTGCTGTGCTTTTTCTGATGTTCCGTGTAGGCTAGCAGAGTCGTGCAGTGTTCCGCAGAAATGTGCCGTGCCGTGGTACGAGTAATGTTCCGTAGAGTTGCACAGTGTTCCGCAGAGATGTTCCGTGCTGTTTTGATGTTCCGTATAGGCTTGTAGAGTCGCACAATGTCAGAAAGCATGTTCCGTTCTGTTTTAATGTTCCGTATAGGCTTGCAAAGATCCACAGTGTTCAGAGATGTTCCGTGCTGTTTTAATGTTCCGTATAAACTGATGGACTTGGGCAGTGTTCCATAGGGTTGTGAAATGTTGCGTGTCACCCCCGTAGAACTGTAAGGTGTTCCGTAATGCAGTGGGATTATGTCTTATACTCACTCACTCTCTCTCTCTCTCTCTCGTGTGCGCTTACGTGCACATGTGTGTGTGTGTGTGTGTGTGTGTGTGTAATAAGAATAACTCTAGAAACAACATCACCCAACTATCAGTGCTTTGAAAATCTACACAGAAATGAAAAGAAGCTTTGTTGTACGTGGATGAAAATGATAGTGACAGGCAAGACAACAGTGCAGATCAGGGTTGCCAAGGTCGCGGTTTTCCCGCCAAATTGGGCTGGTTTTGAAGCACTTCCGCGGGCAAATTTTACCGGTCGCGGGTTGCGGTTTTTTGGGCTGGTTTGAAAACTGTCGCGGTTTTTTGGGCTAGTTTGGAGATAAACCACATCACAACAAAATACTGAGAGAGAGAGAGAGAGAGAGAGTTGTTTAAACATACGGCGGAGAGAGAGAGAGAGTTGTTTAAACATACGGCGGAGAGAGAGAGAGAGCCTCTAATACTCCCATAGGGACCAGTGGGTGCAGCCCACGAGAGATCCAGAACAGTTCTGGATAACTATATATAACCATACAGATTCGTGCGGAGAGAGGGACTTCCAAGAATTAGGCAGTTTTTTTGCCCCTGCTATCGTTGTCAGCAAGCAGTGCCGCAGTAGAGAGGGTTTTCTTTCAATATAATTTAATGAAAAGTAAATTAAGAAACAGACTGCAGCATGAAACAATTGAAAACACTCTTCATGTCAGAGCATGTGTTGTAATGATTTCACATCAAACAAAATGATGTTAGCAAGTTTCACATATGACGTAATGTACACAAAAAAGAACACAGTGATGATGATCATGAATTAGTGGTATAAAACACTAATTTCGCATAATAAGAGGATTTTTAAAATAATTATTGGTGTTGGGCTACTTTTGGGCTGGTTTTCAGTTGGGTTTCCGCGGGCAGAGCAGGGTGCGACTTGGCAACCCTGGTGCAGATCAGTGATTCTTAACCTGGGGGGAGATGGGAGTGCCTTAAGGATTCAGAATGGGGTGGGGGACGGTCAGGGGTATAATTTTGCTGATAAGGTGTATTATTATAAAAAATGCACACGCACACACACACACACACACACACACACACACAGCTATGCGTTCATACACTGTGTGTGAGTGTAATTTACCGGGTCGGTCAGGATCACATGATGGTTGTCGTGATCGGCAGTTTTTTTTACTCTTCCGGAAGAGAGCTGAGAGCTCATATTGTCCGATCCAAGGGCAAGGCTGTGACCTTTTACACACGCACACATCCGTCTTCTTGTTCGACGGGGACACTAACCAACCGCTTCGTCAGTGAAACTTTTCGCGTCCTGAGCAGACGCGAGCCCCTGTCTACCAGATGGCAGGCGAGAGCTTTTCCACTGAGCCAGCGTGTGTGTGTGTGTGTGTGTGTGTGTGTTAGCTGTATCATTACTTTCAATCAGTTTTCTTTGTTATGCACAGCGTTATAGGTGACTCAAGGACTCAGACTAAAATAAATTCATGCTTCGTAAAATGTAAGTTAAAAATATAATTGTTGACTTCTTGCATGCCTTACTTCTTACACTTTCTTGTGCCCATTCTGAGTAATACCTGGTTCCATTCCATAATTGCATATAATCATACAGGAATTATTTATCTGTTTACTTCAGGTACAGAATGAAGAGTGAGTGTCATAATATCTCTAGGCACAGTATTTAGCCCTTTTATACTTCTATCCCTTTCTGGATTCTAACTGTCCTCTCATTTTTAGTGTGAAATAGTGGGAGGGAGGTGGAGGTGGTGGTGGTGGTGGTGGTGGTGGTGGTATATCGACTACTACTAAACCTGTTTGTGTATCAGATGTTTGGTGGAGCGTGGGGGAAAGGGATGTTAAGCAGATAGATACTCTTCAGTAGGTGACAGACAACAAAGGTTTGGAATCTCTGGGGCAGACTGAAAAGACAGTAAAAAAAGAGAGAAAGGAAATGATGACAAGAGGAAAATATTAAGGGAAGGGTAATGAAACTCGGCAAATCTTCAAGTAATCAGATGGAAATAGAAAAGCTTTAGGATATATTGTGGAAAGTAGGAAAAACATAGGATGACGTGATGAAAACAGGAATATATTGCAGGTAAGACAGTGACAATGAATTTCTTGTATGAAAATTTATTAAAACCGGAAACTCATGAAGAATACTAATACAAGCAACATAACATGACACAAGGCAGATGACACAGGGATAAAACGGATCTTTCACCTAACTTGGCCCAGATTTTCGTCATTTTGCAGCTTATTTCACGTGTTTCAGTAATAGAACAAGACAGTGCTTCGTCCCTGCGTCCCTCCCATAGCACCTCTTCGTGACTAGCATCATATTTTTGTGTTCATCGATTGCTACAGCTCAGTATGTAAGATGGAGAGATGTAAATTTTAGGCCTGTGTAAAACGGCTATAAGTATGTGTTTAGTGTGATCTACGTACTGCATGGCCCATCGTAGGCGAGTGTGACGGGGAGAGAGCCGTCACACACCTTACTCTCCAACACACACAGGTTCGGGTACGTCACACCGTCACTCCCACACACCGGCAGATACTCCTTCGTGCACGGGCGGGGACACACGGCTGTAGAGGGACAAAAATATCATTAACACTCCGAGGTTTCATCACTCATTCTCAGGGGCAGGGATAGCGAGTACTAGAGCTGTTCCGATCAACAGAGGGTTAATGATGATAACAGTAACTCTCGTGGTTATATACTTGCCCTCATCTCGGTAAAATCGTCTGGCGTTAACCGTTAGCAAAATACTAGAGCTGTCACAAGCATGAGAGGGCTAAAGTGATTTAAATTTGCTTGTAGAAATTCTCAGAGTTGAAAAAAATAATTCCCTGGTGTTAGGCTGAGTAAGAAAAATGCAAATTAATACTTGTAAGTGCAGCGTGACCCTAGAGAATTGTTTGCCCTTTTTTCGCCGTCCACTAAACTCCTTTCAGTGGCTAGGGAGTGGACCGAGGGACGTTTTTATAACCGGACAGCACCACCGACCGTTCAGATCGGTGCTATCACATGAAGGCGTCCCTCTCCAGTACCAGTAAAACCATAAATCTTGGTATGGTACTCACTGCAGGGGCCGTCCTTGACCTTGAAGACGTTGTTGCCTCCACACACTGCCTTCTGAAGGGTGCACGGGTTGGTGTACGTGCGGCCGTCTGAGCCACACACGGGGTTCTTGGTGCGGGAGCAGGTGATGGGACAGGAGCGGTCAGCGGCTGGAAGGACAGAGCTAGGTTATGATGGGTTAGGTTACGTTAGCTACAAAGATACATAGGTTACGTTGGCTCAGGTTAAGTTAAGGCCACGGCTAGAAGGGTTTAGTTAGGTTAGCTTAGGATACGTTGCATACAAAGACAAGTTAAGTCCGGGAGCAGTCGGTCAGGCAGGAGCGGTCCCCGGCTGGAGAGAGAGAGTTAAGTTTGATTTGGTTAGGTTACGTTAAAGTAGGTCACAGAGAAAAAATAGGTTACGTTAAGTGTTCAGTTAGAGTATGTTGAGTTAAGGACAGAGTTAGGTTAGGTTGGGTTTGGTCAGGTTAGGTCTACGGATAGAAATACAGAGGTAGGTTCACAGATACAAAAGTCCCTTGTCTCACATATCACCACAAATACTCCCAGTCCTCTCCTATACTCTGGCCAAACTGTCCGTCATCCCACATTTCCCTTCCCCGCCCCCCACCAGCCTATTCTTCCCCCTACCATGATCATCCACACCTTCCTCACCCTTTACCCACCAGTTTTCACCCTTATCACACTCTCTCTCATCCTTGTCTGTCTGCTTACTCCTCCTTTACTCTTTTCCCTACTCAGCACTCACCCCTTCCACCCCACCTCACAACCTTTAAACAAACCCTCACACAACCTTTTGGTCCTCACCCCTCCCGTCTGTTGATTTCCGTTCTGTGTACCATTTTTGCACTTCTTATCCAGGAAAGTCTGTGTTAGGTTAGGTCTGTTTTAGTATCTGGTTGGATTAGAGTGTCAGTCAGTTAGGTTTATTTGTCAGGCTGTGTTAGGATAAGTTAGGCTAGAGGAAAAAGAAAAAATGGAAGGGTGCCCAATCTGGGAAAATGTAACTTAGATATAAAAATGGTGTACAAAAAGGAAATCTACCCCAACCCCAGTTCAAATGGGGACCTGGATGTAACCTCAACTGTTGCGGGTCGTATCCTAGGAAAAAAATGCCTGACTTCATGACATCGTGTAATTGATCGGCGTTAGTCTAATGATTCTATTTTTTATTTCACTCACCACATCGTCCAAAGTGTCTCCTGACCAAGCCGGACCCAGAATAATAACAGGAGTAGTACATTAGCACGCATGGGTTCGAATAGGTGCGCCCGTCACTGCCACACACAGGGTTGTAACTGCGGTCACAGATGAAGTTGCACGGGTCTGGGGAGGCTGCGGGAGAAATGAAGTTAGTGTAAAGTAAGAAGGAATTGAAGGGTAGCTAGGGTTAAATTGTCATCGTCATCATTATCATCTTCATCATCAGTATTATTATCTTAGCCAAAATGAATGTGTGAATCGTCATTATCATCATCATCATCATCATCATACCAACCTGAATTAATTATATGTGATTAAAAGTCGAAATCTAGTACAAGATAAAAGTTTGAATAAGCAAATAATACAAGTCAGAAGTAGAATGAATGATAAAGTCAAAATAAAACTTGTCAGAATAATGATACAAAGGAGATTGATGGGACCCTAAATGAATGAATAACTAAGTAGATTAAACACTAGTCGGAAAAACCTGGGGAAAATTAGTTAAAAAAAAAAAAGGAAAAAAAAACATTAAGGAATGAATTTGTAGTTGCGTGTCGTGTCTGGGAGAAGGTTTGTTGGGTGCTTTAACAGTCAACCTTAGGCCCGCTTCCTAGCACCTCTTCCATAGCGATTTATCTTGCTTCATAGACATTAATATTGTTTCACGAGTTGAGTTTAGCTCTTTAAATCTGACCTGTTTTGCATCAGACAATAATAATAATAATAATAATAATAATAGTAGTAGTAGTAGCAGTAGTAATAGTAGTAGTAGTAGTAGTAGTTGTAGTAGTAGTAGTAGTAATAGGAGGAAGAGGAGGAGGAGGAGCTAGTAGTAGTAGTAATAATAGTAGTAGTAGTAATAGTGGTAGTAGTAGTAGTAAACTGGTAAGGAAGGAAGAGGTGGTGTACAGGCTCCTAAGGTATCAAAAATGCCACCTTTTAGCCTTTAAGACAAGAAACATGCTTCCTTACTGCACGCTCCGTATCTGAGGGCGGTGATGGCGGGGTTGAGGCAGGCGGCGCGGGAGAGGAAGCAGTAGTTGGGGTAGGTGTTGCCGTCGCTGCCACACAGGGGGTTGTACACGAACTCGCACTCAAGGCCGCACGCGTCTGGGGGCCAAGGAGTTTTAGTGGTAGGAAGAGGCAAGGGGAAGAGGTATTGACGCTCCTTCATCATCATTATTTTTACTGTCGTTGTCATCATTGTTGCTGTCATTATCGTCATCGTCATCATTGTTATTAGTCAGGAGCGTTAACACTCAAAATCATTATCATCATCATCAGCAGAATCAAATTAGTAATCGTCATCATCATCATCATCATCAGTAAAGTCATAAGCATTACTAACCATCATCATTAACACCATCGCTATCATCCTTCACCACCACCACCTCCTCCTCCTCCTCCTCCTCCTCCTCCTCCTCCTCACCATCATCACCACCACTACCACCACCACCACCACCATCCACCTCCAACGACCTCTCACCTGGGCCCAAGCCAAGGATGATGGGAGGTGTGATGGCCTGCCTCTGCGCCTCCTGCGGGTACGCTGCCACGGCCCTCAGGAGCACCGTCAGCAGGGTAAGATAAAGGGGCCTTGAGAATCCCACCTCTTGTGACGCCATATTTTTTTCTGTCTTGTTTCTCGTGTTTCGTTTTCTGTCTGGGGGAAGATTTTTTTATTTTTATTTTTATCATCATCAAAATCATCATCAGTAATATGATAAACACTAAGTAATCGTCATCATCATCATCATAATTATTTCTGTTATAAGCACCAGCAATCATTATCACCAACGTCATTACTATCCTCCTCATGCTCCTCCTCCTCCTCCTCATCATCATCATCATCATCATCGTCGTCATCATCACCCGTCCTCATCTTCCCTACAGAACGGTGGGTGAAGCTCTTAGATCAATTTGTGGGGGCGCGGGTATTGCACTCTCCTTAATGCTGCTTCTTTTCATTATATTTTATTCGTGTTAGTGTCAGGTGATTTGGTTTTGCCGCTGAAGTTAATGGTGAGAGAGAGAGAGAGAGAGAGAGAGAGAGAGAGAGAGAGAGAGAGAGAGAGAGAGAGAGAGAATTCCAACATAATAACATCTTTTCATTTCTATCAGGCTGGCAGTAGACGATTTTTCTCAGCATAGTGAAAGATATCTGTCAGTTAAAGGGGTTAATGGCCGCTATAGCCACCCCGTCCATTTTAAAAAGTGTCTCCTAAGCTGAATAAAATCGTCATTGACCTGAAGGGGTTAAAGTGTGTGGGACACCTGTAATCTGGTGTATGGATTATTTTTTTTACTTAATTTGTTTATCCATCCTTTGTTTCATCTTCTTAAAATAAAATAAAATAAATAAAACACCCGTGCCTAGAACTAAAATAGGGACCCGAAGTGTAAAAGTGATGGTTGCAGCTGGTAGTCTGGGGGAATGTTCGAATGTTTTCCTTCTCCAAACACCATCCATCATTCAGTCCCTTTCTGCCTCATCCCGAGCGTAGGATCCCGGGGCTAGGCTGCTTATTCCCGACATTCAAAGTGAGTGTGACCAGCCTCACTAACCCATGTGGCATTTTGTAACCAGTAAATCCCAGCACACCCTAAAATGAAAACCTCTTTGGAGCCTGTTCGCCTTGAGCGCCCTGACCCACTAGACCACCAGGCGTCATGGCTACCAGAAGAAGAATAATGTCTTCCTGGGTTACAGTAAACTATTTGGCTTGTCTCTTAGTGTAGAGTCACCTGAAGGCACCATTACTGCACTCATCTACCAAACACACACACACACACACACACACACACACACACACACACACACACAACACGTAGACAACTGTGACTTGATGAATGAGACACGATAAACTGAAGCGAAGGCGATGATGATGATGAAGATGGTAAACTAGGAAGAAGTAAGCACACGAAGCTCTCTTAAATGAGGCTCGTTGAGGGGAATAAATAAGGATAAAAAAGGAAGGGAAGGAGGATGAGGAGCAAGAGGAATGTGGGAGGAAATAGGAAAAACTGTAATTACAAGAAGGATGTGAAGCTTGAGTGACAATACAGAAGTGGAAAAATATGGAAGAATGGAAGGGAGGTGGGGGTGACCGAGTGGGATTGGACGAAAAAGGTGGGGGAGTGGGTAGGAGGGGAGATAGGTGGGAAGGGGGAGAGGTAGAGGAAAAGGGAGAGGAAGGGGAAGGAAGAAAGAAGAGAGGAAGGGGAAGGGGGAGAGGAAGGGGAAGGGAGAAAGAGGAGAGGGGTGGTGTTGGGTGAAAAATTTGGAGGAGGAGGGAGGGGAGAGAGGAAGGGTGGGGGAGGGGAGAGGAAGGGTGTAGGGGGGGAAGCGTTAATCAAAAAATGTGGGGAGGCAGGGAGAGGGGGAAGAGAGGATGGGGAGGAGATGAGGGAGAACGGGGAGGGTGGCTCAAGACGAAAGGTGTGGGGAGGGAGGAGCTAGGGAGAGGGTAGAGGGAGAGGGGAAAGAATAGAGGGTATACGGGGGAGAAAGGAAGTAGAGACTAAAATATGGTAGGGGGAAAGGAAAAAGGGAAGAAATGGAGAGGAGGACAGTGAAGGGGAGAAGGCAGAAGTGGGGGTTGAGGAGAGGAGGGAAAGGGGATGGAGATTTCAGGGGAAGGAGAAGGAGGAGGCGAGAACAAAGGAGAGAGAGAGAGAGAGAGAGAGAGAGAGAGAGAGAGAGGGAGAATAAAAATGAGAGGAGAAAGAAGTGACACACACACACACACCACGTAATGCAAAGATATAATCAAACCAATTCCCCGAAGCCATCATCCCCTTCAGCCCGACTACCTCACTTTTTACTCCATCCTCTCTAACACCAAACGATTTTTATTTGGTTCTGGAGATACTTTGCCTGCCAGAATACGAAATTGTGTTGGGTTGTATTTT
The DNA here is from genome assembly GCF_032717465.1 of Coenobita brevimanus. Taxonomy (NCBI): domain Eukaryota; kingdom Metazoa; phylum Arthropoda; class Malacostraca; order Decapoda; family Coenobitidae; genus Coenobita; species Coenobita brevimanus. The sequence goes on from NC_137013.1 coordinate 37,840,581, forward strand.
GGTTCGTGTAACAGGCTTCATACAGTCGTTCCTCTTCCTTTAGTGCTATTATTATTATTATTATTATTATTATTATTGCTACTACTACTACTACTACTATTATTATTATTATTATGTTGGCTATATATGTCCTTTTGGCATCTACTTATTCTCCACCGGTAACATACAAGATACAGAGCCAGAACAAGTCACTCAAGAAGAGGCGTTGCGTAACATGGCGCCAAAGAAACTAAAGGGGAGGAAGGGGTGTGTGGCAGGAAACGGTGATGCGGGTAAGGAGCGCGACGAGACGGAGAATAGAGCAGGTTAATTAGAGGACACACCTGTAACACCTGAGTCAGTGTGTGCCGTTAGCTGTGGAAGTTCAAGGGGATATGTATGCATTTTTTAAGTGTTATCCTTTACACACACACACACACACACACACACACACACACACACACCAATCATAAACCTCTTCCATTCTCTCCCCATCCCCGAGTCAGGAAAATTTTTGTGTGATGGAGGCAAGGTCCACAATCAACAAGAATCTTCAGCAGTTTCCATCACACACAACTCGTCATTGCAGTTTGCCCCCGTTATCCGAAATCCGCTATATTTTGTATTTTTCACGTTAATATACCCGGTATGCGAATTGATATAATAATTATATGACTGGTAAAAAAAAAAACTATACAGTCTGTCTTTATTTTAATCTTGCTATATTCAGACGGTTTATTTATTTACTTATTTTGCTGTTATCCTAGAAATCTGTTTTTTTAGAGAGATGTTAATGAAGGCTAACATCCATTGGTGTCAAACTGGTGGCCCGCGGGCCACGTGTGGCCCTCGAAGAGGAAAAGAATGGCCCGCAATGACTTAAGAAATAACAAACGGGAAATCCCATAAAATTTGTCATATGATCAAGTGAATAAATATTACAGAACTGTTAGGAAATGTTTATTGATAATATGATTGATAAAAATACCATTTGAATAATTTATTGGTGAACAAATGTCAGGAAATTATTTTACCAATAAATTGAAGGAGAAGCCAATGCCACTGCAAGGGTTAGAAGGCGTACCGAACTTCTTTTGAATGGGCTGCGGCTTTGTCGTATTATATATTATACTGGTAGAATTTTCATTCAACAAGATTCCAGTTTTATATTACAAATTTAAAATTTGCATGTACTTTAAAAAATAATAATGTATAGTACAGTGTGCAGATTTAGTTCACTAATCTGATGGAAATCAGGAAACAGTATTTCATATTTTGATATATTCGGACGAAGTGCAAAACATAAACACGCTGGGCTAGGCTGCGAGGGGCACACGCTACGCATATGGGTGAGTTGATGCTTGCTTAACTGGTATTATCCTATTGTTTGTACATTTATTTGGGGTCAGTGGTTATTGTAGCTCATAGTGAACGGGAATATACGTTGTTAGAGACAGTAGTCGCCAGTTGAAATTGATAATAAGGGATGTTGATAGTCTCACAAAACCGCATGTAGTAAATGAATTGAACTTTTCATTACAAAACATTAGCTATCCTAACCTAACCCAGTCTTACCTAACCTAAATCATACTCATCTTACCGGTAGCTAATATTTTTAGAGTAGCGTACGTTCATTTTGTTTCCATGAAGTTAATTATTTTCCCATGTTTTTGATATGCGAGTCTTTCAGTGTTGGCATTAAAACATGTTTTTTTTCAAATAATATATATCTCACTTCACTATGTAATTTTATGTACCTATGCAGAGTTCGATAAGGTTAGGTAGACTTGGCCCTCAGACGCTACACAGAACTGAAGTATGGCCCATGGGAAGGACTGAGTTTGACATCACTATCAACCTAACTCTTTCAGTTCAGGAAGTCACTGCTAAGCTGGATTTGTTGTTTGGAGGTAGCAAGAATAAGTATACAGATCAAAAAACGAATTAAGGGGTTAAACTCAAGGTTTCTTAGTGGATCGAGTGTTTGTTCAAGAAATTGTGGTTGTAGAGCGAGAGAGAGAGAGAGAGAGAGAGAGAGATCCTTCGCACAATTTAACTCGAGAAATTTCGGTTGTAATGTGCATGGTACCCTGTATAAGACGACAGAACACACACACACACACACACACACACGAAATTTAGCTCAAGAGATGTCGGTTAATATATATTTATGGTAACTTGTATGAGCTAAGAAGAATATACAAAAGAACAATCATACACCTATCTTAAGGCCATATTCTTAGCGACGTCGGAGGCATAGTAGCACCTCTTCCTTAGCGATTTATTTTCCTTATAACACCTCACCATTCTCCTGTATGTAATTTATTTCTCTTACAATTTCCATCAGTAACATACAAGAGGACTGTAGGCGCAGAATAAATCGCAAAGGAAAAGGTGCCACGAAATCATAAAAGTCACTGAAAAATACGATTCGTAAACCAAGGAACTTTTATAGATCCGGATACGTAGAGTTAGTGCAGCGGTCCGGAGTGCAGGGGCGCGTCGGTTCCGGAGGCTTGGGTTGCTATGGCGACCTTGGGGTGTCGCACGAAAAAAATTAGAACTGTGTTCGTGACCACTGTGTGTCCTTCGATGGTGTAAATGTGGCTGGTGATCGAGTTTGGCAGCAAGTAATGTTAAACCACTACTGTGTTTCCATTACCACTACTACTACTGGTACTACTACTAGTACTGCTACTCTATAGCTGCTGCTGCTGCTACATCATCATCATCATCATCACCACCATCAACTTCTTCCTCTTCTTCTTCTTCGTCATCATCTTCATCACCATCATGACCATCGTCATCATCACCATCACCATCAACTTCTTCTTCCTCTTCTTCTTCTTCATCATCATCTTCATCACCATCAACTTCTTTTTCTTCTTCTCTTCTTCTTCTTCTTTTACTACTACTACTACTACTACCACCACCAGTCTTAAAAAAAAAAAAAAAAAAAGGTGTGTATTCGTGGCCACCCTCTGTGTAACAGGATGGTCTAGATATGGCTGAGTGATCAAATTCTACAGACAGACAGAGGCAAGCAGAAGATGTATATTTACGCTTATCAACTGCACGAAGGTTATTTAGGCTCAGTCCTTATTTGCTATCCCAATCACCCCCTGGAATATAACTCTCAATGCCCATGTTATAACCAGGCCCCTAAAATGTATGTACAGGGATAAAATAAGGAGAGACGTGTTATATTGTTAATACTGCTGTTACTGTCTTGCTTAAATAAATAAATAAATAAGTACACGCATGATAGGCAGATAAGTTGACAGGAGGACGAAGACTGCAGCTCAAACATTAAATTTATTAACCTTTCCACTGCAAGGCCTTCATTCTTTCTTGCTAACTCCAGACGATTTTCCTCAGTTAAGCTACAGCCTTCATTAACCTCTTCATTAGCAGGTCGCCCCCACCCCTCCAAACCGAAGGAAGTAACCTGGTAGTAGCAAGAAAACCGCAAGAAGGATTTAACGTGGGTTAATTAGTACACGCTGTAATTACCACTGGGCGTCTCCATCACTACCACCATTGTTCCACGCAACATTATAGATCCCTAGTATTGATAATTATACTGTGCTATCACTAATGGTCCCGCTTTCCCCTCGTTCACCAAGCAGTATAATCCACTCAGTTCCATCCCATACTTTTCATTTTCTTGCCCTCACCGGACTGTTTTTACCTCCGCCAAAGAAGTTGAAGGAAGTTATGTATTCACCTATGTTTGTTTGTCTGTCTGTTTGTCCAGGCGATTTCTCCAAAAGTTCTCTTTGAATGTCAGTGAAATTTTGTGGAAGGGTGGGCCATGGGCCAATTAAGAATTTATTAAATTTTGGGGCGCATCCGGATCCTGCGGTGGCATTGGCGGATGCGCTTTCTAAGTGCTTTTTAGTTACGGTATTTATTTTTGGCTTAAAAGAGATATTTCGTACAAGATACCGGTACTAAATAATTATAACCGTCATTTATTCATTCACCTGGACTGATCACCCAAGGGAAAAAAAGTTCTCTTGGAGGTAGCAAGAATAAACAAATGCATAAATAAAAAAAAAAGTCACCGTATTGAAGCGGAAAGTGGGGACCTGGCTGTAACATATGACTGCAAGTTGTGTTCTGGGTGATGACTAGCAGAAATAGAGCATCTGCCTTGTTGACACTCGTGCAGTCGATACGCAGAAATATCACTTTTTTTTTTATACAGTATATACATACAATTAGCAAACAACCGTATTTTTTTTTATTTGCTTTTTTTTTTTTAGGGGGGTGGAGGGACTTAGGAGACTTCGTAACACCTGTTCCACAGTGACTGATTCTGTGCCACACACCTTAACACTTAGAAATCCATGACCCATTCAGGCCTTTAAAAAAATCATCATTATCATCATCATCATCATCATCATCATCATCATCGTCATCATCGTCATCATCAATCGTTAGCTGGGATAGAATAGTTGAGTTATCTCTGTGTTACGGACTTTGCTGTTTACTGAGAAAAATATAACGAGGCGAACAACAGATGAGAGGTAAGGTACGGTTATTATAAATAATTCCTTTACACCATCGAGACTGCTGAGTAATAGAGTTCTTGTTAACGTAATCCATTCCTCTCGCTCTCTCTCTCTCTCAGACGATGTGATGCAGCGTTGAGGAGAGGTCTTGTAAATGACGTATTTCATTTTACACTGACTACCACCAGACGATTTTATTCAGCGATTTTGTTCAGCTCTCGTAGTGAAAGTTGATGAAAGTTAAATCCGAAGGGTCCCAAACAGAATATAAACATCTGGAAATGCCGTGATTAAAATATTTCTATGCATGTGACGTGGCGGTGATTGTTTAATGTGACGTTAGTATATTTAAGCTTGACGCTGTTGTTTACACATGACGCTATTGTTTACACGTGGTTATTTTTTACACGTGAGTTTAGTGTTTCATGTGTTGCTATTGTTTTTATGTACGTTAGTGTTTACATGTGACGCTGATGTTTACAAGGAAGCCTGCAGTGACGACAGCCGGTGGTCTAGAACAGCCATTGTCACCGTCTGTGCATGAGTGAGCGAAGCTGCAGTGGTACGCAACGTTTTAGCAATATCTCAGGTTTATCACATTTGGGGGTTGTAAGGCTTTTTTTTCTCTTGTTCACTTTCTTTTCTTGTAGTTTAGATGATGTTCCGGTCGCAAGAGGTTTTTTGAAATGTGAGGGGTAAGATACAGCCCTCCATTCATCATCATCACGTCCTCATCATCACATCATCATCCGTATCATCAGCCCGAACGTCAGCTTTAATATCTACTTCTGTCATGCCAATTTCTTTTCTTTTAGAGTCGGTTATTTCACACTTTTTTGTTTTTACACCAAATATAAAGATGCTTGATTACCATCTTGTCAACCACGTGTTTCTTATGTCGCATAAATCGCCTTGAGGTAGCAAGATTAAGCTAGATGCTGGAGAGGGACGCCTTCATGTGTTGGCACTGATATAACTGAGCTGTGAGTTGCCTGGTCATACAAACGTCCCTCAACTCCCTGTTCCCGAAAAGTACGATAGTGGACTGCAGGACCACTTCAGCTTGCAGTCCACTGGGTTCACGTTTAAGATAACATGGTGCTGTCACTACTACAATTGTTATTACTACTACTGCTGCTGCTACTACTACTACTACTACTACTACTACTACTACTACTACTACTACTACTACTACTACTATTACCACAAGATTAAGATGAAATAGGACGTCATCTTAGTGAGGGAGGTGGTGTGGATGGCTTGTCTGGAACCGAAAATTTGTGTGGTTTATACGATGAGTGGATGGAGATATGGTGCATTTTTGCCGGCCGCTGATAATATACTAGTTGTGTCTTCATGTTGGCATTTTTCCTGTCACTGGATATTTTACAACCTATCAGCTGTGGTAAAAATGTGATGATGATGATGATGATGATTGAACGTGATCGTGAGGATGATGATGATAAATGGACATGAAGATTATGGTGATGGTGATGATGATAAATGGACATGAAGATTATGGTGATGGTGATGATAAATGGACGTGATTATGATGATGGTGATGATAAGTGATGATGACGAATGGACATCATCATCATCATCATCATCCAAACCTCCCTGAATGTAGGGTGAGGATGATAAATGCACACACACACACACACACACACACACACACACACACACACACACACACACACACACACACACACACACACACACGACAGAGTAGTGGGAGTACCATCACCAAAGTACCAACGCAGGTGAACTAATTACACCTGCATTACACCTCAACCCTTTCAGTACGGAGACGTCTTTTTATTTTTATTTTTTTTCATACGGTTTTGTGCAGCTTAGTTTAAAAAAATTTCTGTGTGGATGCGTTAGGTATAGCTTTCGTTAACTTTCAATGGCAGGACTCATTAGTTGAAGAAAATTGTCTGTCTAGCATTCACTCATCATTTAAAGATTCAGTATTCACACACACACACACACACACACACACACACACACACAAAGAAAGGAAAAAAGCCACATCATCGGGCCACACCGGACTGAGGGAAAAGTCTAATCCAGATAAAACAGTAAAAACCGGAATTAAGAACCACTTTGAAAATTAGTAAGAGAGAGAGAGAGTGTGTACACAGGAAAGGACAGAACCATTGCCTTTGCTAGTCACCGTTTTCTCTTTGTAGACAAGATTCGTAGCCCCTCTTCCTTAGCGATTCATTCGCTTACTACACCTTTGCTTTCTTGTACTTTATATACTTCACGTCTTTTTAATATGCAGCTGTAAAACAAGATGATAGGAAGGTGTAATATGAAAATTAAGTCGCAAATGAAAAGACATTACGATATATCATGAGTAACGAGAATTCGACTCAACAAGCAACGCACTCACTAGTTTCAGTGTGTTTATTTTCATTTTAGCAAAGTCTTAGCGAAATAAGATACGGGAGAGAATACAATAAGCAACTGAAATAATAATAACAACAACAACAATAATAATAATAATAATAATAATAATAATAATAATGATGATGATGATGATGATAATGATAATGAAATGTTCTTCACAAACTCACAAACTCACTGTCAAATACGCGGCGAAAACTAACATACACGCTCCAACAATCGTCATTTTCTTTTTCAGTGTGCACATTGCTCACAAACTTAGTGTCGAATCCACCACGAAAATTATGTCACAGACACCCCCCCCCCTCAAAAAAAAAAAAAAAGTTCGCAATGCACCACAAGCAAAATTACTTAATAATTCTGTCCTCGAAAGTCGAAAATTGCCTTGAAACGAATTTGGACTCACTAAAGGATCTGAGGAAGGTCGATGTAAATGAGGTGGTGGGTGAGAGCGTAACACTGGCTCACAACCCCTCGTTTGCAGAGACGAATGACGAGATATTATAAAACTGAAAACTAAACCGAAACCTTTGACGGACACACTAAGATATCTGCAGGAGGGTGGGTTTGGTGAGACGAGACTCACGGTGCACCTCACAAGACGGGTGTTGAGGGATATAGCAACACCGAATTTAATGCTTATGCGTACCTGATTCACCACGGCGGTATCAGAGGAAGGCTGGAGGTGAACGAGCGACACTGCCTTAACGAACCAACACTGGGGAACAAGTGAATGACGGTATAACAGAACACAACTTTAAGTCTTAATCCTTTGAAGTGTTCTGTGTTTTTTCCTGGTTAGTTATATTAAAACCTTGGGCTGAGAAATTGATTATGGCGAGGAAGGGGGAGGAATGGCGAGGTGAGCTGGGAAAGCGAGACACCTTCACAAGACGAGCACCGAGAAATTAGTGCAAGTATACACAACTGAACACTGATTTTTAGTCCTATACAAACCAGAAACTCACTAACGTATCTGGAGAAGGTCGGGGTGAGGTTAGGTGAGGCGAGAGCGACACACCCTCACAGGACAAGCACTGAGAAACGAGTGAAGTACGTGAAACTGAACACTGAATTTATGTCTTGAGCGAACTTGAACTCACTATGGGGTGTGAGGAAGGGCGAGGTGAAGTTAGGTGAGAGCGTACACACCCTGCCAAGACGAGCACTAAGTGAGGAGTGATGTGACACACTCTTATACTGCTCGCACTACTGCTCCTCCCAGGATGCTGTGAAGGTCCGTCTCCTACCCCCCCTCCCCCCTCCATCACACCCTCCATCCCTCACTCCTTCACTCTTGTCTCTCATTCTTGGTCTTCCCTACCTTCTCCTTTTCCTCTCTCTCTCTCTCTCTCTCTTTCTCTCTCTCTCTCGTGTAGATCAGACTCTTTGACAAGGTTAGTATTCCAGTCCCTAGTTCACCCAGCAGAACACTTGGGGACCTGGATGTAAATTTGACTGTTGCGTGTCGTATTCTAGGGCAACATTGTGCCTTGGTAAGACTTGATTGCTTCCCTTAATGACCCTCGTGCAGTCGATAGGCACTGATTCTAAGCCTTCCTTCCTCCCTCCCCTTTCTCCTTCCATCCTCTCATGCCTCACTTCCTCCGGCACTTTCCTTCCCTGCATCCATCGTTTCCTCCTTTAGGCTCCTACCCCCCTCTCTCTCTCTTCCCTCCATCCCTTCCTCTCTTCCTCCCTCTCGATGGCCCCTCCCCCTTTCCTCCTCCCTCCCTCCCTCCCTCCCTCCTTTCTTCCCCCTCCTACGTCCCTCCCTTTCGCCGTTCCTCCCGCCCTTTCTCCTTTCCTCCCTCCCTCCCTCTTTCCTTGGCTCCCTCGTTCTTCTCCCCCTTCCTTGCCTCCTTCCCCCACCCTTTTCCTTCCTCCATCCCTCCCTCCCACCCTCTTTCCTCCCTCCTCCCCCACCCCCCGTCACGCAACCACCCCTCTGTCTTCCTCTATCGTCCTCTTTTTCCGCCTTTTCCCTCTCCTTTACAGTATAGATAACTTTTTTTCCACTTCCTTGTCGATTTGCAAATATCACGCTTCCCTTCTTGCCCACTCTCTCTCTCTCTCTCTCTCTCTCTCCGGCTATCTTTGTCTTACACTCCAAGAAAATAAAAATTAGCTCTATTCTACCCTATACCTCTTTTCACATTTCCCTCTCTCTAACCCTTTCATGGTCGGAACAACTCTCATAGGAGACTTAGAGAGTTAAGTACATTGGCTCTATCTGTCTATCTATTTATCTATCTCTATCCATCTACTTATCTGTTATTTTCTTTTTGTTTTTAATCCTTGTCTTACACTAAAAAATGGGTAAGCTGTTGTCCTTTCCTGCCTAATAACCAACGTCCTTCAAAAAACAAAAGATATGATGCTATTCTAATTCTCCTTTGTTGCCCTTATCGCGGCTCACCATTTCCTCCTTCGTTTCACCAGATTCCTTTGGCGAGACTATCAGCGTCTTACCCTCCCTCTGACCGGCTGTGTAGGCTGGGGAGTTTATATATGTGAAACACCTAGTTACTCAGACGATTATTTTCAGCTTAGGAGACTTTTGGAACTGGAGGAGTTAGATAAATGCTTAATCAACTCCTTCACGGTCGGATATAGGACTGTGGATAAGGAGAGGCGTGGTTCGTAGTAGAAAGACCACTTAATCCAGTCAAGCATTCAAATCAATATGCACTTTTATTTCACTTGTTTACTTTTATTTCACTTGTTTTAATCGTAGGAGTATAATTGTACAGGCAAGTGCAATGTGCAGGGTGTACACAGGTTATCTTTATGACCTTATGGCAATTATTCACCTTTATGTTTTTAGTGAGTTTACGGTTTCAGTTTATGGTGTCCGACAACTAAGTGTCATCTTCAGATAGGATGGTTCACTGCTTCACTAAACTCTAGCTATTTGATAGTTCCTAAACACAACAGATTCTTACCGATGAATTGGAAGGGATGACACAGTTGCTTCGTGCTGCTGATGGTGCTCACGAAGAGGTGTACTAAATATGTCACGAAAACTTGGACATTTTCTCTTTAATATGCAACAAACCGCATGACATTGTCTCAGATTTTGTAGTTTTGATAAATTTCTAAAGTTATGTAGAGTATTTGTAGACGCCCTGTGTTATTATGCAAGATATTCATTGCATAATCGTAAAGAAGATTTTTTTAGTATATGTTTTTAATAGTCAGCCAAAAATAGAGAGACGGGAGAAGGATTAGTAAGGCCCCTCCCTCCTTCCCTCCCTCCAATCCATGCCTGCCCCTTAGTGGTAGAAATCAGTCCTAATTTTTTTTTTCTTACTAAGATGAACAGAGGAAGGTAAAACAAATAAAAAACAAGAAACGGTGCCGAGGCACAGCAAACCCTTCCCCGGCAGTCATTTTGGTGCTGACGTATAAACACAACAGAATGTCAAGTCAGAGATGTCACATATCAGATTTGGAGTAAATCGGGTGAAAATTGACGATTTTATGCTCCTTTGAAATTTTAGGCCCGACCCACCTGACATTGACCCCCCTACCGCTAAGTGAGGGGTGACCCCCCTGATGTAATGAGGCGTGTTATAGGATGCAGATTTGAAAGCTGCTCATTTAGGTTTAGGTTTCATGTCGATATGACGAATTTGAAGGGAGTTATGGCGAATTTTTGTTTTCACTTTTTTTTTTTTTTTTTTTTTGGGGGGGGGGGACCTACAGCGCCTGGGTCTTGGCCCAGTTTGGCCAAAAATTTAATCAGGTGATCCTAAGGTCATAGCCCATAATCCTTGTAATTTTAGTCAAAATTGCACCAGTAGTTTTCGCTTAAAGTTGGTAACAGCCAAACAAACAGACAAACCGAGTGAAAACAATACCCGTCCCCAAGCCCCTCCAGGGCGGGGACGAGTAATAAGTTAAACATATAAATATAATCGTCTGTAAGTAGCCAGATAACTACAAAGGGCATCCTGTAGCTGTAGGGACGTCCGTCCTGCCCTATGCATCATCATCATCATCATCATCTTCCGGTGCCCCACAACTGAGATCATCCCCAGATTACGTGGATGAGGCTGGGGAATGAGGGTGTTGTGAAATATTGTGTGTGTGTGTGTGTGTGTGTGTGTGTGTGTGTGTGTGTGTGTGAGAGAGAGAGAGAGAGAGAGAGAGAGAGAGAGAGAGAGAGAGAGAGAGAGAGAGAGAGAGAGAGAGAGAGAATTTTGAAAGTGGCGATCGAACTGCATGAAACCACACACACACACACACACACACACACACACACACACACACACACACACACACACACACACACACACACACGCTACCGTCCTTCTAGGGGGCCAAATTGTGGAAGAACAAGGCCACCGACCACTCGTGAAACTTCTGCTCCACCATCATCGCCACCACCCACCCTAGTGTAGTGGTTAGAGGAGTGCTCTCGTGTTGGAAAGGACGCGAGTTCAATCCAAGAGTGCAGTAGAGGACAGTTTGAATATCGTTTAAATATGACTTTACTGTTTTTTTTTTTTTCACATGACCCCCACTAATACCATTGCGCTAGTCCTGAATGAACCAGCCCCAGCATGTTTCCAATATGGACGGTGGGTGTTAGTGCCGAAGAGGTGACAAGTGAAGGTGTATGCCATGTAGGAGGATTTTTGGCAAGTCTGTGACCAAAAATGGGGAAAGAATTCATAGCCCCCGCCACCACCACCATCACATTCTGGTACTAACGCTGCCATAATTCTTCCTCAAATATTTTCATCGTTTTTCGTAGACTACCATCCCTCCACCAAATCCATCACCACCACTGCCACATTTGCCAGCGCTACCATCACTGTCACCACTGTTACTACCACTTTCTTCACTTCCATTAACACCACAATCACCCTTCCCTGACTACCATCACCACCTCCATTACTACCATCACCACCACCGTCATCGCCATCATTACCATTTATCATCACCACCATTGCCTTCGCCATCATCATCATCATCATCACCATCACCACCGCCTCCATCATCACAACTGTTCGTCCATCATTTCTTGGCGGAGATGATGGTTCTTTTGCAGCTGATTGTCCGTAGCAGTGGCAGAACAAGACAAATCCACGGCACTGCATCCTTTCCATAGCACTTTTTCGTGACTAGTAGCCATCTTCACAACCACCAATCGCCCATCATCATCATCATCACCACCACCATCACTATATCTCGCCAGGCCCCGTCACTGTGATGTATGCGGCAGAGGGGAGTGAGACTTAGGGTGCTACTACACACACACACACACACACACACACACACACACACACACACACACACACACACACACACACACACACACACACACACACACACACACACACACACACACACACACACACACACACACACACACACACACACTTCCCTGCACGATAAATCCCAGTCACAGCTCCCAGTCTATGCCGACGGGACTCTTCATTTAACCCTCCTATGGTCGGGATAACTCTCATATTCAGACGATTTCCCGCAGCTAAAGGTGCATCATGGAAACCCGAGAGTGTTAATCAAGGTGAGATTGCCACGTTACGTCAGACAGAACTTTGACTATTTTTTTTTTATACAAGTTCAAAAAAGGGATTCACCAACTTGGGGTCGGTTTCCTGTCGTACTCAAGAATCGATTTTTGTACCGTAGGAGGAACAAGTTACAAGAGAATATTCATCACTCCTTTTCCTTGTCTTTCCTGCAAAAACTAATCCTACTTTTGACAGGGAATTGATCTTAAGGAGGTTAGAAAATCAGCCTGTAGACATGTGAGGAAGGTGACAGTCAAAGAGTATATATATCACGTAAAATTAAGCATCCGTGGCAAGCATTAATTGAGACATGAAGAAAAACAGAGAGAAAGATAGATAGATAGAAAGAAAGAAGGGAAAAAAGAAAAAAGACATGAATTATGATTTCTTCTCCAAATGTTCGTTTAGAGGGTTGGGTGTATTACGCTGGCTATCATTGCCATTATGCAGAAATATCTCTTGTGGCCATTTGTATCCCAGCAAAAGATATACTGAGGAAAATACAGTATACAAGAGTCCAAAATAGACTTCAACTTCCGTGTCTAGTTGATATGTTACCTGGTGGCGGGTTTCTCTTTGTATGTATATATGTATGTGTCTCTATCGATCTATTTTTATACATATCGACTGGGCAGTGTTACTAAGGCAGATAACCGCATGGAACCTAAGACCTAAGTGGGGTAAATTCTTGCAGTCTTCACCACCATAAAGGAATGCATTAGAACAGGGAGAGTAAGCGTCAAGGAACTTACCACGGTGTATGGAAAGCAGTGCAAGGCAGTGAAAGAGGCCACTGCTACGACCCAGTGAACACCGTGCTCTGTCAAGGTAGAGCACGGTTGGAATTCATGAAGGATTTTAAGGAATTCAATAATCACCATTTATCTGTAGCAGTCAAATATTTCTATGGTTTATGTATGTATATATCTTATTTATTGCCTTATTTATCACATTATTTCACCGTTGTTTGGATGTAAGTGCTTAAAATGGTCTATGCTACTCATGCTTAAGAAAGTTTATGTATACGAGAGCTAATGTCCATGTTAGGGTGGGGGAGGACAGCCGACACGCAAGCACTGGGACTGTATTTACAAAGTCTCTTAAGTTCAGTTTGTATTAAGACTGATTATAAGTTTGCCTTCACACACACACACACACACACACACACACACACACACACACACACACAGAGGGGGGGGATTATGGGAGTCTCATGGCAGAATATGGTTGAGGGGTTTTTATAAATATGATTCCAGCCCTCCTCCCCCACCCCCTACCATGGTTGGCCGCCCCACCATGCTGCCATTTCCTCTATGTGACGGACCCGCCATGATTCAGGGGCCTATTAACCGCCTTCCTCTTGTTTCGGGACCTGGACTGTAAATTTGACGGTTGTGTGTCGTGTTTTAGGCGAAGATTTGGACTTAGAAAAACAGAGGCAACATTCTTTCCTCTTTGGATTACAAGTACCACACCTTATGACGTCGATGGAAAGGATATCGAGGAATGAAACTTGTATGAGTAACACGAATGGGTGTAGGTGGGTGTGGAGGAGTGTAGGTGTGTGTTGGTAGGTGTATGTGGGTGTAGGTAATGTAAATGGGTGTACAGTAGGTAGTTGTATGTGGGTGTAGGTGGTGTTGAGGGATGAAGGATTGTTTAGGTGGTGTCGATGGGTATGCAGTAGGTGGTGTATGTGGGTGTAGGTGGTGTTGATCGATGTAGGAGGGTTTAGATGATTATAGCCTTGTGCAGGTAGATGCAGGTGGTGGTGTAGGTAGGTGTAGACATACCTAAGCTTATTAAAATCGTCTGGTGTTGGTAAGCATTATGAAATACGTCGTCAGGCTGAAGAGGTTGACGGGGAGTGTATCAAACATCACGCAAAAGAGAGAGAAAAAGAAAAAAAAAGAAGGAAGGAAGAAAGGAAAGAATAAATGAAAGAAAGTAAAAATGGTGTGATGAAAGTAAGAATAAAATATAAAAAGATTATTAACGTGGAACTATTAACTTTTTCAGTCTGATGACGTATTTATATTTACAACCATCAGACGATTTTATTCAGCTGAGGAAGAGGACCCAGGTGTAGCAGAGGTTAATGAAGGCTGTATCTAACCCCTCCACGAAAAAAGAAAAAATAGTCACGAGGAAGTCAGAATATAATAGGTAGAAATTAATTATACTGGAAGGGGTACAAATGCCTACTTAAGAAATTCCACTGAGTATTCGTCATTGTTGGAAAGGAAATACTCAGTCACGAAACACTAAAAGCTGGAGAGAGAGAGAGAGAGAGAGAGAGAGAGAGAGAGAGAGAGAGAGAGAGAGAGAGAGAGAGAGAGAGAGAGAAATTTAACTCACTCTTTTGCTGTCCAAGAACGAATCAGGAAATAGTGTTTGTAGCGAAGGCAGTGCTTATTGAAATGGAAGTGTTGAATTCTACATGACTGTGTGTGTGTGTTGGAGCCTTTAATCTGTCTATCTGTCTATCTATCTGTCTGTCCATCTCTGTCCATATGTCTGTCCATCTATCTATCTATCTATTTAGAGAGATCGGAAGCTGAGTCATGAGGGTCAGTGTGTCTGGGCATGAGTAGGTTTGGATGAACGTAACTCCCCCTTACACACACACACACACACACACACACACACACACACACACACACACACACTCTCTCTCTCTCTCTCTCTCTCTCTCTCTCTCTCTCTCTCTCATGCCCAGTCACACCCACGGTAATACCCAGCCTCTGAGTCACACCACGCCCTCCCACGACGGTTTTCAGTGCTACGATTTCCCTCAGTAAGAGAGAGAGAGAGAGAGAGAGAGAGAGAGAGAGAGAGAGAGAGAGAGAGAATCCCGCAGGTGTGTGTAGAATAATTTTGAGTTAATTAAGCTTTTTTAATTACCTGATTTCGATCTTTTTTATTTTTTCATTTGAGACTACTTGACGTCGGTAACTTTTTTATTTATTTTTTTATGCCTTTCTTTTTCTTTTGTTTTTCCAGTCTTAGTACTTGACATCTGTGACCTTTGTTTCTTTCTTCTTTCTTTTCTTTTTCTCTCTCAGGTGATTTTATTTAGATACGGAGGGAATTTTCTTACTGGAGAGGTTTAGTTTGTTCTTCATTCGCCCAGCCATCACTAGTGGTCTCTCCTCAGCTGCGTAAAATCGTCTGAAGTTAGCTAGAGTAGAATTCACACACACACACACACACACACACACACACACACACACACACACACACACACACACACACACACACCTCACCGGATTGAAGTGGTTAAATCTCTGACGGAGAAGGAGGCTGTGGTCTAGTGAATGTGTGTGTGTGTGTTGTGTGTGTGTGTGTGTGTGTGTGTGTGTGTGTGTGTGTGTGTGTGTGCGTGAGAGAGAGAGAGAGAGAGAGTTATGTAGGACAGAGATTGGCAGTGTATGTCAAAGGAATTTTACGCACATGATCCTGAATAACCAACAACCAGAAACATGAATATCTGTGTGTGTGTGTGTGTGTGTGTGTGTGTGTGTGTGTGTGTGTGTGTGTGTGTGTGTGTTGTGGGAGAGGCTGTGTGTGCAAGGGCGTATCTATATTAAAAGAAGGGGGGGTTACGCTGGTCCCTGTATATGGAGAGGGAAAGATGGAGAGCGAGTGAAATAAATGAAGAAAAAAGCAAGAAAAATGATCGTAACGTTATGATTCTTTTGGAGGCCTTTTCAAAACTTTATCTAGTGTGTGTGTGAGAGAGAGAGAGAGAGAGAGAGAGAGAGAGAGAGAGAGAGAGAGAGAGAGAGAGAGAGAGAGAGAGAGAGAGAGACCTACTGGACTGGCCCACAACGAAATTTATCAGTTTGGGAAAAGGCCAGTTCCACAAAAGACCCAACCAGGCTGTGTGGGAAACTGATAAAGATGGTGTTTGATGTGTTCTCGTGGGAGTTGTTGAGAGTGTGACGCAGGCAACTCTCAGCGGGGGCGGAAACGGATGTAACGTGACAGATGGAAAGATAGGATGGGATGTTGTTGTGTGACCAGTGTACAGCAGTGTGTAGGTGCATTGCTCTCTCTCTCTCTCTCTCTCTCAAAGATATACATTACGCAGATGTGATTTTACGTACAGAAGTTTTGGGCAAGAAGTAAAAATCAGATTCAATTTCAAAACTCTTTCGGATTCCATGAGGGTATCGTCAGAAAAGAAAAAAAAAATCAGCTGATCGTCTGTGTATATGTCTGACTTCATCACATCAACCTCTGTAAACCCCTTCAAACCGACGACTTTATACTTCATTCCTGTTATCGCCACACTTATATTTAACTTAGAACATTTAATAAGGGAAGGGGTTAATGGAGGCTGTATCTAACCCCTCCATTTCGAAAAAAAAAATAATAATAATAATAATCTGTGCTGAATAAAACCGTCCTGAGGTAGAAAGAATGAAAAAGGAAAGTACAGTCAGATACAGAAGTCCATTTGCCTAACTTGTCTTTCACCGCTGGCTCCACAAATGCCTGAACTAGATGTAATGGACGGAATCACCCACGGATGGATGATCGTATGCACGCACCTCAGTCCACACCGTCGTATTCAGGCGTCAGTGAATCCAGGAGTGAAGGAGAGGCAAACGTACGGTACTTTTCTATCTCTGTACGTGGTGGGGCTGAACGGGTTAATTCTACTGTTAATATAAACCTGGAGTTTGAATTGTTTCCACTGTGCTGTATGCTTCGCTTTGGCAGACTAGGCTGTATATGTGGAAAAGCGACTCACTGCAGTTTAACAGGTTTTTCTTAAGCCGAATATAATCATCTGGTTATAGAAAGAATAAATTACTTAGTTTATGTATGTATGGATGTACGTATGTATGGGTAGATGAATGGATGGATTCTTGTGCTTGTATGTATGTATTTATAATTGTATGTGTATTTATGCGTGTATGTAGTGTTTGCATTTATGTACGTATCAACAGGAAGTCAGAAAAACTCATTACGTGTCCTGAGCCCCACCTTGCCAGCAGCGGCATTCATGTCGTCACGCTGGCTTCCCTCCGTAACCCCCATCACCTTCCCTCTCATTTCCATCCCGCCATCAGCCTCGGCCGTATTCTGGATGCCAAGAAGATTTTTATGAATGCCTATCGTCCGCACATGGGGCATTAAGTCAAACAATCCATTCTATTCTAAGTCCCAGTCTTCCCCTTAAATACGATCTACGGGGACATCACACCCCCGTCTCACCTCAGCACTGGTGGTGGAGAGGGACGCCTTCACGTGGTGGCACTGATATAGCTAATCGGCTCCTCATTCCGGTCATACAACGTCCCTCAGTTCCCTCCTCTTTTCCCCAAAAGCAGGAAGGTGGATTGCAGGAGGACGGCAACTTCAGCCTGCAGTCTACCGGGTTCAGTTCAGATGAACCTAGAGCTACACTACTACTACTACTACTACTACTACTACTACTACTACTACTACTACTACAACTACTACTGCTACTGCTACTACTACTGCTACTACTACTACTACTACTACTACTACTACTACTACTACTGCTACTACTACTACTACTACTACCACCACTACTGCTAATGCTACCACTATCACTGTATTACTAACATGAACAGAACTGAATCGTTTGGAGGTAACACAAACAAACCAAAAGAATAATTCACCTAAAAGGAGGTGTTAATGAATGCGTTACGTAAAACAGGGATGGGGCCACTGAGAACAGGAAGTAAGGAGGATGAAGAGCTGAGAGTAATATCCGGTGTGTGTGTGTGTGTGTGTGTGTGTGTGTGTGTGTGTGTGTGTGTGTGTGTGTGTGTGTGCAAAGTAAATCAAAATGTGTCGACCGATTTCAGCAAAACCTGATGGAAGGGATGGCGGTCTGCCAGTGAGGAATCTCTTGTTTTGAACAGTAAGTCAAAGGTGGAAGTCACAAGGTTAGGTAAAACGTTGACCTAACATAATCTTACGCAGTTTTTATCTGATTTAGACCAAACTTAGTGAAATGGTTCAGGTTAAGGCAAATGCGATTTTTGTCAATTTTGAAAACAGGTGTAAAACACAAGGCAGGGTCAAAGTTCGGCTTGTGTGTCTGTGCGTGAAAATAACAAGAACACTTCTAGTCTGATTTTAGCCAAACATGATGGAAGTGTTGAAGGTCAAACAAAGAGCTAACTAATAGTTTTTGAAAGAAAAAAAAAAAGTCATAGGTCAAGGTCACAGGCAAGGTCAGTTTATACAGGATAGACTTAAAGTTTGTAGCAGCCAGTGAAGGTCAGTCACACGACGAAGTTAAAATCAATGATCGGCCATTAGACCAACTTGTAGGGGCGCGTTTAGTGCATTCTCCGACGTCTTTGTGTGTGTGTGTGTGTGTGTGTGTGTGTGTGTGTGTGCGCGTGTGTGTGTGTGTGTGGTTGTCAACAGGATAACTCATATGTGGTGGTCCGATTTTAACCAAACTAGGTGGAAGTGTTGAGGGCCAGCATTGGTGAGTGTACAGGTGAACTGATGACTTGTAAAGGAGTATCCGGGGCGGGGTGTAGCCAGTGTAGTGGTGGCGGTAAATACAGGCGTGTTTGTCAGGAGGAGGCCCAGGCGTGGTTCCTGTGTGATCTTTCCTTTATTTACTCTTCCCTCCATACCTGCCTTCCTACCTTTTATTTACCTCTCTTCTCTCGAACATGCTTTATCCCTTTTCTCTTCTCTATTTTATCTCCATTCTCTCTCTTTTTTGCTTTTTCTCATCCCCAGTCTCTCTCTCTCTCTCTCTTTTTTTTCTTCACCCTTTTGTCTTTTACTCTCCTACTTCCCCCCCCCCCTTTTTTTTCTCTTGAAGTTCATGAATTTGTTTCCCCTCTCTCCCGTCCTGTTTTCTAAATCTCCCTTTTCTCTTTCTTCCTGTCTTTTGACGTCCATCTCTCTCTCTCTCTCTCTCTCTCTCTCTCACACACACACACACACACACACACACACACACACACACACACACACACACACACACACACACACACACACACACACACACACACACACACACACACACTTTTCCTCCTCACGTCTTGGTCAACATCATTATCTCTCACTCAGACTTCCATGACTCACCCCCAGCTTAGTAAAATCGCCTGGTACAAGCTATCATAGAATACTAGAGTTGCCACGACCATGAGAGGGTTAGGGGGGACAGAATAAACTCTCTTAGGCTCCAATAACTCACTCCTTTATTATAATCCTCTGTAGTTATATATCAAAATCACGAGAGCTTTATTAACAGGGTTGGAATCTTACATTTAAAACCATACATGAATACAGAGTTGTCTAATCGTCCTATATACGTTCTTCACTATTCATCATTTGTGTCAGCTTCCTCCTAGCCTAAACATCGTCAGCGTGAATAATAATAATGATAATAATAATAATTGCCTGGGGTGGAGTTTCGTGTCATTCATTCGGAACACAGGACGAGTATTAATGAATAACCTTTTCATTCCGGTGACGTATTTTTGCATTTTATGATCTTTCAGACGATTTTATTTAGCGAAGGGGAGGCATCTGACAGTGAAGTGGGGGAGGGGTTGATGATGACAATATCTAACCCCCTCCCGTTTGAAAAAGTCTCTCCTTAGGTGAATAAAAATCGTCTGGAGATAAGAACAGAATACAAAACACGTCATTGGGCTGAAGGGGTTTAATTCTATCCCTCAGGTGAATAAAATCGTCTGAAGAACAAAATACAAAAATACGTCCTCGGATTGAAGGGGTTAGTGGCCGTGACTGTAGAACTGAAGCTAAAGGTCGTATGGCTAAATCATAAAACCGCAAAGTAGAGTGCAAAAGGTGGTCTTCATGTATTGAGCCAGCATCCCATACTAAAGGATGTAGTCAGCAGCCATACGGGAAGGCCACATACGTTCCATCTTCGCTGTATACTGTACCTCATAAACTATGGAAAAAGAAAAGAAAGAAAGGAAATTTTGGCGGGTGCATTTCACTTTGAGATATACAGTTGAACATGTGGCTATAATTCCTGAGTTGATTATGACATTATTAAAGATGTATAACTCGTACTGTGTTAACGTGATCTTAGACAAACGTATAACGAGACACTCACCAATTTCGTCAGATATCGTATGAGACATCCATCTTTCCTCTGCAAAACATTTCCTGTATTCTTTCATGGACGATAACAGGCAGAAGTTTATACTGGTAGATGGTTTTCTGTGATACTTGGCTATATATATCTTCATCACGGCCAGACAATGAACCTTTAGATTTATTTATGTATGTATGTATTTAGTTATTTAGTATTTATTTACTTATTGAGAGAGAGAGAGAGAGGGAGGGGGGGGGAGTAAGACACTGACCGTCAAGATAGGGTTGAGGGCCGCGTCCTTTGTTGCTTCACACTTGGAGGAAGGCAGAGGGAGGGGGTGCAGGGGCAGGGGGAAGGGTAAGGGAGGCGGAGAGCCAAGGGAAAAAGGAGGAGCGGGAAGAGGGTGGGGCAGGGGGCAAGAGGGAGGAAAGTAGAGAGGCTGGAGGAAGGAGGAAGAGAGAAGGAAGTCACGAAAACTAGATGGTGTCACGAGAGTTCAGCCTTCCCCCAGCTACGGTCAGTGGGTCTCATATCCTCCAGCCTCTTGCACCTAAAACTGAAATAGGGACCTGGTTTTGTCAGTTGACGGTTGCATGTCGTAAGGTTGTTTTTTTAAGTGTCTGTGGAGATTTGGTAATACATGTTTCTCAGTGGTTATTCTCTACACATCATGTTGGGTTAAGCTCCGACAATTGTTCCTTCTCTTAAAATTCACTTCCCCACCAGCTAATTCTTAATGTGGCCCCCTCATTCCTTCTGATTTGGTGGTAAAGCCTTGAAACTCTTGGGTGCTTTCTCGTCATTCATAGATAGGCAGATAGATATGTAGATAGACAGACAGACAGACGTATATATGTATAGATAGATAGATAGATAGATATAGATAGACAGGTAGACTGAAAGATATAGATAGGTAGATATAGACGGACGGACTGGCAGGTAGATAGACAGATAGATAAACACATATGGAGGTGACAGGAAAAAAAAAAAATGCAGGAAATGCCAGTCAAACATCCCACATCAAGCCTTTTATCTTAACTACCACGGCGGTGATAATGATAGCTAGGTGAGATAACGTGAGACATGCAGTCACAGCAGGTAGCACTTCCGGTCTTGGTGGTAGAGGAGCGACCCACACCCACGAGGAGAAACCCAGACGACGTGACTGAGAGGGTGTAGGGTGTTTACGCAAAAGTGACCACCTTGTTTTATTTGGGGCGGGAGAGCGAGTAAGCCCGTGTCTTACAAAGGGGATATTGCCGTGTTTATATAGGGTACAGCTGAGAGGGTGGCAGAGTAGCTTTGCTTTCATCTGACGGAACGGGGCCATTCCCACATCTTGACTATTATGTCATCGTTGCATGAAATGCGATGAGACATACTTATGAGGTGGAAATGAATCTCCTCAGTTACTAGTCAAAGCAGACCTCCAATTTTACTTGACCATCGCCTGAGCTGAAAGGAGTTAGGGATCTTTTGTCAGTTAAGAGTAAACACATTGTAGTAGTCGTAGTTGTAGTAGCAATAGTGGTTGTATAGCTTATTCGATATACTCTGAGAAGAAATGAGCCTTAACGTCTTTGATGCTCGAGAGGGACACCTCCACGCGGTGGTACTGATATAACCGGGCGGTGGAGCTGCCTGGTTATACAAACCTCCCTCAAATCCTTCCCTATCCCCCAAAAGGAGGATGTGGCCTGTAGGGAAAGGGCAGCTTCAGTCATGAGTCCTCTGGGTTCACGTTCAGGTGAGTTTTAAGATACTAGCCAACAAGACAATGCTATATATATATATATATATATATATATATATATATATATATATATATATATATATATATATATATATATATATATATATATAAAGTACAATACAATGAAAAATTTGCAAGGAGACGTAAAGAACAATTTTGGTGCTATAAATTGACTCTCTCCATATTTATTTCACGTAACTCATTGTGAGAAAATGGCAGTGGCTGCGGCTCTACATCCTTTCCGTAGCTTATCCTCGTGACTAGCATCATTTTCTAGTAATCTGGTTCCAACAGCATTTAATTGACCTATGGTTACGTGTGTGTGTGTGTGTGTGTGTGTGTGTGTGTGTGTGTGTGTGTGTATAGCTTAGTCTCCCCTCGATGATCCCTTTCAGTGGGGCAAACTTTTCTTTTTTTCTAATTATTTTTTGAATTGAAGGATTTTTGTTACTTTATGTCTGGCCACTTTATTATTCTGTATTATTAAAAATAAGGACCGTACCTAGCATCGAAGGCTTCTTAGCACTTCTTCATTAGCGATTTACTTTGCAAATTAGATCTTAGCATAGAACATACGACTTCTAGTGTTTAGATACCGAAGCAGACGATACAGTTGGATGGTGGCGGCCTCGTAGCTCCTCTGCATTAGCGATTCATTTTCCATACTAGTCTTGAACATACGCCCTCTGCTCTTTGTATATCAAAGCCGAGTCGACCACAACAAACGATTCAGTTGCGTGTCTGAGTAAAGGTGGTGATGACGTGGCGGCTCAGAGTGATGTGGCCCAGGACAGCACAGGAGGGTATTAGTTTTGTTTCAGATATTGGTCGGATCGCTGGGACTACCGCAGGGGCTGCCATACTCAGGCTGCTCCTTCTCTTCATGGTATGTGGTGGTGTTTTGCTATTATACCCGATGTCCCAGGTATTTTTTTAGGTATTTAAGCGTTACTTTTGTGTGCGTTTGATAGCATGTGTAGTGACATTGGAGGCTTGATTTGACCAGGAAGCAACTAGACTTATTCCATCCTGGTAACTTAAGTTAAGGCTGTTATAATTTCTGCATGCACGACTTACTAAGTGGCAGTGGTCCAGTTCCTCTGGTGAAAAAGCACGTATTGTACTTTATGTAAGCTTTATTACTGATATCCCTATTTATAGCCCGTCGTGATAGTCCTTGTAGTCCCCGTTGATAGCCTCCGTGACGGTGATAGTCCCACGGTTGATGGGCCATAGCTCAGTGGTTGATAGCCCGTAGCCCGCCCCCTCCGTGGTTGATAGCCCATAGCTCCCTTCCTCCCTCGTGGCCTGATAGCCCATAGCTCCCTTCCTCCCTCACGGCGTGATAGCCCATAGCTCCCTTCCTCCCTCACGGCGTGATAGCCTACAGCCCCCCCTGGATGGGATAGCCCCTAGCCACTCCCTGGATGGGATAGCCCCTAGCCACTCCCTGGATGGGATAGCCCCTAGCCACTCCCTGGATGGGATAGCCCCTAGCCACTCCCTGGATGGGATAGCCCCTAGCCACTCCCTGGATGGGATAGCCCCTAGCCACCCCCTGGATGGGATAGCCCCTAGCCACCCCCTGGATGGGATAGCCCCTAGCCACCCCCTGGATGGGATAGCCCCTAGCCACCCCCTGGATGGGATAGCCCCTAGCCACCCCCTGGATGGGATAGCCCCTAGCCACCCCCTGGATGGGATAGCCCCTAGCCACCCCTGGATGGGATAGCCCCTAGCCACCCCCTGGATGGGATAGCCCCTAGCCACCCCCTGGATGGGATAGCCCCTAGCCACCCAGCGATGGGATAGCCCCTAGCCACCCCCTGGATGGGATAGCCCCTAGCCACCCCCTGGATGGGATAGCCCTAGCCACCCCCTGGATGGGATAGCCCCTAGCCACCCCCTGGATGGGATAGCCCCTAGCCACCCCTGGATGGGATAGCCCCTAGCCACCCCCTGGATGGGATAGCCCCTAGCCACCCCCTGGATGGGATAGCCCCTAGCCACCCCCTGGATGGGATAGCCCCTAGCCACCCCCTGGATGGGATAGCCCCTAGCCACCCCCTGGATGGGATAGCCCCTAGCCACCCCCTGGATGGGATAGCCCCTAGCCACCCCCTGGATGGGATAGCCCCTAGCCACCCCCTGGATGGGATAGCCCCTAGCCACCCCCTGGATGGGATAGCCCCTAGGCCCCCCCTCTTGATGGGGTAGCCCCTAGGCCCCCCCTCTTGATGGGGTAGCCCCTAGGCCCCCCCTTGATGGGGTAGCCCCTAGGCCCCCCCTGGATGGGATAGCCCCTAGGCCCCCTATGGATGGGGTAGCCCCTAGGCCCCCCCCTGGATGGGGTAGCCCCTAGGCCCCCCCTCTTGATGGGGTAGCCCCTAGGCCCCCCCGTTTTGATGGTGTTGCCCCTAGCCACCCCCTGGATGGGGTAGCCCCTAGGCCCCCCCTCTTGATGGGGTAGCCCCTAGGCCCCCCCTCTTGATGGGGTAGCCCCTAGGCCCCCCCTCTTGATGGGGTAGCCCCTAGGCCCCCCCTCTTGATGGGGTAGCCCCTAGGCCCCCCCTCTTGATGGGGTAGCCCCTAGGCCCCCCCCTCTTGATGGGGTAGCCCCTAGGCCCCCCCTCTTGATGGGGTAGCCCCTAGGCCCCCCCTCTTGATGGGGTAGCCCCTAGGCCCCCCCCTCTTGATGGGGTCGCCCCTAGGCCCCCCCCTGTGGATGGGGTAGCCCCTAGGCCCCCCCCTCTTGATGGGGTAGCCCCTAGGCCCCCCCTCTTGATGGGGTAGCCCCTAGGCCCCCCCTGGATGGGGTAGCCCTTAGGCCCCCCTTCTTGATGGGGTAGCCCCTAGGCCCCCCCTTCTTGATGGGGTAGCCCCTAGGCCCCCCCTCTTGATGGGGTAGCCCCTAGGCCCCCCCCTCTTGATGGGGTAGCCCCTAGGCCCCCCCTCTTGATGGGGTAGCCCCTAGGCCCCCCCTCTTGATGGGGTAGCCCCTAGGCCCCCCCTCTTGATGGGGTAGCCCCTAGGCCCCCCCTCTTGATGGGGTAGCCCCTAGGCCCCCCCTCTTGATGGGGTAGCCCCTAGGCCCCCCCTCTTGATGGGGTAGCCCCTAGGCCCCCCCCTCTTGATGGGGTAGCCCCTAGGCCCCCCCCTCTTGATGGGGTAGCCCCTAGCCACTCCCTGGATGGGATAGCCCCTAGCCACTCCCTGGATGGGATAGCCCCTAGCCACTCCCTGGATGGGATGGCCCCTAGCCACCCCCTGGATGGGGTGGCCCCTAGGCCCCCCCTCTTGATGGGGTAGCCCCTAGGCCCCCCCTCTTGTGTGATGTCCCATAGCCCCCCCCTTTTGTGTGATGTCCCATAGCCCCCCCATTTGTGTGATGTCCCATAGCACCCCCATTTGTGTGACGTCCCATAGGCCCCCCCATTTGTGTGACGTCCCATAGCATTTGTGTGACGTCCCATAGGCCCCCCCATTTGTGTGACGTCCCATAGGCCCCCCCATTTGTGTGATGTCCCATAGGCCCCCCCATTTGTGTGATGTCCCATAGGCCCCCCCATTTGTGTGATGTCCCGTAGGCCCCCCCATTTGTGTGATGTCCCGTAGGCCCCCCCATTTGTGTGATGTCCCGTAGGCCCCCCCTTTTGTGTGATGTCCCGTAGGCCCCCCCGTTTGTGTGATGTCCCGTAGGCCCCCCCGTTTGTGTGATGGCCCGTAGGCCCCCCCGTTTGTGTGATGGCCCGTAGGCCCCCCCGTTTGTGTGATGGCCCGTAGGCCCCCCCGTTTGTGTGATGGCCCGTAGGCCCCCCCGTTTGTGTGATGGCCCGTAGGCCCCCCCGTTTGTGTGATGGCCCGTAGGCCCCCCCTTTTGTGTGATGGCCCGTAGGCCCCCCCGTTTGTGTGATGGCCCGTAGGCCCCCCCGTTTGTGTGATGGCCCGTAGGCCCCCCCGTTTGTGTGATGGCCCGTAGGCCCCCCCGTTTGTGTGATGGCCCGTAGGCCTCCCCGTTTGTGTGATGGCCCGTAGGCCCCCCCTTTTGTGTGATGGCCCGTAGGCCCCCCCTTTTGTGTGTTGGCCCGTAGGCCCCCCCCTTTTGTGTGTTGGCCCGTCGGCCCCCCCTTTTGTGTGATGGCCCGTAGGCCCCCCCTTTTGTGTGATGGCCCGTAGGCCCCCCCCTTTTGTGTGATGGCCCGTAGGCCCCCCCTTTTGTGTGATGGCCCGTAGGCCCCCCCCTTTTGTGTGATGGCCCGTAGGCCCCCCCCTTTTGTGTGATGGCCCGTAGGCCCCCCCTTTTGTGTGATGGCCCGTAGGCCCCCCCTTTTGTGTGATGGCCCGTAGGCCCCCCTTTTGTGTGATGGCCCGTAGGCCCCCCCCTTTTGTGTGATGGCCCGTAGGCCCCCCCTTTTGTGTGATGGCCCGTAGGCCCCCCCTTTTGTGTGATGGCCCGTAGGCCCCCCCTTTTGTGTGATGGCCCGTAGGCCCCCCCCTTTTGTGTGATGGCCCGTAGGCCCCCCCTTTTGTGTGATGGCCCGTAGGCCCCCCCTTTTGTGTGATGGCCCGTAGGCCCCCCCTTTTGTGTGATGGCCCGTTGGCACCCCCTTTTGTGTGATGGCCCGTTGGCCCCCCCTTTTGTGTGATGGCCCGTAGGCCCCCCCCTTTTGTGTGATGGCCCGTAGGCCCCCCCCTTTTGTGTGATGGCCCATAGCCCCCCCCTTTTGTGTGATGGCCCATAACCCTCCCCCCCCTTTGTGTGATAGCCCATTGCCACCCCCATGTGGTGCTATAAACCATTGCCATCCCCTCCCCCCCGGTGTGTTATAGCCCATAGCCATCCTCCCCCCCGGTGTGTTATAGCCCATAGCCATCCTCCCCCCCGGTGTGTTATAGCCCATAGCCATCCTCCCCCCCGGTGTGTTATAGCCCATAGCCATCCTCCCCCCCCCCGTGGTGTTATAACAAATAGCATCCTCCGTGGTGTGATAGCTCTTAGCCACACCCTCCATGGTGATAGCCCGTAGTCACACCCTCTGTGTTGTGATATTCCGTAGCCACACCCTCCGTGGTGATAGCCCATGGCCCTCTTCCCCGTGGTGTGGTAGCCCATTGCCACCCCCCCCCCTCCTGTAGTGTGATAGCCCATAGCCCTCAGCCCCCTCCCCCATGGTTGATAGTCCATGGTAATATGTTGCTGTGCCTCTTTTTACAGTAACTTGGCCTAGATTTCTGTCTTTCTGCACTTTTAATGTACGTCAAAAGCGGTAAAAGACAGTACCATAGTTCTCTATTTTCCTCGATATTTCCTCATGACTAACACCATATTCTATTGTTTGTCTGTTGTTATAACTCTGCATTCAAGGAGAGAAAGACAAGCTAGAGTAAATACTAGGCACGAGAAAGCTGTGGAAACTGTAGTCTAGGCTTTCTTTTTATGCTAAGGACGTGGGTGAAATATTAACAGTAAATTAAATTGCATTAGTATTTATTTTAAATTACAGTAGTATGTTATGGAGGCTTCAGAGCAGACTTCACTTATTTGTATTGACCTATATTAAGGCATACTGTGGCGTGTAGAAATGTCTGTTAACCACCATAGTCTGAAATACTGATATATTAAACCTTTACTGAACATAGGATGATATGAAGTTTGTTCCTGTTTTTGTTTAAACAGTATTAAAAGATAACATTGACTGAACCAATAAGCTTCTGCCCCTAGGATGTGTACTGTACTGGCTGCTGACTCTGCTGTCCTTGTGTACTGCTTTACCCTGCCGAGTGGCACCGAAGGACTGTGCTTCTGTGGAACATGGATGTTAACTACACTGAAGCTCCATAGGTTTTTGTGCCTGCTGATAACCCTGCAGTCGTTGCAAAGAGTCTGATCATGCCTCTGCCAAATGCTGCTGAGAACTGATGGTTAGTGCCCTTACCCTTATGAGGCTTAAAGCTTGTTTGTTTGATATTATTAAGTTATATTTATAACTGATATTTATTTTTATAAAAAGCCAATATATCTTAATTAATTCACTCATGCTCCATAGGTATTGTGTGTGCTTGCTGCTGACTCTGCCATCCTGACGATCACAGGCCTTACTCCTGCTGAGCAGTAATGAACTGAAAGTTGTGCCCCTGTCGGCGAACTCTGGTCATCATGCCCCTGTCGGCAAACTCTGGTCATCATGCCCCTGTCGGCGAACTCTGGTCATCATGCCCCTGTCGGCGAACTCTGGTCAACATGCCCATGCAGTCATGCTCTTATGGAGCAGTTAACTGGTCCTGCCCCTGCCAAGTGATGCCAGAGGATTGTGGTGGTCATGCTCCTGCTGAGTTATGTCTGAGGACTCTGGTGGTGGTTGTACCCCTGCTGAGTGATTCATGAGGACTCTGGTGGTGATTGTGCCCATCAAGTGAAGCCCAAGGACTCGGGTGGTCGTCGTACCCCTGCTAAGAGATGCCTGAAGACTTTGGTGTGGTGGTTGTACCCCTGCTGAGTGATGCTTGAGGACTTTTGTGGTGGTTGTGCCCCTGTAAAGTGCTGCTGAAGGACCCTGGTGGTGGTTGTGCCCATGCCAAATGCTGCCAAAGGTTCCTTGTGGTGGTCATGCCCCTGCCTAACGCTGCTGAAAGACCCTGGTGGTTGTTATGCCTCTGTCAAATGCTTTTGAAGCACCCTGGTGGTGGCTTTGCCACAGCCAAATGCTGCTGAAGGACTCTGGTGGTGGTCATGCCCCTGCCCAATGCTTCTGAATCACCCTTGTGGTGGTTGTGCAACAGGCAAATGCCGCTGAAGGACTCTGGTAATGTTCTTGCCCCTGCCAAAAGCTGCTGAAGGACTCTGGTGGTGATCTTGCCTCGTGCTGAAAGCTGCTGAAGGACTGGTGGTGATCTTTCCCCTGTCAAATGCAGCTGAAGGGTTCTGGTCAAGGTTGTGCCTCTGCCAAATGCTGCTGAAGGACCCTGGTGGTGGTCATGCCCCTGCCAAATGCCGCTGATGGACTGTGGTGGTGGTCATGCCCCTCCCAAATGCTGCTGAAGGACTTGGGTGGTGGTTGAGCCCCTGCAAAGTGCTGCTGAAGGACTCTGGTGGTGGTCGTGCCCCTGCTAAGTGTTGCTGCTGGACTCTGGTGGTGGTCGTGCCCCTGCTAAGTGCCACTGAAGGAATCTGGTGGCAGTCATGCCCCTACTAAATGCAGCTGAAGGATCTGAGGGGCGGTCATGACCCTGCTGAGTGATTCCCGAGGACTCTGGTGGTCGTGCCTCTGCCAAGTGTTGTGGATAAATGTGGGTGAGTACAGTATTCTTACTCTTAAAAGGTTTGTCTGTTATGTGCTTAATACTGATTTATATATTAAAAGCTAATGAGGATTTGAACTAATAAAACTGCTGTTTGTATATCCTGTGTAAATCTGCTATCCTGGCAAACAACTCTGGCCTTTATTCCTGAGAACTGCTGAGGATTCTGGTTGTGCTCCCAGGTGAATGAAGAACTGTCCCATGCAGAGTTTATGGCGAAGAACTCTGGCCGTGGTCCCCTGCCGAGTGATGGCGAAGAACTCTGGCCGTGGTCCCCTGCCGAGTGATGGCGAAGAACTCTGGCCGTGGTCCCCTGCCGAGTGATGGCGAAGAACTCTGGCCGTGGTCCCCTGCCGAGTGATGGCGAAGAACTCTCGTCTGCTTGTACCAGATGTCTCTACTTCTATATTAATTGTTGTATTTTTTTAATATGCAATAAAAAAACTGAAATTTACTGTCTTGTTTTCTTGCATTTCATTTTTATGTAGTTTTTCAACTGAACCTTAAATCTGACTGGTGACCAGTATACCTGAGGATATAACACATTACGACCAAAAAAATTGTAGTACAGTATTATATAAAAAAAACTTATAAATCTAAACATCCTTTATTCAGTGAAAAATTGTTACAAACTTTTTAAAAATTAAAACAAAAAATGAAAATGTGAAAAATTCAATCTGAAATTAAAAATATATGGGGAAAAATATTGGGAAAATATTAGCAAAATTAGCAATTTTCAGCAAAAAATGGCCCAAAGACAGATTTGAGGGGCCTCAAAAAATGTACCTAAGTCAATTGCGAAGATTAATGGAACCAGGTTTCGCGTTGAGCCTTTCATACTCTGAAGAGTGTCCAGAGACAACCTGAAACAAGAGAAAGGTGTTAAAAAAATATAGTAAGTACCCTCCAAAAAATCCCCACCCCTTTCCCCTTCCTCTCTCACCATAACTACAAGTAGCAGGGCAAGAGAGGAAGGGCAAAGGAGTGGAGGAGTTTTGGAGAGGACACTAGGAGGAAAATGCGCCAAGTGGGAGAGTGTTTGTACAGATGCAGACATAAATACTGATCCACTTCATGAACCATAATTAGCTAGAAGTGAGCAATGACTTCTGAGATCCAATGAGGCTACCTTCAATCATTACAAACCTTTCAGAATATTACATACAAGTTTCATAATTCATGCACTAAAAAACATGGAGCAGTATTTTTATCCACAACTGTACTAACCAGGCTCACAGCATCAACACACACAAATGGCCATCTTGGAACTGAAAGTTGCCAGCTAGTATTGTTATGGGCAAATTTTTGGACTTAGTACAATTTTGAGATGCCAACTAGTATTTTTGAGTGAATTTTTGGACTTAGTATAATTCTGAGATGCCAACTACAGGTAGTAGCGTTGTATAGTTTTGATATGCCAACTAGTACTATTATTATTGAATTTTTCAACTTAGAACATATTTTGAGATGCTTAGACACCAATAATAAACAACTGTGGCCATCTTGGATTTGAAAGCTGCTGATCTATATTACCAAAAACAAATTTTTGGACTTGGTAAAACTTTGTGATGCTTAGATACCAATGATACAAGATTGAGGCATCAATTAATTACTTTATGAATAATTCTGTGGACATTCATAACAGCAATGATAGCTCTGACTTATAGATTACCTGTACTTTCTTTTTCCGACAAAAAAAAAAGATATATACCAAAACATTGAATTTGAAGGATTATGTTGCCCATAAAACGACTATTTTCAGATTAGTCAAATTAACGCTGGCTTGTGATTAATTCAGGGTGGTCCATATATTACACTTGTCTAATCTTAAGGGGACAGCAGTACGGTTACAAGAGGGACAAAGACAATTTGGATGCTTCATAAAACTGATAATCAACCATGAAATCAATGGACATTAAATAACAAATACTTTTCCGCTAAACATAAATGGGGTTATACAATTAATGGACATGGAAGAATAGATACTATAATACTAAGCATGATAAGGATTATGCAATCAATGGACATGAAAAAGCAGATATCATAACACAAATCATGAGAAGGGTTATGGGAGTAGAAAATGATGCAGGGGAGACAATGGTACAGATCACATAGCCATCCCCTCAACTAAGGTGCATACATAATACATGGACCGCCCTGTGTGACGCAAGAGGCTGTAAATGTGTGATGATTCACAAACTTATGATCAATTTACTGTCGTAACTATTACTGAGTTTTTGCTGGAAGGACAAAGAATTGAGGGCAGGCTCTCTCATCTCTTGTTTTGCTGGCAAAAACACAAGTTATGTTCACTTTCATCTTAAATGTCAGGACCAACTGCCTAGCCCCGGGCTCCTACGCTCCCAATGGGGCAACGTAGGATTAGATGATGGATGGATGGATGGATTTCTTTCACCTTAATTTGGCCCAGATTTTTGTCATCTTGCAACTTATTTATGCAGCTTAGTGTAGAAAAAGACAATACAGCACTATGACTGTATATTTTTTCCACATCACTTTGTGGCTAGCTTTTTGCAAGAGCAGAGTGAGTGAGAACACTATACAGTACTCTGGCTGAAATGTGTAAAATTCTTGTCCCATACAGCTTGTAAAATTTTCCTGCTTGAGAACCACCAAAATTTCCCATTCTTCTCAGCAATGGAACCCATTGTGATAGGTTGTACCATTTTGAAATTGTCATGACAATGTCATTACAAATGTCTTCCACTGGTACCAAACTTTTACCCAAAAACAGTCAAAAAATGCTCAAAATGTTTTCACTATACAAGAACAAAGCAATGAAAATTTGTTTTTTTCTCAGCTATTATGCCAATCATTGGATATCATACTTTGAAAATGTCATAAGAATTGCCTTCCAGTGGTACCATTAATTTTCAAGGAATCAAATGTAGCCTAGAAAGGCCCAAAATACAACCCTGCTCACTCAGGCATGTCCCATATCTGTGGTGTAGCCGCCTGTTTCTTGATACCAGATTTTAGTGTTAATCTATAGTTACAACTCAGAGGGGAGAGAAAAAAATAAAAATAAAATAAAAATAAAAAATAAGGCTCAACATCCTTTCCACATCACCAGGACCACATTCTAGTGTTCATCTGATGTTAAAACTCAGCATTCATGAGAGATGGAGGGCAATTTTAGGCCAAGTTAAAGTGAAACGAGTATAGTTACGACAGAAAAGTTATCACAAGTTATTTTGTGAGCACTCCCAGTGCGCAAAGATACATGGCCACGTGGAACTGACTGCATACGAAAGATCATAATCTGGTGGCAGCAGGTGACTTCTTAGCATATTTTCTTTGGCAATATGACTGACTGAGTGAATGAGCAAAGCCAGCAAGTGAGAACAGCATTAGACATGCAGTTGGGTGGTAGAGCACAGCACCTAAACTGTTATCTGGGAAACTATAAAAGAATACATGGATCTATGCAAATCAGTGGAAAGCTTATGAGGTTATTGGTGTTACACATCACTTTTCTCAAAATCTGCCACCATATGGCTGGAGGAAAAAAAAAAAAAAAAGAAACTGTGTTATCTCTGAAACTATAAAGCAACAGTGGATATATGCACACTGCTGAGAAGCTTACGAAAAAGCAGTAAGTGTTAGTGAACTCATCTACCTCAATTTGCACCACAATCTATCTATCTATCTATTGCCAGACGCCTCAATCCCGTTTGGGGTGGCCACAAACAAATCGCCTCCAAGTCGCCCTGTCCCCCGCCATTTCACTCCCCTGCTCCCAACTCACACCCCCCTCTCTCATATACCTCTCCACCCCATCTCTCCATCTCATCCTCGGCCTCCCCCTCCCTCTTTCCCCCTCCACCTCACTCACATACACTCTCTTCGTCAGTCTTTCACCCTCCATCCTCTCCATATGGCCAAACCACCTCAGTGTGTTCCTCATAAAGCTTCCTATCACATCCACATCAACACCACAACGCTCCACACCACAATACTGCTGTAAAAATGCCAAAATGTGCCAAACTGAGCACGAAACTTAGTTGTCTAAGAATTTATTAAGCTACTGCACATCTACACACAATGTCTGAAAACTTGTTGAAAAGTTATGGGTATCACTAAGTGGTTTTCTTCAAAATGTCAAAGTGTGCATTAACATCAGGCAAGTGATGTGGCAGAGTCTTCAAAATGTCAAAGTGTGCATTAATATTAAGCAAGTAGAATGGCAGTTTCTTAAAAATTTCAAAGTTGCATTAATATAGATACTACACGGCTAGATAGACAGACCATGGTGTTCTCCAAAATTTCAGTGTGCAATAATATAAGGCAAGTGGGATGCCATAATTCTTTTAGCTAAAATTACAATATCAGCAAGCTGGCTGGCTCTTACAAGTTCCGCATTTTCAAGTGAGAATGTGTATAACTTGATTTTACTCATTAACAGCATACTGATGACATACATGTATGCAGCATATTCCATGTGACCTCATAATACATACAAATATATATAAGAAATGCACAAATACATATAATAAACAGACACAGAAAATATAAAACAATGACTTCTGTCTAAACTAAAATTCTGGTCAAATATAATCTATCTAACCTCTAAAAATTCTGGTTCAATAAAATCTACCTAACCTCTAAAAATTCTAGTCAAATGCATCTATCTAACCTCTAAAAATTCTGGTTCAACTTCTGTTTCACTACATCTCCTGAAAAACTCATAAAACAAGGTGATTTAAAATGTTACCACTTACACAAGCTCTGGGTAGGGCAGGGCAGGGCTGGGCAGGGCAGGGTAAAGTAAGGTAAGGTAAAGTAAAGTAAAGTAAAGTAAGGTAAGGTAAGATAAGGTAAGGTAGGGTAGGGTAAAAGTAAGGGTAAGGGCAAGGTAAGGTAAGGTTGGGCTGGGTAGTTCAGTCAGACAGGCTAAGGTATGGTAGGGCAGGTCAGTCAGGGTTGGATAAGGAAGCTACGGTAAGACAGAGAAATGTAGGGTAACGTAAATTATGGTATGAGGAGTTACTTTGCATGGAATACATGGTGGGGGGGGGGAATCCATATAATCAATAACTTCTTTTGGTCACTGTTAAGTTTTTAAACCTTTTTTTTTTTTTTTTTTTTTTTTTCCCCCAGCTCAATGAAAATAAAAAGCTAATTACTGGGAGTCTGGGAATTTACTCTCAAAATCCGGACCGACTGCTCTAAAACTGAGTGTATGATGGTGTAAGTCCTTAATTTCTTATGATCATTTATGGAACAGCTGTAGTCAATTCTGCTAAGAAAGTTGGAGAAGGGTATGTATTCATCCATGTCTGTCTGTCTGTTTATTTGTGGACATGATACTATTATCTCAAAAAGCTGTTATCGGATTTCAACAAAATCTGGTGGATATGTGGGCAGTAAGTCAAGAAGTTGATTAGGTTTTGAGGTGGATCCAGATGCAGGAGTAAATTATAAATTTTACTGGTGTCAGTGGAGCTATGCCCTCTTTCTGTCTGTCTAACAAGGCAGACCATGACTGTTGAAATACCTCCCCCAAGAAGGATGCACGGAGGTTGGTCTATACAGTAAACCATGAATTACACTAACACCGGCAATAATATGCACTTTCCGAACGCTTTCTAGTTGTTAGCTGTGATCATCCTGCATTCCACCTTACAGAATGCAGTCAGCAATGATACAGAATGGTCAGACATGATGTACCATTACATTTAGGGGACATTCATAACTGTCAGATGTGATCACCCTGGACCAACATTAGAGTGTAGTCAGCAACAACGCAGAATAGTCAGACATTCAATAATTGTCTCATGCTTCAGAAGTAACTGTCAAACACTATGAACTTGTCCACACTTTCACATACTCAGTTTTAATATGACCCTAACACCTATGCTACTCTGGGTCACATTCTAAGTGCCTTTAGAGATTTCATAGGATCTCTTCCTTAGTCATTTATCCTGCTATAAGATCTTTTATCCAAGTGACTGTACATAAGAGTCACAATCCTAGCAGATTCAAACTTACAAATCATATTACATACCTCATTTTTTTTTTTTCCCCCACCAGCTTCCACCAATTATTGGGAAGTAATTAGCTGGTTTTGGCTCTTGGTTAAGCTTCCACTACATTAAGAATATCTGCTGCACCATCACCAACCCCAATGCAGGAATTCTTTAGGTGGTAACATGGTGTCATTTTTATAGTAAATCACATTACATCTCACCATCCTCTTTTACACAATGAAAAAAACCAGGTGGCTCCCATGCCTGGTTAAACAAATATTTCTCAATTTCCTCCACATCCCCAAATGAAGGATGGTGGACTGCAGAGGAAGGGTTCATATTCAAATGAGCCTGGGGTTGCAAATACTACTATGTTAATTGATGTTACTGAAGTCAACAGCTTGAACTCTGAGAATGGCCCATTCAACTGGATGGATTTTGTTACTTTCTCTTTCTTTCTTTCTTTTTTTCTAACTCACTCCACCCTACCTCATCCTCCCATCCAAGGGTGGGAAAGAGGTATTGTATGGGTGATGATGATGATATTGATGCAGCCTATGCTGATACAGTATTAAGATGATATAAACAGCATACATGAAAAGTGTTATCATGTAGTATGTATATAATAAATGACTAAGGAAGAGAAGCCACAAAAACTCCCATGCCACCAATAAAAATGACCTTACTTCTAATACATACAGGAACACTTGACATGTGGGATCATATGGGCCTTTGCTAAACTAGTGAAGAACCTTATGCCTGAAAATTCTTAGGGTGCTAAACTGACATACCATATAGAACCCTGCTAGTGACACAGCTACCTTGCATATAAAAATTCTTGGGGTGTGGCTGGCTGACCAGGCCTGAACCTAAGTAGCACATGAAAAAGTAATCTGGTTTACCTTTAACATAACAGTGAGATGAATGGATGCAGATGGTTTTAGTGCTGACAGATTTCTTGCAATTCTGTCCATCATCATCAGCAGCCCAAGTTTGTCCACTGCAGAATAAAGGTTTCTCCTATCTTCTTCCACTTTGATGTATTGGCTGTCAGCATATTCCATCAAATCCCAGTGAATCTTGAAGTCCGAACATGATAGCAAGAAGAGATTTGGGATCCACTCCTCCATCTGCCGACAAAAATCACTATCAGTATCATCATCATGATCTTCAATTCTATTCTCATTATTATACATGGAGTATATAGTTATGATCCAGAAAAAGGAAAATACATATGTCATTATAATTAATATTTTCAATCATCAGGCCCTGCAATTCCCACTCACTCACTCACTCCAGAATATAGTACAGGTAACCCCTCGATTATCCGATATAACAGAGCTAAAGGCATATCCAGGTAATGGCTCCATCCAATGTAGTGGACTTCTCCCCTGGACCCCGTTCGTACATAACCTAACTTTGAATGTCACTGTAAAAGGCCACTACAGTACATCGTACAACACTTGTTCCTGTTGTTGAACACTACTCTTATCTGATCAAGCAGACCTATAGAACCACAGCCAAGCAATTGCCATGGTGAA
Source organism: Coenobita brevimanus (assembly GCF_032717465.1). Lineage (NCBI taxonomy): Eukaryota > Metazoa > Arthropoda > Malacostraca > Decapoda > Coenobitidae > Coenobita > Coenobita brevimanus. The sequence continues at coordinate 37,877,701 of NC_137013.1, forward strand.
GCAGACCTATCAACCACAGAAAAGTAGTCAGCACTGCAGGGCCATACCCAGCAGTAACAAGAAAAAAATGGCTACACAAGAAAAATGCAGAGGGCACACAAAACTTTATGGTAAAATGGAATAAAATCATGGTAAAACAATAAAATCATGATTGAGTGCAGTAAGCTACAATAAAATCGTCAACACTCACGATTCAAACATCCCACATCAATTTTACCCAGGATCTCCCACTTCTAGAGTCAGCACTACCCTCTTCCTTTTCCCTGGTGGAAGGCACATCATCACACATCCTAGGAAGAAGCATGCAAGGAAGAGCAAGGCCTGAAGCAGGTAGGGAACAATGACAAAAACCACCACATGCAACACCATAACAACTGTCTGGGAGGGGCTGTCTGCTACACAAATGCCACATGGGAACTGAGACCAAGCAAGTGGGGGGGTCTCTAGTGGATGCTGGGTAAACTACCCAGCCAGACACAGCAGTGCCACACAGCTATTCCTGCCCGTCTGGGCAGAAATTTTCACACGACCATAATTTCCACCCGGACAGAAGAATTTTGTCTGGATATTATGGAAAAATGTACAAATTATGGTTTCAAACTGCCAGATCACAGCGTCCGGATAACAGATTATCCAGGTAATGGTCGTCCCGATAACAGAGGGATTACTTCCATTCATCAAGCCTCGCAATTCCCACTCACTCATTTAGAATGAATGCTGTGGGGTGTAAACTTTACTCACCTTCTCACTCCATCCACGAAGGTTCCCTCGGGCAAGTGTCAAGGCAACAACTCTTCCCCTATTCAGTATATATCTCCCAACATACTGACATAGTTCGGCCAAGATTTGCAGTCCTCTTCTTGGTGCCTTCCTTCCCAGGTTGATGCTTTCAGATACCATCCTGTGAAAAGGATCAATTTCAGGAAAACATCCATGTGCCCATACATCTAGAGTTACTGTTCACATATTATGCAGGTACAAAAATTAATAAATAGAGTGAGTGACTCTACACTGAGTGACAAGCCAAATGGTTTCCTGTACACCAGGAAACCATTTACTACACTGGGTGGTAACCATATAACTAAATTTTGGCGCCAGGTGGTTTAGTGGATAATTACAGTGCTCTAATTGGATTAAGCCGGTGAAGGTTATATCCAACAGGTGGTTAGGGTTTATTGCTCACGTAATGCCTCTCAGGGATGAGTGAGGCTGGTCACTCTCATCTTAAATGTCAGGACCAACTTGCCTAGCCCCTGGCTCCTACGCTCCTCATGGGGTAATGTAGGATTGGATGATGGTGATGATGATGATGTAAAACTTTAACATTATGGTACTATTTACTGGGAGAGATTTGGTTAGATGGCAAACTCTCCTAGTTTGCTGGCAGGAATATTTACAGGGAGATTTGGTTTGACGGTGAACTCTCCTAGTTTGCTGGCAAGAATACCATATTTCACTGAGCGCACATTTTGGTGCACACAGTTCCTTGGTTTTAATGAAATAAATTAAAATTTACACACCTTTTCCTGAAACTAGTCCTACTACATTCATTACTGGATACTGGGTCAGACTAACCTGAATGATGAATGACAATGAACGACAAATGACAATGGTAAATGTAACTAAGAGCCACTCCCTAACGTCATTCATCATTCTGATTAGTCAGGCCCGATGCCGACATCCCACTGCATCTTTGGGAAACTGAATGACATTAATATCATATGGAATGACACAGATATTACCTGTCATTCCAGTGCATACCCTGTCAACACCCCACTGCATCTTTAGGAAACCAAATGACATATCACATGGAATGACACTGATATTTCCTGACATTCCAGTGTAAACCCTCTGTTGACATCTTCCACATTGTAAACAGAATAACTGATATTACATGGAATGACACTAATATTACCTGTCATTCCAGTGTATAACCTCTGGTGACACCTCACTGCATCTTTAGGAAACCAAATGACATTAATATCACATGGAATGACACTGATATTACCAGTCATTTCAGTGGAACTCCTCTCTCTGTAGCTCAGTCCATCTTTAGGAAATCAAATGACATTTGGAATGACACTGGTATTACCTGTCATTCCAGGGTCTGTCCTCTCTCAGCACCTCATTTCATATTTAGCAAACTGAATGAGTGTTATCATATACACTGAAACTCATATTACCTGTCATTCCTGCTTATATTTTCTCTCTACACCTAATTCCATCTTCATGAAACTGAATGACATTAATATCACATGGAATGGCACTGATATCAACTGTCATTCCAACATTTAGCCTATCTCTGCACCTCACTGCATCTTTAGCAAACTGAATGACAGTGATATCACATGAAGTGACACTGCTATTACCTGTCATTCCAGTGTATATCCTCTCTCTGCACCTCAGTCCATCTTTAGCAAAGTGAATGACAGTGGTATCACATGTAGTGACACTAGTACTACTTGTCATTTCAGTGGAAATCGTCTCTCTGCACCTCATTCCATCTTTAGGAAGTTGAATGACAGTGATAACACAGGGAATGAGACTGATATTACAGTACCTGTCACTCCAGCATATAATTTCTCTCTCTACTTCATACCATCTCCAGGAAACTGAATGACATTAATATCACATGGAATAAAACTGATATTATCTCATTCCAGCCTATCTCTACACCTCTTCCTATCTTTAGCAAACTGATTGACAGTGATATCACCTGTAGTGACACTGATATTACCTGTCATTCCAGCTTAGCATCTCTCTGCACCTCATACCATCTTTAGGAAACCGAATGACATCAATATCACACGGAATGACTCTGATATTCCCTGTCATTCCCGTGTATACCCTCTGTTGACTCTTCATTGCATCCTTAGGAAACCGAATGACAATAATATTACATGCAATGACACCCATACTACATGTCGTTCCTGTGTATAACATCTCTCTACACCTCATTCCATCTTTTGGAGAAAGAATGACATTAATTTCACATGGAATGGAACTGAAATTACTTGTAATTCCTGTATATATCCTCTCCCTACACCTCATTCCATCTTTAGCAAACTGAATGACAGTGATATGGCATGGAATGACACAGATACTACCTATCATTCCAGTGTATACCCTCTCTCTACACCTCATTCCAACTTTAGGATTAATATCACATGGACTGACACTAATATTAACTGTCATTGTAGGAAAGACGGGTAATAGCAGTGTCATGCCATGTAATATGTCATTTGGTTTCCTGAAGATGCAATGGAGTGTAGACAAAGGTATGCACTGGAATGACATGTAGTATCAGAGTCATTCCATGTGATATATATGTCATTTGGTTTCCTAAAGATGCAATGAGGTGCCAACAGAGGGTATACACTGGAATGACATGTAATATCAGTGTCATTCCATCTGATGTTAAAGTTACTCAGTTCCTAAAGATGCAATGGGGTGTCAATGGAGGGTATACACTGGAATGACGAGTAATATCACTTTCATTCTGTGATATTAATGTCATTCGGTTTCCGGGCCAAACTACTCTGCATGACGAATGACAGTATTGAGCGGCTATTATTGTACTGTATTTACATATACTGTTGTCAATCGTCAATTGGTGTCATTTGCCATTCAGAATAGTAAGACCCTTGGATATTCACCTGCTTCTCCACTTGCTATTCCTGTGATGCTTTGTTGGGTACAGCATTCCTTCATTTTACAACTGTGATGCATTTCTGCAAACCAATCATTTAATGAATTTTGTGTTGTAATCATGTAAGCAAGAAAAAGATCACACACTGGTTTTGAGAAATCAAGCATCACAGTGACTGTACCAGAAAAAAAAAAAAAAAAAAGACTTAAATTCTTATTGATCTCATAAGCAAATGACTGTACACTACACTGATGGTATAATGAGGGTGTGCTGTATTTCTTATACTAACTGGCAAACACAGGGTATACAGTTTATGTTTTCTATGGGTTCCTCTAATCAATACGGTAGCAACCTTTTCCTTTTACCATTTCCTTAGTTTGGGGTTGGTGGAGGATTAGTGCCCCTCCCTGTAAAACAATTAACTCTAAGCCCTTGGCCACCCCATCTGGGATACATGGCGTCTGGCAATGAATGAAAAAAATTTCCTTAGTTTGATAAAGTTCAATTAATGCTTAAAATTGCTAACTTTACTGTCTCATTCTTCTCCCATGTGGTCTGATTGGGTTAGATGAAGTTAAAGTAATGCTTTGGGGGGTCTGAGGAGCAAAAGCACCCAGTTAGGTTAAGTTAGATGTAATCAGGTTTGGATAAAACATGGATTTTCTGATTTGTTAAGTAATTCATTTGATATTAACCAACATTTTCCAGTGAAAATGTTTCTTCTCTCTGCACAGGTTCCTACATTCAACAAAGGGATGGAGGAGGCAGGAAAAAATGGGAAAAGGGACAATTCCGATAGAAAGGAGTCAAAATCAAATGAAACACAAAAATCATCAGAAAGACCTCCTTTTATCCACAAAAATGTGTCTGCCTGAAAGTAAAAATTTATACTTTGGGGAACTGAAATTCTACAATAATGGGGTCACGAAGTTATAGAGGGTGATGGCACTACAGTACGTAGCATACAGAAGAAAAATAACAAAGAGCAGAAAAAGAAACTCCTTACCGTACCCATCTCAACAAGAAGAAATGCACAGGCACTGCCATGAATTAAAGAGGTGGTGATAAAATCCTTCACTGCACTGTATGGCCCATTTTGGTAAACGGTTTTGAGTATCAGCCAGAGGTCTTCGCAAGAGGGTCATCGCTGGTTCACAGAGGCGTGGCTTTTGAATTGGCACTTACTCAGAAAATCCTGCCAAAATGGAAAAGGAATTAGGTCTTTGTGAATGGATAAGAGAATCTGGGATTTGTACAGACTATTATTCCTAGTTCCCACCAGCCTTTGGCCCTCAACGGGTACCGGTATCGGTCAAATTTTACACGTTGCCCTCATCTGATTTTCGACTTTTCGTTAACATTTTTTAGTAGAATTGGTCATTCTAAGAATCTTTTCTTCTATGACATTTCTCTTGCAAACTGATAATAAACGAGTTACACGCGATTTACTTCCGCCAATCACAATCACAGGTGATATTTTTTCGCATTTACACCCAACTCACTGACAACAAAAGTGGCTAACTCACCTTATACTTTACGCAATTCTAAGCATTTTTTCTTCTACGACACTTCCGTCTTAAATCAATCGTTGATGAGTTATGCAATTTATTACACATTATTTTCTATGGGAGAGAGATTTTCCCTGCCGTGGTCGGACAGTTGTGTGTGTTCGTTGGTGCGTGTTATGTGTGTGGGTGGATAAAGCGCATGCGTGGCACATGAATCAACCAATCACAAAGACGAATTTCAAATGTCCCACGCTAGGGCTCGCAAGATTTGAAAGTCAGTTTGTCTCCAACCATGGACTGGAAAGCCTGCAAAATTTATTACTTCATTGCTATTTCACAGTTCTACCTGCAAGAAAATAAAACTGTAGCCTTTGTGTGATCGCATGGTGTTTTACCTTCAACAGGAACAAAGTACCCAAATCAAGGCAAAAGTCTCATTTTACTTGATCAGAAAGTGTTGCACTGCCGCCCGTCACCAGTTGCCGTTACAGCTACAGACGACTCTTCAGATGCAGACGAGGAACTGTAAACTAGGTAAATGCATTATTTCTTATTTACATCCGGTTAGGTTAGGTTAGATGAGGTTTGGTTAATGTAATGGGGGGTCTGGGGGGCGAAGCCCCCCAGTTAGGAAACACGAACTCCCTAGGAAGCTTATAATTATTTTCTTCCGAAGGATTTTAGTGTTTTTCGTTTGAGTTTGATAACAGTTCCAGTAGGAAATCACTCGCTTTTGCGTTTTTCCCCCACCCAACACCCCGGTCCCCCAGTATTCTTGGGGGGAGGGGGAAGAACCGCAAAAAAATACGTTTCAGGTGATAACAGGCAACCAACCTGAGTGTTTTCTGTTGTTTTTGGTGTGATTTTTGTTGATTTGGACCGGTCCTTTCCACCGGAAGTCGCTAGTGGCGTTCAACAAAAACTAGCAACTTGCGATAGAAACGAAGGTCAAAATCGATCGAATCACACCAAAAACAACAGGAAACACTCAGGTTGGATGAAAAAATCGGATGAGGGCAACGTGTAAAAATTGACCCCGGGATCTTCATTTCTTACGCCACATTTATCTGATGCCTAATTTTACTCATCTTGCCAAAGCAGAATTTCTCTGTTGCAGTTCGCCCAAATAAATGCGTTCATCTCGTATTACCATATTAAATATACTAATACCGGCCTAAGGGGTCCCCGACAGACTCGGGATATAGGGATACAGCTTACTTCCAGCCATTCTCTTAGTCACATAATAATAATACATGACCTGCCTTAATGCAAAGGTGTCTGCATCTTCCACAATACGAAAAAGCAACCATCCAGTGTGCATGCACGTGAAATTCACCATCATTTTTGCACATACCGTACCGTGACTGTCACTGCCGACCTACTGTTTATTTTAAGTATCTATACTTCCACTGAAAAGACGATCAAACTTTAGTCTACGAAAGAATCGGAATCTCTTTTCAAATCCCTCCGTTTTACAAACGAATATTAGTTATTCCTTCGTAAGTTGTCTTGAATATGCACAAAACTTTCAAAATCAATGATGGAAAATTTGTTTTACAGTAAAGGGCTAAGCCGATTAGGAAATGTTTCCACTTTATCTTTGCGGAGTTGGACCCTTGTTTATCCGCTTTGCCTTTGATCGACCCCCCCTAAATACTTCACACACATATCACACTTAATATTATTGGACAATACAACATTAGCATACAACAAAATGCTAATGTCTCGTATGCAGCCTAACGTTAAAGGATGACGTGAAAGCTATCGTACATCGCCCGATTTGCGTTTCACGTTAATACCGACCATTTGATGCCACATTTTACATTTACATTAAAACAATGAGCCACCATCACTGTTATAATTCATATAATTCAAAAACTAACATACTTGCTACATAAATATTACTGATATACCCTGCAACATACTCTGCAACCATCATCATCACCACTGCAATCCACCCTACCACCACCATCCTGCACTGCTATCTTTCCTGCCCTGCCCTTTTCCCTTCCCAGTCTTCTGCCCTGCCCTGCCCTTCGTTGCATCCTTGCCCCGCCGTGCCCTGCACCCCTTCCCTACCATGCTTTGCCGTCCCTTCCCCCCTGCACTGCTACCTTGTCATCAGTGCCATGTCCTCCCCTTCACCCTTGCAATACACAGCAGTGCATACAAGTGAACACGGCATACTGTACAACAAAGGATGAGAAGGGCTTTGTTAACATGCAATGCTAAACACTGTGCAACCACGCAGCCTGTGTTTGCATTAATGCATGTTAAAGATCAGTACAAAACTATTTCGTACACAAAAATCGCACCCTACTCATTTGACATATGCCACAGTTTCAGTACCAGTTACTCCAATATTACTTAAAAACTTAGCAACGCAAGAATAACAGTCAAAACGGCATATATCAAAGGACTGAATGGGGTTCAAGGAGGTGACATACTGGAGGGGTTGGGCACGGCTGGACATGGCAAAGGGATGACTTCATACTGGAGGGATAGGGCAGGGCATGAATAGCAGGGCAAGGGAGGGCATGGCTGGGTGCAGCAAAGGAGGCGACTTCTCATACTGGAGGGGTAGGGCAGGACATGGCAGATGTGAGTGGACATAACTGGGTATAGCAAGGGTGCAGGGTAGGCCAGAGCCAGGAAAGGAGGGCAGGGATGGCAGAACAAGGTAAGGATGGTACGAGAAATCCTTCCTAAGCTGAATAAAATAGTCTGGCAGCAGCAAGAATAAACTGAGAAAAGACATCACGGTACTGAGGGGGTTCAAAGATACTAACAGACACTGATTAAGATGCATGTTAAATATCCATGAACAAAAGCACATTCCACTGACCATGACAGTTTTATACTCATCACTAACTTGGAACAATTTTTTATTCTCTTCCAGCTGTGCCACATAACTCGAGCCAATCTTCAAAATTCATTTCACATAATGTTTGAGACTACCATCATGTTTTAAGATTCTGCTACTACAACCCGTTATTCAGGCTGGAAAGATTAAAATTTTTGGCCAAGTTAAAGTTCACAGTATAATATCAGCAAACAAATAAATTTTCACAAATATATTACTCATGGCCATATTACAATAACAGAATACGAAGGTGTGGACAAGCTACTGTATCTATTTCAATCCATCACCAGACACCTTAATCTCACAAGGAGTGGACACATATAAATCACCTCCATGTTGCCCTGTCCCCTGTCATTTCAGTGCCCTTCCCTCAAATTACACCCTCTCTCACATACATCTCTGTTTCATCCATTCACCTTACCCACATACACTCTCTCCACCTCTCAACTTACATCCTCCTCTCTCATCTACCTCTCCACAACCAACTACCACCATTACCACCACCATCACCAACTTCCACCACCACGCGATCACCTACCAGCACCACAACCACACCCATCCATTACCACCACACCACCACAACCACCTACCATTATCACAGCTACAATCATCCACCAATACCACCACCTACCATCATTACAACCACAGCCTTCCACCATTACCACCACAACCACCTACCTTACCAGTATCACAACCACAATCATCCACCAATACCACCACCTACCATCATTACAACCACAACCTTCTACCATTACCACCACAACCACTTACCTTACCATTATCACAACCATAACCATCCACCACCATCACCACCATCACCTACCATCATTACAACCACAACCTTCCATCATTACCATCTACCATTATCACAACCACAACCACAATCACAACCATAACCATCCATCATTACCACCACCACCACCATCTGTTTCCATCACCCCCTTCCTTGCTGCACTCCTAGCCTATCTCTCTCCTCTCTTCCTTTTCCTCCTCTCCTTTCCTTTCCCCTCCTTGTCTTTCCACCTCTCGTCTTTCTCCTTCTCTCCACCTCTTCCTCTTCCCTGAAAAGCAGGCTACCTTCCTCCCCTCCATCCTTTCCCCCTTACGTCCTCCATCCCCTCCACCCCCTCCCCTACAAACAACTACCACCACAACCAAGATTACATTTTTCTGTCCACTATTTTCTTTTTCACAATTCTATATATAAACAAGATTTGTGGCAGCAGGGTCAAGATTCGGAATGACTTAGTTATATTTTGATTTTTTTAAAATTCATTCTGGTGTGCTTTATTTATATTTGATATTCATTTCATTGGGAAAACATTACTCCTTTCTTTAAGAGGTCACAGAGTGTGACCTCAGTGATTAAGGACTGAAGAGGGAGGCTGCCATAGATGAAGAAGCGTGGAGAACCGCCATTAGGTGACCAAGGCGGACGTACGCATGTTGGAGCCTTTATACACGATACGATTCAGAGATCTACAATAGTTACCATAAGCTGAACTGGGTTAGGTTAATCCAACTAATCCTGTCGAACATATGCTAAATCAAACTATGACTAACCTTTATTATAATATAGTGAAAAATCGCCATGTGGAGAGGATGGAGAGTGAGAGACTAACGAGCAGTGTACGTGAGTGAGGTGGAGGGGGAGACCGAAGAAGAGATGGAGGGATGGAGTTGAGAATATGAGAGGGGGGTATGAGCTGAGGGAAGAGCAGCGAAATGCCAGGGGACAGGGCGACATGGAGGCGATTTGTTTATCGCCACACCTAACGGGATTAAGGCGTCTGGGTATAGAAAGACTGATAGACAGACAAATAGATAGAAACTCTCTTGGACACGTAGAAAAATCACTCAATTTAGAACCACTGGAATGTGTTGTTTGGGTTGTTATATTAAAGAAATCTGAAAAAAGGCAAGTTCAGTCCCAGGCTGGGCAGGAAGAGTCTGATTAATGTCAATATACAACATTTTTAACCGATCTTTCACAAAACAGACTTTGCTGATCTATCACAAGACCTGCTGACGTCAGAGAAACACCCACACTAATACCGTCACACCAGCCCTGAACAAGACAGATGTGATATTAGTGCCAAAGTGGTGACATGTCAAGGTGTGTGGTGGATGTACGAGACGACATGAATAAGGGGAGAGGCAGACTCTGAATACCGAAATTTAGGGTGAATTACACGGCTCCAATTTTCACGTCGCCTACGAGTTGTCTGAATGAAAAGACAGACACTTGAACCCAAACAAGCATAGGGATTTACTGTCAAACTATAATCCCTCCACTTTAACTTGGTCCAGATTTTATTCTTTGGCTGCCTACTTTACAATACTAAGGGCCAGAGACAGACAGTGCTATGGCTCTACATTCTTTCCATGGCACTTATGACAATTATCATATTCTAATGTTAATCTAGTGTTACAACTCGAGAGGTGACAATTTTAGTCCAAGTTAAAGTGAGGAACGTACGATATATCAGTAAAGCACCAAATGCCAAAGTATTCCTTGGTCAGATCCCACCTTGACGTCAGCTGCAACAGTCTATGGAAATTAAAAGATTTGTGCCAGACTTGATAGAAAGCCTTCGAGATGTCCAGTGTAATGGTAAAGCTTTCACCAGAGTCCTGAAAAAAGGATGACCAGGAGTCTCAAAGGAAAGTGAAGCTATTACCAGTGGTGCATCCCTGGCAGAACCCATACAGACGATCTAGGAATGGGGATATAACATTTTTTGTCTTTGTAAAGAATAGATTTAAAAATGAAGAAAACCAGGATCTTAAAGCAATTGGGCAATTGTTAAGAAGGCTGAGAACGGTCACCATTCTTTGGGAACGGTCGAATGAGAGCACACTTCCAACAAGAAGAAAAGGTACAAGTTACAAGGTCACCCTCAGGAAAACGGGCCACGCGCCCATATACTGTATGTGGAGGTGACACTGGCGTATTAGGCCTGTGTGGGTAATAGGCTAGACGAGAGATATACAGTTCAAAATATGATTCTAACAGACCTTTACTGGATAACCTAAATGACGCTGAAATGAAGAATATGGTATTTCAGGTGGCAAATCAGACGACGAGGGAAAAGAAGGATATTATGGGTGAGCAGTGTGTGGTGCATGATGAAGAAATGGTAGTGGTGGATAGTAAGGATATTAGCGACACCTGGAGAGAGTATTATAACCGGTTACTGAATGAGGAGCTTGACTGGAACAAAGGTTTTCAGTCAGCCGATCCAGAGTTTGGACCTTGGCCTTTGATTGATGTTGCTACTGTGAGCGGGACAATAGGCAGGATGAAGTTGGGGAAGGCGACGGGTGGGTCTGGGTTGAGTGCTGAAATGAAGGCCTCAAGAGATTTAGGAGTGGGTTTAGCTACTGATTTGATAAATAAATTTATATATGTGTGTGTACGTGTCAAGTGGGGTTGGTGGAGGATTAGTGCCCCTCCCTGTAAAACAATTAACTCTGAGCCCTTTGCCACCCCGTTTGGGATACATGGCGTCTGGCAATGTGTGTAGTACCAGATGACTGGGTGCAGTGTGACTAAATGTGTATAAGGGTGATGCACTGGAAAAAGGAAATTATAGAAGCAGAAAACTTTTGGTCCAGATAATGATGGTAATGGAGAGACCTAGATGGTCTGATATGGGAAAGAGTAAATTTTGATGAGATGCAGTTTGGGTTTATGCCAGGCAAAGAGACCACAGATGCAAAATTCACTGTCCGACAGATTCAAGAAAAATATTTACGGTAGGTAAGGGGAACTGTACTTTGTTTTTGTTGATTTGGTGAAGGCCTCTGACAAAGTCTCTAGGGAGGTGGTGAAGTGGGCAATGAGAAAAGTTGGGATTGGTTATGGCTATGTATGCGATCTTTTTTTTTTTTTTTTTTTTTTACTTGTCCGACTCTGGGCAAAGACTTCAGGGCCTATTTCTCAGGGGTAGTGGCCTATCCCAAGGCCCAGTAGAACTCCTACATCTCCACATGTCACCACTTCGGCGCTAACACCCACCGTCCATATTGAATACATGCTAGGGCTGTTTCATACAGGACTGATGTATCGGTATTAGCGGGGGTAATTTTTCGACATGTCGGCGGGTCATCTGGTATGCTTGTACCCAGGTGAGAATGAATGGAGATTTGAGTGATGATTTTTTTGTGAATACCGGCATGCATCAGGGGACAGTCTTGTGTCCCTTACTGTTTGTCATGGTGTCTGAAGCTCTCTCACGTGACGTCAGAAATGGAATGAGCTATGTTGTATGCTGATGATTGGGTGCTGACTGCGGAGAATGAACAGGAGGCTGCGAAAGATTTCGGAAACGGAGAGACGGAATGAGTCACAAGGGTCTGAGAGTAATGTGGATAAAACAAAAGTGATGGTATCTAGGGCTGGTGATGGTACTGTCAAAGCAGAGGGAGTGTGGCCAAGTGCAGTTTGCTACAAGGGCGTGGGAAGTAATTTCATTTTATGCTGTGAATGTTATAAGTAGGTGCAAAAGAAATGTAGTGGTATTAGAGATACACTGCGAAATACGGTAATGCTGGTTTCGTGTGTGCGGTGTTTTGGAGGAGGTAAATCTCACCCACCTCCCTACTGAATTAGTATTAACCCTGTGGTTATTAATCTATCTATCTATCTATTGCCAGACGCCGCAATCCCGTTCGGGGTGGCCACAAACAAATCGCCTCCACGTCGCCCTGTCCCCCGCCATTTCACTGCCCCGCTCCCAACTCACACCCCCCTCTCTCATATACCTCTCCACCCCATCCCTCCATCTCATCCTCGGCCTCCCCCTCCCTCTTCCCCCCTCCACCTCACTCACATACACTCTCTTCGTCAGTGTTTCATCCTCCATCCTCTCCACATGGTTATTAACCTAGGGGTAATTACCCTCAAAGGGGTAATTTTGCCTTTTCAAGGGGGTTATATCAGTAAAACATTGCTCAGCGATTTTTCTTTTTCAATTTTATAAGACAGTAAACTTATCATGAGAAGCTCTGGCTACTTTCTGAATAAAGCTTGGTAAAGAATACACCATTCTGTCACACAAAATTCTGATGCCTTTTGCAACTACATACCGCTGTGACGTGGGCTTTTTCTGCTAGGCTAATAAAAAGGCCAAAAAACAGGATGCTTACTGACTCTGACATCCGACGTGTGCTGCCTCTGAGCCACGCATAGAAAAACATTTTAAAAACTGCTTCATCCTGTAGTGACCCTAAGGGTGTTTCATTGTTATTATGACCGAAATCCCTCTAAAAACCTGATATATATAACAGTTTTCCCTAGTTGCTGGTCCCTAAAGGATGACATTAGAAAATAAGTGCCAAGATGCTCATTGTAATTTACTACTGTATGTGAAAGGAGTGAATATTTTTATTATCCCTTAACAAGAACGTTCATTTGTTTACGGTACCTTTTTCTCTTTTACTTAGTAACTAAGGAGATTTTCCATCGTTTATGATAAAACATGATCTGACAAATAGTCAAGAGTTACAAAGGAGTCTGTAATTATTCTAATGCATTACACATAATATGGAGTGTGAGAGAACCATAGCTTTGAATGTCTTTGTCTGGGAGATGGCGTCGCTACAGACGGGCTGTTTGTGTCTAGACTCTTTCTTGGAATATTAAAGGAGGCAGAGAAATCAGAGGGATGTTTGTGACGCAGAGGAGGCCCTCAGTTATGTGAGAAAACAAAGACAGGAGGAACCCGTTTATGGACGGGTTCGAGGTTTGAGATTTTTTGGAGACTTGGATCCCACAATCATCAGGAACGGTTCCTAGGTCATGGACAGCATAGACAACCAAGTCCAAGGAGAACCTGTGGAGCCAAGTTAAACAAGAAGGGATAAGTGAAGGACTATTACCCACGGTGCTATGTTGGACTCAGTATATTTTTCTCATGTTTACATTGGACTTCTCTAGCGTTAAGAAGCAATGAAAGGTCCAATTTGAGTTTCATTTATATTTACTTTCTCTCAGTAATCACAGGGGGCGCGGTAGCACAGTGGTAACGCGCTGGACTTGTGATCGGGGGATTGCAAGTTCAAGCCTCGCCCGGGCTACCGTGACGGGAGGGGTAGCTCCCTCCTGTAACCCTAGCGGGGCTATATAGTCCAATACAGGGCTTAGCTCGGGGAAACTCCATTTCTCCCATTTCTCAGTAATCACAGACTGCACTATTACCCATTTAATTATTAAGTAAAAGAGGAATTTTTAATCACAAGGGTCAACTTTGGTCGATGATTTCCCAAGGTTGAAGCCAGAAAGATTGACGAGAGAGGAATCAAGACACTTAGAGGGATATCCTTACAATCCATCACACTAGACGACTAACCAAGTTTATGTTCTACTGAAAACAATGTACTTGATAACCATTTACTGACTTCTTTCTATAGCTTGTATAATCACTTAGAAAATACATTACCAGTACCAAAATATTTTTCTACTCTTTTTCTCGTAATAGCATCCTGTCTTGGTGCGCCAGGGGTAACAGCAGCAAAAAGTTAAGAACCACCGTACTAGCCGAATCACTTGTAGCACAAAAGGGATGGAGACCTTCACTTCGGTTTTCCCATCGTTAAAGCTCTATTTTGTACTTAGTAAATCCCACCCACCCTCTCTATTTACTAGTACTAAACGAATCACTTGCAGCAAACGCCATAGATAAGGACCCAGTATTATTCATTTTTCTACATAAAGCTATGGACACCAAATCACTGTTTAACAAATTTAAACCAATTTTTTGTTTATGTTGATTTTTACGCTATTTCTGATCAACGTCAATGCGTTGATTCCGAATATGCTATTTATTTCTGTGTAAATCTAGAGTTATAGGAATTATGCAGCAACATACTGTATGTATCGTACAAGGACAAGAACTGCAACTCGTTACCATTTCGAGAATGTTGAGAATGTCAGAGAATTTATATATTTCCGGGTATATATGATGACTCTAACTAGAAAATAAGCAAACAGTAACATCACAAGGAATGCAGGGCACATAGTATCTAGAAATGCACTTTTGATCTTGACTTTCCTCTACCGTAGCTGTGACGACAATTGGGCAACAATCCCCAAACGTAATCGCCCATCATCGCCTCGTTCCACCTGCCCTGATATCTAGTTTCCATCAGCAGAATGTCCTGGTGAAACGGTTCGCCATACTCCTCGCTGACTGCACCCAAGTTACTTTTGAAGGAATCAAGGTGGGAATGCAGATATTGCAATTTGATTGACGTTCTGCATCCAAGCCGGTGGAATCCGCCGATCAGGTCATCGACGAGCTATGCGGAATCTGGTCTCCTCTGGTTGCCAAGTAAACCTTCCACAACCCCTCTGAAAGCATTCCAAGCGCACTCCTCATCATCGGTCATTTTGCTCTGGAGTTCACGACTTGCAAGCATTCTTCAAACTTGCAGCCCGGTGAATGTGCCAACCGTCACCTTTGCCACGCTCAACTTGGGAAACATGGATCGGAT
The DNA here is from genome assembly GCF_032717465.1 of Coenobita brevimanus. NCBI lineage: Eukaryota > Metazoa > Arthropoda > Malacostraca > Decapoda > Coenobitidae > Coenobita > Coenobita brevimanus. The sequence goes on from NC_137013.1 coordinate 37,893,218, forward strand.
ATGCAGAAACGCATCGCCATCCTTGTTGATGGCTTTCACGATTTGTTTCACAAGACCAAGTTTTATGTGTAGTGGCAGTAACAATACCTTCTCTCTGGAGATCAATGGAGCGCTCAGAATGTTGCACGAGCCTGGTGACTCTCTGGGAGGCCAGTCTTTCCTCACGAAATCTTCTGCATCGCTCCAGCTGTCCCACAAGCATAAAAAACATGAGTACTTCGTATAACCGCCTTGCATTCCAAGTAGGAACGAAATCATTTTGCAATCCTCATAAACCTCCCAGGTGTGATCCGAGTACTTGATCTTTGTCAGACAAATCTTCACATTCTCATAGCTTTCTTTCATTTCCACAGAATGTGCAACTGAAACTGATGGGAGTTCATTGCCGTTATGCAAAAGTACAGCTTTTAGGTTCTTCACGGAACTATTTATGAAGAGTCACCATTCTGAGATCTTGTAATCCACTCCCATGGCTTGGAACAAACCCCTAACATCAAAACAATAACACAACGTTTCTTCACAAAATTTGAAGAAGGATGCAAACTTGCCGTGGCGATTCCTATAACTCAACTTGCAACTGATGGGATCTAACAAGTTTCATTCACTTAGACGTGACACCAGCAGCTCAGCACTGGACTTGGTGAGTCCTAAACCTCTGACCAAGTCATCCAGTTCTTGCTGATTGGGAAAGCGTGGAGTGTCTCCGGAACATTCTCCAACATAAGATTCATCATCACTTTCCCCTCCGTCATCAACGATGTCCTCATGGTCATAGACAACTTCCGTGTCCACAGGAGGGACAGGAATCACCAGCTCATTGCTGTGAGGCACCAGAGAGAACGAAGAAGGTAAATTTGGATATACAAAGGTCTTTCTGCCCTTAATGCTCTTTCCACCACTTATATCAACCATACAAAAATAACTACCGTCGTGGTGATTCGAAGGCTCTCACCACACTCCCCGAACTGCGAAAGGCTTCTTCTTTCTTGCTCATCGTAGCTAAGCTTCAAGTGCAGAGACATCTACCATAAGTGTAGTGCGTAGCCCAGTGCTTATCTTGATCACCCATTGCCACGCCAAAATATGCTTTGTATGCACGAGCAAATTTGGTATCAAGGTGGATTTTGTGTTTCATCTTCGGTCCAATATTTTCTCCACATACGTAACAAAATGTATCGGCTGACAGTTTGCAAGAACGTCTACTGGTCATTCTCATCAATAGAAACACCTTTAGGAACAGCTCAAAAACACGTTGACCAGCCAAACTAGCAATGTGAGACTAGCTCATCGAATGAACCGACTCATCCGCCCTGCATGACGCAATAATGGTTGTGATGCAGAATGCAGCGTACTCCAAGTTCAACTACTTGTCCTCTGAGTACAGGCAACTGACTTGGGTTCTTTTCAGGACGCAACAAAAGGAACAGGGCTCAAACACAGGCTAACCAGTCTTACACGTATATTACCACAAAAGATACAAGTGCAGGACACATTACAAATGACACAATACAAACACAAGGCATTGGACTAGAGGAGGCCAGGAAGTTGTAGGTGTCGCCCAGGTGTAGGCGTCCCGTCAGGTGTGCGCTCTTGAGAGAGGCACAGATCCCTGGCCGTGTGGTGGATCATCCAGTTTGGGCTGCGGGGGGACTCCTCTCTGTTGGGTCCACGTTGCGTGTGGCGGCCCTTGGGACTGGGGCCAAACAGGGCAAGCAGGCGCGCAGCTCTGCACCTGCCCTTGGAGGAGGAGGGCGTCTAGCCGGTGGGTCTGGGTAGGTCCCGGCCTGGCGTCCTTGGGGTGTCCCTCGGTGGCTGGGGACTGCGGTCTCGCCGGTATTGGGAGGCCATCAGGGTCTGCCTGCGGTGTCTCATCCTCGGGGAGTCTGGCAGCGGCTGGTGACGTTGGGGTGCCGGCTGTAGGGAGCACACTCCCAGGCTCACGATGAGGCCACTCCAGACACTCTCCAACAAGGACTCCACTGGGGAGCAGGCTCTGCCCCTAGGGGTATGGGGGGAGTGAGAGGGGCGTCCTGGTCGGCCTGAGAAAGAGTGAGGCAAGCAAGGGTTACTACCCTTGATGGAAGCCACAGGGTATAGTAGACGAGGGAATTACAGTGAATGTTCCATCCCTGGCAAGTACGGTGGACGTTGCCACGGTTCCACTAGTCCTTGGGACTGCAGGTGAGGGAAGTACGGTGGACATTCCCTCCCCGGCAAGTAAGGTGGACGTTGCCGCGGTCCTACTGGGGAATGTGAGAGCACTAGTAGTCTAGTCCCACCCCGATGCTGGCGAGTGTTGGTCCGGCTGGAGTGTAGTGCGGCGAGGTGGTGTACTCCCCGCTGGCTCTGTTGAGGGGAAGAGGGGCGCATGGTTGCGGGGGACGTACAGTAGACCCATCTAGCTCGGGCCCCTTATGTGCCTCCCTATGGTCTCCCCCTGGGGTGGGTGTTCCATCACCCCATTCGCGCGCCTTTCTGTGGTCTCCCCTTCGGATGGATGTTTTACCTCCCTCTCCTCCTCACATTCGGGCCCCTTAGGCCCCAGTCACACTGCAGGTACGACTTATCGCCGACCACCCGCGACCTGCAAGTCGTGGGTGGTTTTGGTGAGGTTTACGATCGGTCTTCATATGTCTTGGTCTGGCTGCAGGCCACCATGGCGACCGAAAACTCGTCGCGACGTTTTTCGTGCAGCACGAAAAACCTCCCCGCAACCACCGATGTCGTGGCACGGAAGCCGCCCGGTGGGCGGCTGGACTGCGTCTGGCCGGCTTACGGACTGCAACTGGTCGGCGACACCTGATTTTTAAGCGGTGGTTGCCATCCGGACGAAGGCCGGTCGCCGCCCGCTCTGTGCGGTGGCCGTCTGCACTCCATCAAGGCGACGACTGGACTGCGGCAGCCGCCCCCCACAAGCCCCCTGTCTGAGGTGGAGGTGGTGGTTGAAGTCTGGCCGCCATCCAGCCGGCGATTGGTCGAGCGACAGGTGGTGGGCTGCACCGAGACCAGCCGCCGGACAATCCGCGGCTGGTGTCGGCCTAGTGGTCGCGGTCTAAACTGCAACAGGACGCGGACCGGCCGCCGTTTGTGGGCGGCCTGCCGGCGACCAGCCGGTGTCTTGACCTGTGTGTACCTGGCCATGGTCGCTGTTCGGCCGCCCACTGGACGGACGCTGTACGGACGCTGGATGACCACCGGTAGGCGATCGGTGGCACGACTGCTCGGAGACCTCCGTGGTCGGGGACTGGTTTCGCGATTTTCAGGTTTGCGACAAGTCGTACCTGCAGTGAGACTGGGTGCGGATGCTCAAAACTTTAGTCCCGGTCGTTGCTCGCCAGCGCGGGACTAAGTCATCACCTGTGTTCACAATGGCTGCCGTCTGCGATGTTCAACACAGTATGGGCGCCATGTTGTGACGTCAGCGGGACTATTACTGGTCGGAACTCCATCAATATTTACGACTGGTACCAAGCAGTCCTAAAGCCCATTCAGCACGGTCGTAAGGAAGCTTTGAGCCTCTTATCAGCGTTATCTACCCCTCAAAACATTAGTTAAGGTGTTTGTAATACATACAAGCATATAGCGGTATTTTATTATGGCAAGGATCCCAGGGAACTCTCTCATGCATGATTTGTGCTTGGTTATCGAGTTTTAAGTGACTCGCTATTGAGGCCTCTTATGAATTGTAGATGTGCAGCATAATTTTATCTCATGAAACTGTGAAAGCCTCCCTATGATGCCACATACTTGCTATAAAATGTAGGCTACTCATATATTTTCATTAGGTATGGCGTGTGAACTGCTTTTCTTCTACAAATCCTCGTTCTAAGTTAGATGTGGGCAGATTTGGTATTTTTTCCAGTATATTACAGTTTAGGACACTACTGGAATTTCATATTTTAACCTCCATTCTCTGGAGTATGCATATTGAATTCCAGAGGTGTCCTAAACTGTTAATTTCCCTTTTTTTTTTTTTTTCCCCTTTAGGGGCTTTCATTAGCTCACAATTTTATTATGTGCTGTGAAGTGATAGGTTAGGGTCTTTAGGTAAGGATAGGGTAAATGTTTACAAGTGCACCTGCCTTTTGGTAATGAATTTGATGTAGCTCGATGGGTACATCTTGATGTCTGCGTCAAATCATTCTAATTCATCCATGGCAAAAAAAGTCTTTGAGATATTAACAAAAACCCACCACCACTTTGCACTTAGCTTAAAACCTAACCTAACCTACCCTAGCCTAATCAGAAGCCTAACCTAACATTACTTAACTGCACCCCACTGACCTAAAAACAACTTATCACCGTAATTATGAGGCCATGGCTTGACAACCTCCAAGCAGGTTTGGGGTTTAGGTTAGGTTAGTTAATTTAGGTAGATTAGGTTAGATTGGGGCTAAAACTTTGTTGGATGGGCCTAATGGTTGTTAACAAATATAAAATCTGTCAAAGATTATAAGTTAGAAAAGAAAAACATTGCAAAACAGGTCTTAAGGAAAAAATTTCCAGTTTATTGACTAAACTGAATGCTTGAATTTAGTTTTTACGCCCGAAACATCACGTTGCATTCGACTGACAGCATTGACAGCATCAGTAACATACTGCCAAGCTGCCGCCTTCATCCTGACTCCTGTTGAGGCACTGTCAAATGAAAATTTTCCCAATATAATGTCTTGCTTCTCTGCAACACTTGTTGCCATAGCCAGCAGCTCTGCATCAGTAAAGTTTGGGCGCCGAGGTCTCTTGGCTTTAGGTTCACCTTCCATTGTGAAGTAGGTTAGTATTAGCAGACAGAGAGGCGTGTGGCGAGTATCTAGACTGTGGCGGTGATATTTGTTGTTACCAGCATGCACGAGTTGTCTGTTTAGAAACAACCTCCTTGATTCTCATTGGGTGCCTTTTTTGTTACACTGATTCTCATTGGTTGCTATCAGATCAGCTGGCGAACTGCCTGCCCTCTGCCGCTTGATGGGACTAACACTTATACCCGCCCTACGACTGACCGCTTCTCGTTTGAACATTGGTGGAGGTGGTCAGTCATAAGGCGGGAATAACCTAAGACGGGACTAGAGGAGCGACCACCGACGGCGGGACTGAGATATGACCAGTTTTGAGCATCCGGCCCCAGACTGGGGCTTTATGTGCCTCCCTGTTGTCTCTCCCTGGGGTGGGTGTTTCATCACCCCATTCGCGCGCCTCTCTGTGGTCTCCCCTTCGGATGGGTATTTTACTTCCCTTTCTTCCTCATACTCCTTGGTCTTGTCGGCCTCCCCTCCGACCATACAGACGTCTAAAACCCTGGCGCACCTGACTGGCTACACTGCTACATTCGCGCCGGTAAAATCCCAACACAAATACGACAAACACGAAATGTTTGACTGTGTGCCAGGTGAGTGCTAGTGACCATGCCCCTTCCATACCTACCCACAGGGGCCATGACAGCCCTGGCCGGAAGAGTTGCACCAGCCGCAAAACTTCATAATAAAACAACAGGGCCATCAGCCAGTGACACGCAAACTACCCTAGCCCTATTAACAATCTAATCAACATTACACTCAAAATAAACCATTCATTTCTGATCGCATACAGCATAAACCACACAACGAGATAAATTAGATCTACAACTACCTGGGATAAAGCTTCATCAAAGATACGGCTCTCCAGCCTAGGAAAATCAACCATCCCCGTTTTCTTGGCAATTGTCTGTCTCAAGCTGTCCACATCATCTCTGTGAGCTACGTAATCTCTCACGATCATTGGCGGTGTGATACTCAGCAATGTTTTTTGGCATAACGGATTATCTTCATCGGAGAACAAAACCTCACCGTTACCGTCCTGAGGCAACAGCTTCTCTAACCATCCTTTATCAACGAAGGCAACTGCCTCACATAGATTTTCAGGAAACTGGGGAACAACCGTTAAGAGCAAATAAAAGTCAAACACAATGCCTGCTACTATATAAATAAATGTAATGAGATCAAAAAGTTTTAAAAGGACATTCTTTATTACCTTTTTCGTTTGTTTTTTTGCTCTTGCTGGGGCTTCAATATTATCAACAGTAATTACGATGCTCTCAGAGCACTCCATCCTGGCTACACGGAGGCCTTTTGAAGAGTGAAGATGAATGCTTGCGCTGCGAAGAATATTGGTCATATTAATTACTGCCCGGATCACATATATTCCGGATTTTATCGACATTGTGATCGAAAACATTGCAGCAGAGTTTGGATTTTCAACAGACCCTATTTTTAACATTTAACTACATTGTGACGAGGAATTATTATTATTATTATTATTATTATTGTCAGATGGAAGAAATGCGAATATTTTGCACTTCCCTGATGATTTACAAGCAAACTTACGAGTAACAACTTATGGTAATTTCTTTTTTGTTTCACGACAGACAAGAAAAGCGTAGAAACTCTCCATTTTTATTAATTCATACAAAAGCAATACATTAGTAAGAAAAAAAAAAAAAATTGAGCCTTTTTTTTTTTTTTTTTTCCCTCACGAAGGATAGGGAAAGGAGAGTACAGACGCTTCCCATGCTCCTTATTATTCACTAAATTTTCAAATTCAAATTCAAATAACTTTATTTCCACTAAGCAGTGGTTATTAATAAAGATACATGTTCCGATATATAGTAAGTACAGTACAATGAAAACATGAAAAATCAGTAAAAATGAAGACAGGCAATTACAACAGCCAATTTATCGCAAGTTTTTTGTTAATTCGGCACCTTTTCTCCCATCTGCAAACAAGTCTTAGTTACGACAGTGAATTCATCGTAAATGTTTTTCGCAGGAAGGGCAAGAGTACTCTCCTGTCGTTGCCGTTACTGCGAAAATTAATCTTAGCTATGACAGAGGATTACTTTTCTTTTTCTTTTCTTTTTCCTTTTTCCAGGACAGGAGAAGGGAATGTTCCGTACGTATTCTTGCTTGTACAGTACTTACCAGGGAAACAAGTAATAGTTAGGACACGGAATTAATCGTATGTTTCGGCTCAACAGGGATTCCCGAGCATACGATAGATTCCCTGTCTTAACTATCATTTGTTTTTGTAGGAAGGACAAGGACTGAATAATGCAGAGTATCCCATGTCTTAAGTATTATTTGTTTTTGTAAGAAGGACAAGGACAGAATAATGCAGTGTCCCATGGCTTCAGGTAAACAAAAAAAAATGCTTATGAGCCGAAAATTACTGTAGGTTTTGTGTTTTCTGTAGCGAGGCTGAAGTAGGTAGATAGGTAGGTAGGTAGGAAGGCAGATGGTTGGATAGGAGGAAAGTAGTTTGATAGATAAATTGATAGATACGTAGATAGGTAGGCTGGCAGGTAGACAGGTATATGTAGGTAGACAGGTGGGTCGGGAAGTAGGCAGACTGCAAGGTAGGCATAGGTATGTAGGTGAACACAGGCAGGCGTAAGTAGGTAGTTAAGTAGGCAGTGGAAACAGGTAGACAGGAAAGTATACAACAGGTATGCAGGTGGGTTAAAAAGCATACTGTAGGCATCTGGGTATATACACATAGTATGAATGTATGAACGTAGACATATAGATACAGACAAAAACAGACATAGTAGACATATAAATAAATATATAGACGGATAAATGGACACACAGGTAGATAGGTAAAAACAGACAGATAGATAGGCAGTGGGACTTATTTAAAATTGCATCAAACTCCTTCATAATGACGGTTCAACCACATAGGCCAACCACCAGACCGCCGCCTTGGTCCCCATGTTCTATGGCCGACCCTGATCACTGCATTATTTATATATATAATATATTTTTTGCTTTAAACATATAAAACCAAGAATATACTTGCATGTGTTATTTCAAATTTTGCTGCAAAAAAATTTCAAACTATATGTCAAAATAACCCCAGTACTTTGAGTCTTCTTTCTGTATCTGACAGGGCCCCGTGCTGGTTGGATGTATTAGGTACGAATAGTAGCAGATGACAAGGGTTTGGTGTTCCATTTTTAACTGCACTGTCCTGGGATTGACTGATAGATTATGTTATATGCATTTATGAGAAAAAAAAAAAAAAAAAAAAAAAGAGACATCCAGAAAGAAGTGAAATGAAAATAAATATATATGTGAGATGGTTTGTCTCGTGAGGTGAAGCCATGAGGGATGGGAATGGTGCGTGGTTGACAACTTTAGCCCATTTCACCAAACATTACTACTGAGGGCTCTCCTTCAATTAGGCTTTCTCTTTGCTTGTTTCCTGGACCCTACCTCACCTCATCCTTAGGTGGGAAGAAAGTTCATGATGATCACCTATCCAAGTAGACTTCAATACTAACGTCGGTATTTGGTTTACGAATGACTAAGAGAGAGAGAGAGAGAGAGAGAGAGAGAGAGAGAGTACATACACATCATCAGTTCGTGGGTAATAAGTCAAGAGGATAAGACTCAAGACATCTTTATTAAACGTAGTCATAGAAAATCATCTCTGTTACAAAATGCGTCAAAAACTTCGTCATGCAAGGCGCCACAACACAAATTCCCCTCCATCTGGCTAGTCGTGTGGGGGATGAAGCCATTACAAAGCCTGCAGTCAAAATTATCACTCTAAATTATAGTTACAAAATTATCTGGTAAAGAAAACGATACGTACTCTGAAAAAAAAAGATTCGTCCACCAAAGCAGGGCGACTTTAATTTCTTTCTCCAGGTAAAATAATCTTTCAGTTTTCTTTTTTCTTTCTATTTTACTTTTGTCATTAGAGTGCAATAGATTTTTTCAGTTGTCTGTTAAACGGGTCAAGTAAAATTAATCTTATTGCGGGTTTTATTGATCTACTGAAGAAAACCATATATGTAACGTTAAGAAAATCCTTAGTATGGCTTCCTCAAAATAAATTTAAAGTACTGTAAGTGAAAGAGTTTTTTTTTTATATCAACTCGAAGTACAATGTGAAATTATCTGCACTATATGATTTAGTTTGATCTATAATAAAAATAGACAAGTCTCGCCCAAGCTCAACATCTTTCATTTGCTCTCTCTCTCTCTCTCTCTTAGAACTACTGTGCAAGCAGGAGTTAGCAGGACTCTACATTATCAGTGCTAAGTTAAGCTAAAATCGCCATTCTGGCACTGTCACCGCCTTCGTGGCATTAAAAAAAAAATATATTGTATCATCATCAATCTGGCTGAACAAAAACAAAAGCCATTTAAACTTCGCAATATTTATAAACTGTCTCAACGCAGCAATACTAGATATGATGAGCTAAGCGTAGATGTGTATATGTAAATTCAAAATAGATTCCAGCTGTAGGAAATGTTAAACTATGAATATTTAACAGCATAACGAAAGCTTTGAAAAAAAAAATAATAGGGAGTGCACGTGGGTAAATTCATAATATTAATAATAGTTAAAATATGTCCAGATTTATAACAAGAAGCTGCGTTCATCCTCATCCTCATCCTTACTAGCCACATGAACACCAACGGCTATTATGCTAATTAAGGCACACAGGTAAAGTAAAAAATATATATATGTAGAAATCAGGACACTTTGATTTCATGCTACTAGAAAAGACAACCGCTTCACTACGATGACATTTATTTATTTATTTATTCTTGCTACTTTCTGGGGGTTTACTCGACTTGGGATTGGCCTCTCGTACTGAAGGGGTTAAGGAAGTCTCTCTCTCTCTCTCTCTCAACCGAATAAAAGTCCGCAAACAAATGACGTCATCGCAGTGAAGGGCTTTACCACATGCATTATACCGTGAAAAACGTCCTTATGGCAACTCTCACCCATACTACAGTGAAGGGTATGTGTACAGAAATATTACAGTGAAGAATGTATGCAGGGGTACAGTACAGTATATATCATGTACTTCAGCTTACAAATACAAAAAAGGCGGGAAATTCACCCAGCATGATACTAGAGTTCTATGTCTGTGCGCTCTATATTTCACTCAGCATGATACTAGAGCTCTATGTCTGTGCGCTCTATAAATGCTCTGTAGAACTAAATATAACAGAAAATGTATGTTGAAGAAAACGGAGAAAAGATACTATTAATATTACGCTGCTGAAATTGAAGCCTGGCAAAGTAACTGAAATTGTCTGATGCTGAAAGAATAAAAGCAGAACTCAAATATTCACTGCCCAATAATAATAATAATAGCAACAACGAATTTCTCCGTCCATCGCAAATACGGATAATTTTAAAGCTCATCAGCTGCCATCGCTTGCTAAAAAGACAATAAAGTAAAAATAAAGAAAAAATAAGTCGTATGCTCAGTTATTGGTTATTCTCACTGTTTCGTTTTTAGTTATTTATTTTTGCTGAGAATATTCTGAAAATCATACTCTCGAAATGAGCATGTTAATTATCATCATCATCACATTCACATTCCCAAAATCACTATCATCATCATCAATTAACAGTATCACACTCTCTTAACACATCCATCATCACGATTTTGAAATTACACGAAATTCTACCCACGAATCTTTTGGCCAACGCCGCATCCAGTGACAAGCGGCCATGACAGGCATTGCTTGAGCAGCATGTCCCTCCCTACTCATGAACGACCTTCAATTTAATCACTGCTGCAATCAATGGAAGTAATTTGGGTATGTTTCTTTTTTTCTTGTTTTTTTTTTTTTACTGATCTCTCTCTCTTTCTCTAAACTCTCACTCCTCCTTCTTCAGCACGTTGATGGTCTTGTGGCCATTGATATCAAACAGTTCCTTGGCGTTGAAGGTGGCGATCAGCTTGCGTTCCCCGTGGATGCGAGGCAGGAAGCTGATGGTGTGCGAGAAGAGTCCTTTGGCTGGCACCTCTCTGTAAATAGAACAAAGAGATGAACAAGAACAAGATGAACAAGAACAGGAAGAACAACTGGAAGAACTATAACAACTAGGCTACAACCACCACCAGACAGAATGGTTATTTCGTGGAAGAACTTGTGTTATGTGACTCCCTCTCAGGAAAGGGGAAGGAGAACGGAGACGAAGAACTTGAGGAAGAAGAACAGGGACCAGAACAAGAACTTAAACAAAAACTAGAACAATTAAATTACCACCACCAATGCCTCCATCACCACATTGTTTAATTATCTTCAGTATCATCTTTCTATTGACTTAACATATACGTGTTCTCCCTCTTCTTCATCCACCCTACACCCAGGCTTTCTCCTCTCTCTCTCTCTCTCTCTCTCTCAATCTTTTCAACCATCTATCTTTATTTGCTTAACCAATTACTTATCTACTTATACTTATTCATCTATCTATCTGTCTCAATTTACTCACCTATCACTATCTATCTACTCACTTATTCATCTATCTGTCTACATACTGTACCTACCTCCCTACCCGCCTACCCATCCATCTGTCTATCCACCGACCAACTTATACTTATCTACCTATCCATCCATCTACTAATCCACCTATACACTACCCACCCACCTATCACCCCGTCCATCCCTCCCTCCATCCACCCACTCACCTCTCAATGTTGATAGATCGAGGCCTAGTCAATCCAGCCCCATCCACACTCAGGTGACACTCAGTAAGGGGCATGTCCAAGGGGTTCTGGAAGCTAAAGGTCACTTCACACTGCGTCTTCACCTTCACTTCGGCGGGCACCTGACGGACGGTTCGTGAGAGATGTTAGTTTTTGTTTTATTTCGTGTTTTTTTAAAATTCTGTTTCGTCTAGTGCGTCTGTTCCCATATGACAAAGATCCCTAATCCTTTCTTCAGCTTACTTGATGGCGAGATATAATGAGACTGGAAGGTAAATTTGACTAGTAACCAAGGACACTCATTCCTATCTCACAACTAACGCCCATCGAATTTCATGCAACAGCGACTTATCATCTGAATTTAAAAAGAAAAAAAAAATGACTCTAGTGTACTTCTTCCAATGAGGGATTTCTACATTAAAAGACAATGATGATGATGATGATGATGATGATAACTCACTGTAATATCACTGTACATTCTAAACCACAACGATAACTGTGATGATGATGATAATGACAGGGATGATGACGACGATGACGAACGATAACGATGATGATGATGGCGATGATAATGAAAATGACAGTGATTACGAAGCTGATGACGACAATAATAAAAAGGGCAGTGATGATGATGGTACCAGAGATGATGACAGTGATGACGATTAAAAAAAAAAAACGAACGTGATGAGAAAAACGATAACCACGAAAATAACAATGATGACGATGGTGATGACAGTAATGATGACAATGATGATATGGATAACGATAACGATGCCGATGACGATACCGCTCCTTCACCTGTGCAAACCTCACCTGGATATCCAACGTGGCCTTCTCCGCCTGGAAATCGTCCTCTTCGGTCCAGGTCTGGCCGGTCTCCTGCACGCGACAGATGGCGTATATCTTCATCATGCACTGCTCCACCATTTTCTTCCAGTACTCGTTGTATTCCACGGTCAGAGCCACGTCCTAAAATTACATAATAAATAATAAATACATAAAAAGGAAGAATAATTGTACCTCTTTTACTGGGCCTAAAATTGCCCTCCCCGTCTTGAATGTTGAGTTATAACAATGGATTTACTCTAACTTATAACTTGGCCTAAAAATGCCATCTCTCCATCTTGAATGCTGACTCACTGCAATGGATTACTGCTAGAAAATGATGCCCGTCAAGTGCTAGGCAAAGTATGTAGAGCCGTAGCATTGCTCTACCGTTGAGCTACGTGAATCTGGGCCAGGGCGAAACGAATGGAATGTGTGTGACTGACAAGAAAAGCAATCTACACGCCTCCTCCCTTTTTGCTTTCTTTCCTTATTCCTCTACTTTTTTTCTTGTCGCCTCTCTCAAAAACTTCCAGCACAGACTCAACTCTCCATTCTAGTCAGCACTCATTA
>NC_137013.1:37911109-37926109 GCF_032717465.1 Coenobita brevimanus
GGAGAGAGAGAAAGAGATGGAGTGATTCAATGGTGTCAGGTTCAATGTACAATCATGGACACAAGTTCTGAAGATGAGTCAACTTTTATACCAGTCACATTCGTCTGCCGCGTAATATTCCAAATTCGAGAGAGATCTGTAATGTTCCTAATACTTCACTTCTTCAGGTTGTTACTTGCCTCTGCTGATTAATAACCCTAACCTGAGAGTGGCTTGTTATATTTCTTATATACCGCCTCTTGGTATTACCTTTCCTCTGTTGGTTAATAATGCTAAGCTGAGAGTGGCTTAGTATGTTCCTCTTATTTCACTTCTACTCCTCACTCTCTTCCGCTAGTTGATATTCCTGAGGTGAGAGGGTTTGGTATGTTCCAAATATCTCAACTCTTCTACTTCTCAGTTTCCTCTGCTGATTAATATTCCTAAGATGAGAAAGGTCTGAAATATTCCTAACATTTCACCGCTTTGTACTAACTTTCCTCTGCTGGTTAATATTTCTAAGATGAGAAAGAATTGGCATGTTCCTAATATTTCACCTATTTATTCTTTTACTTCCTTCTACTAGCTAAGATTCCTGACAATGGCCTAGAAAGTTCCTCATATTTTCCTCTTCTGCTTTACCTCTCATGATGACACCTCCTTTACCTCAAAAAAAAGCATGAAAAAAATAACAAAACACAAGCCAATCTATTTTATCTCAGTAAAGAAAGAAAGAATGAAAGAGAAAGAAAAGAAAGAGAGAGAGAAAAGGAACGAAAAAGGACAAAACAGAACAAAAACACTCTCCTATATCTCAGTAAAAAAAAAGGAAAATGAAAGACAGAAAGAAGAAAAACCAAACCAAAAAAATCCCCTGTATCTAAAAATGAAAATGACAGGAAAATGACCAAACAGAACAAAATCATGTACCTTCATCCCAGTAAAACGGAGTAAGAAAACAAAAGGGAAACAGAAAACACACAAAACAAAAACAAACTCAGAAAAACGAACGAAAAAGATAAAACAGAACAAAATTATCTCCTCTGTCTCATTAAAAAAGAAAGAGGAAATAGAGCACAGAGGACAAAGCCAGTCTCCTCCATCTCCGTTCAGCCCACCTTTGCACCAGGGGTTGAAGAGCACGAAGCAGTCGGTCTGATCAGAATACAGGTGCATGGCGCGGGAGACGTTGGGGTCCTGCAGGCCGGTGCGGACGTCCAGGCGCCAGATGCCAACCATAACGCTGGCCGGAATGTATACCTGGAGGCGGTGACGGGAGGTTAGTAGGGCTGTGGAGGCGTCTTACCTGTCTCTTCCTACCTTATCCTTCCTTCTTTTCTCTCCTTGTCTTTAACTCTTGGAATAGTTTTGTTAAAATCTTCCTTAAAACAAACAGCTATGAAAGGATTACCGGGTCTGTTGCTGTGTGATTTCCTTTATTGTCCTTTATACTCCACTTACACCTTACCCTACCTTTCCTGTGACCTAACCAGCTAAACCTGGTACCAGTCTTATCGCCCGGCCTATCCCTAACCTGCCTCACTTTGTCCTATCGTTCAACCTTACCCTACCTTGAATTAACCAGCCCTACCTGACTGTCCTAACTTACCCTAACCTGCCTCACCTTCCCTTGCTGTCCTACCTACCCGACCAGCCTTACTCTACTCTGCCTTACCATCCTTCCTTACCCTGCCCGTGCTTTCACCTACAAGGCTAAACATCTTCCTTACTATGTCCTTCCACACCCTGCATCACCCTGCCTTACCCCATTCACCTGCCCCTCGCCTTACTCTACCTTACCTCACCCTGCCTTACTCTACAATGCCTCCCTTTGCTTTGCACTATCCTAGCTCACCCAGCCTTAATCTACCCTGCCTTTCCTTGCCTTACCCTTCCCTGCTTCCCCTTGCATTCCCCCATTCCGCCTCCCCAGGCCTTACCCCTTCCTAACTCTCCTTTCCTTACCCCACCCTGCCTTCCCTTGCCTTACTTCACCCTACCACCTCTTACCTCATCCTGCCTTACCCCACCCTGCCTCCCCTTGCTTTACTCCAACCTGCCACTCACTTCCTCATCCTGCCTTACTCCATCTTGCCTCCCGTTGCCTTACTACACCCTACCACCCTCTTGCCTCACTCTGCCTTACTCCAGCCTGCCTCTCGTTGTCTTACTACAGCCTACCACTCTCTTGTCTCACCCTGCCTTACCCCCCTACCCCCCCTTTCCTTACCACACCCTGCCTCGCCTTACTCCACCCTTGCTTGACTCACCCTGCCCCAGCCCCCCTCTGCCAGCGGCCTCACCTGCAGCACGAGGTCCTTGCCGCGAGTGCCAGGGTCGATGCGGCAGTCCCAGTCGTCCTTGGTGCGGGTGAACTTGGTATTCTGCACCACCAGCACGGCCATCGTTCCCTTGGGCACGGACGGTTTGGGGCCTGGGAGGGGCAACCAAGCCAAGGTGTAAAGACAAAGTTACTCAGTTACTTATTTACTCGTACTTATTGACCCGGGTACTCAGGTAGTTACTCGTTACTTATTTACTTAGGTATTTACTCAGTTACTCGTTTACTGTGGTACTCCATTATTCTTACTTATTTTCTTAGTCACTTAGTTACTGACCGACTCAGTGACTCATTAGGTGAGTTACTTTGTTACTCAGTTTTTGCCTCCATTACTCACTTACTGCTCTGCTACTCTTTGACTTTACTCATTTACTCATTGACTCAGTTACTCGTTACTGTCTCACTGTCTCTCTCTGTATACATACATACATACATATATATATATATATATATATATATATATATATATATATATATATATATATATATATATATATATATATATATATATATATATATATATATATATATATATATGGCATCCTCCAAAAACTTACCAAACTTTAAGTTCAGGACGACCCTATCCTTGTCAACACTGAAGTCGTTAATGAATCGGATGGCCAGGTAGAAGGTGAGTCCTCGGCGCAGTACGGGTTTGGGTGAGTTGGTGTCGTGAATCAGGTCATACTTGATGGTCTTGTGCTGCCTGGCGTTGTCCTTGATGTACCAGTGCACTCGCTCCACCCTGTTGGTGCCAGCAGGGGCTGTACCAAGAGAGAGAGAGAAAAAAAAATTGTGGTTACAGAAAACAAAGGCGTACCTCCGCCGACGCAAAATAAATTTATGATTTATTTCTGCAACTGAATCCGGATCTACCTCAGAATCAAATAAACTCATCCCTGACCCACTGCCCATCTATCTATCAAATTTTATAGAAATCTGATAACATTTTGAGATATAGTTTACACATGCAGACAAACAGACACGGGAGAATACAGTATCTCCGTTCAGCTTCGTTGACGGAGGCGAAAAGTCAGATATATGCACCTGAATAAAGTATCCAGGCTAAGCGGCTTCACGAGGCAATAAGGCATAAGGAGAAGAGTAAAAGGTTTTGTCCCAACTGCACGAGAATAGGGGGAGAAAATCAGTAAAAAAAATGGAAGATTTATTCTTATCTTATTTACCAGCATTATCATAATATTAATGTTTTTATTTCTTCCAAATGCACTAGTAATAATAATAATAATAATAATAATAATAATAATAATAATAATAATAATGTATAAAGTACAGTTTTTGTTAGTTGAAATCCTCTCTCTCTCTCTCTCTCTCCACTGCTCTTTGTCCACCCCTTAACCCAATCTCACCACACACAAGCACATCCCTTGGCACTGTCCAACGTCATTCAACTTCTCTTCTCGCATTTCCTGGGGCTTCTAAACATATATTCTAGTTTTCTTTAATATCTAGCATTTCCTAGAGGTTTCTATAATTTTCTAGTGCAGTTCTATAATTTACATCTCGTGACAGTGTGTACAAAAGTTAGTCTATCCATTTGACTATATTATACTCTATCGATGTTTTATTTTCTGGCTCAGATGTTGGTTCGGGTGTAGTCAAATTGGAGAATAAATCAGTCTAGTAACCAAGGAGACTCATGTTTACCTTACAAATATCACTGACCCATGACTAAGTGATGAATACAGTTACCCAGTTCCCTCAGATGAAAGCAAGGCGACTGTTTTAAGCATGTTTCTTGGGTTTATAAGCATATAATCTACTTCACTTTTACATTTAACAATTCCTGAGTGCATGCATTGTTAGAAAGAGAGAATATAGATGAGAAAACGAGTAAAGAAGCGAACCCGGCATCATAACAAGAAAAATGGATGTCTAAGGAGGAAGGATAATTGAAGAAACTGAATCTCGAGGGATAACTAGGCTAAAATGTGTTTGTTACTCACGCTGTTCGCCCTCTGCCTCGGCCTCATTTCTCACGCGACGCTCTAGGTCGCGGGCGTAGTCAGTTCGTAGACTGTTGACATAGTTGTTGTAGTTGGTGCCGGTGCGGTTGTCAGGCATGGCGCTGGCTGAGGAAGAAGATGAAGAATTAGACATTGCTTTGTGTATTCATGTGGATTAGACAGAGGATTATGTGCTTCGATGAATTGGACAGTCATTTAGTTGAATCTGGTAGTCCGCTGGTGTATTCAACTGGAATTGGCAATGATATGTGTGTGTAGTTGAGCTGGGCAATGGTTTTGGTGAATTAAATTGTGGTTTATGTGCTTAGTTGAATCAGGCAGTGGTTTAGCTGGGTTAAACAGTGGATTATGCGTTTACCTTTAGACATGGCTACGGAGAACTAGCTTTATTTATTTGTTTATTTTTGCTTGAGATTCGTACAGCTGCGGTGGGGGGAACAACCTGAAGGAAATTATGCCCATACTTGGTGGCACATATATAAGGCTTCACCTCCACGCCGCCGGACACTTTCTCCTATGTTTAGGGGATGGCTAAGTCGGCGTTATCAATGTCTACCCTGCATCACTAATTCATTTCCTACTCCCACTGACACACCTACGCCCAAACCAGCAGACTGAGCCGTCCCCACATCAGGTCCTCTACATTTATCATCCCTATCAGTGTTCTATGTACTGTGAGGTCAAAGGACTGAAGGAATTAACTATGCCCTTTTCACTCTAACTTGGCCTAAAATTTCCATCTCTCTATCTTGAATACTGAGCTGTGACGACAGATTAACACTGGAATGGTGCTAATCACGAAGAAGTGCTATGGAAAGGATGCAAAGTCGCAGCAACATCTTCTTCCGGCAGTCATCTACGTGATATAAACTGGAGAAGGACGAAAAGCTGGGCCAAGTAAATACTAGAGAGAGAGAGAGAGAGAGAGAGAGAGCGAGAGAGAGAGAGTATATGCCAGTGCATTACCCACCAACACGTCTGAGTGGCAATGATGATAACAGGAATGAAATCTGTTCTGTCTCAATGTCGTTTTCTATGACATGGCCAAGTAGTTGATGGTTTCTTAAGAGCCACACTACACTGCGAGAGGGTTTGGTGCTGTCTCTAGGTATGCTAGGAATACAGAGCGTTATTTATTTATTTTTAATTTGACGAAGATTCCATAACACTTCTAACTAAAATGATGGCCAAATGTAGTCAGGCGGGAGGTTCGATGACTAGCAACCAAGGAGACCAAGAGACAGTTGTTGGCGTCAGTATAGACCTTCCACAGCATTAACTCTACCCTCAAAAACGTAGCAAGCCGATTTTCAGACCACATTAAATTTTTTCCCGTTAATCACGCAAAAGCTTTGAAATTGGGAGGTCGAAGAATTGTATCAGTAATTTTCCCCTCAGCTGTACCCACGACCTACGATAACAAGAGCCATTACGTAACCTCTTGTACCTACCAGTCCAACCGGTTTTGTGAGGCGTTTAGTCCTAGGGCGCTATCCTGGTGGGCTTGGCAGGCTCCCAGGACCACCCCATCACCTCGATATTCCCTTGCATAATAACGTTCTGACTATTTATTTTTTTGTTCTTTTTATTGATTACTTTTATTTTTCTTGCTACTTCTTTTTTCTTTTCTACTTTTTATCTTTTTCTTTTCTATTTGCTTTTTCTTTTTTTTTTATATATTCTATCTTTTTCTTCTCTATTTTTTTTTCATTAACCCCTGCACTAACAGACACCCTTCCCAAGCTGCGTAAAACCGTCTGGAGGTAGCAAGAAAAACAATCCCCAAACTGAAGGGGTTAACGAAATCTCCATCTAACCCCTCCACCTCGAACCGTCTATCCTACGCTGATAAAATCGTCTGATGGAAATAATAGACACAGTAAGAGGAAGGTTATCGTAGTGAAGTGGTGTGTGTGTGTGTGTGTGTGTGTGTGTGTGTGTGTGTGTGTGTCTTCAGGTCTCAACAGCATGTCTGACCTTGCATATTGTATATGCATACTTGAATGTACATGTGTTTGTGAGTGCATGTGCGTGTACATATGCTGTGTGTGTGTGTGTGTGTGTGTGTGTGTGTGTGTGTGTGTGTGTGTGTGTGTGTGCGCGCACGGTGAAAGTTAATGGGGTCAATGTGTGTCATGTGTGTACGTGCATGCTAAATGTTTGTGTGTAGGAGTATAATATATATATATATATATATATATATATATATATATATATATATATATCTATATGTGTGTGTGTGTGTGTGTGTGTGTGTGTGTGTGTGTGTGTGTGTGTGTGTGTGTGTGTGTGTGTGTGTGTGTGTGTGTGTGCATAACACCCGAGATAAGGCAAGCATTTTATTATCAGGTCCTCTGATCAATGTCCTTCATACATCAGACTCTGGACATAAACCACAATGCCCGTTCCCAGGGGCCTGAAAACCATTCAGACTAACACCTCACCACCACCTGACATGCCACCACTTGGGTACTAACACCCGTCTTCGCCTCTTCCCTCTGATGGCCTTTTTGTTAAGATTATTTTTGGTGCTATCCATTTTTTTTTTTTTTTTTTTTTAGCATATTCGTTACTGATATAGGTATTTCCTATCTTTTCAGCAGGTTTACCTTTCTCTCTCTCTCTCTCTCTCTCTCTCTCTCTCTCTCTCTCTCTCTCTCGTTCTTGCTGACATTCTATTTTATAATTCAGCTCAGAGATGTTCCGTAAACGACCGTCAAAAGGTGGGGGCAACTCTACACCATTGCCCTCTCACTCCAAATCCTTCGTGGAAATTGGCCTCTTTTATATTCCACTGCAATCACCGCCAGACATTACTATTTATTGTTATTCATCTGACGTGGCAGTGAGGAGGGTAGGAGAAACCTGTTGACCCTTAAGAGAGAGAGAGAGAGAGAGAGAGAGAGAGAGAGAAATTTACCTTAACGTTCTCACTACACCCCCCTCTCACTGGAATAAAATCGCGTCGTGTCAGAGAAAATAAAATGCTAAAGTTCTTCCAACCGTGAGAGAGTTAAAGCTACTAATCACTCTGTCTTCTACTAATTTTACGCTAGAGTTGTTCTGACTATGAGGGAATCAAGGAGTGGATTAAGGAGCGCAGATCTCAAGCCCGTCGTGGTTATCTCCCCTAATAATCCCCGTGTCGTTGATAAGCATACAGCTATTGTAACTAACTTCCTTGTGGCGATAATCTGCTCATACACACACACACACACACACACACACACACACACACACACACACACACACACACACACCTGAAGATATTCCCTTATAATACTGACATCGGATATTCAGTAAGCTCTTCCCTGCCACGCCCTGTACCCCTTACCACGAGGACATATATGAAATTTACTCCTGTCACCTCCACACGATTTTCCTCAGCTTAGGTAATAACTGTCTCGTACTGAAGGGGTTAACGAGGCTTGTTTATAGTCTCTGCAAAGATGAATAAAATCGTCTGAAGGCAGCAATAATAAAAATGAGTAAAATGCGGCTCCTGGAGTAAAGTGTCCAACTCCCTGAACACACACACACACACACATGCACCATGCGTCCGCCGTGTGTACGTGTGTGTATTGTATTTTCATGTCTATTTTTGTGAACTCATGCTTGTATTCATGTGTGTGAGGGGGGAGGGGAGGGGACCTGTGTGTTAAGTTCACTCGCTCGCCAAAAATGTTCTCTCTCTCTCTCTCTCTCTCTCTCTCTCTCTCTCTCTCTCTCTCTCTCTCTCACTACGAGAGATGTGCCCCAGGCAACAAAAAATCGTCCTGTAACAGCAAGAATACAGGAGAGAGAGAGAGAGAGAGAGAGAGAGAGAGAGGGAGAGAGATCATACTGAAGAGGTTAAATTCTCCTATATAGTACAGGTGTGGACGTAAATACTAATCCACCCCATTAAGATAAATACTAAGACTATGGATTTATATTATTTATTTATTTATTTATTTACTGAGAATACAAGTTTCGGTCTATGCTGGGTCGAAAATGTTGGATCTTCTTGATAAACACAATTTCCTTTTCTTGGGTATATTTCTTCCTCTTGGGTAATTCATGGACTGATATTACAGTCTATACTCTAGGTCCCGATTTTTTAAGATGGTGTGGGAGACGTTTTAACACTATTTTGTCGATTTATCTCGTATATTACACCTTATTTTTTTTTCTTATTTCTATTATTGACACACCTTTCATCAATAACTTAGGCTACAGAAAAATATTACGACGCCAAGGAATTTTAAATCGCTTAGGAAGGGGAGTTACGAAATCCAAGGCCAACAAGAATAATGGTTTAAGAAAAAAATGTTACTGAAGGCCAAACATAAATGGGCGACCACCAATTTTAATCAGCGTCCCCTAAAAGTGTAAATGTTTTCTCTGTTTCCGTTTTCGTCTCCATCATGGCGGGGTAGATCTTGTTTGCTGAATCGCTAATTACAGGCCAGCCCCTGCATGTCGCCTCACCCTAACCTTGTGGACTAATGTGTGGTTACGTTTCGACTCTGCAATTTCATTTTCTTTTTTTTTTTTTTTTTTTTTTTTTTTTTTTTTTTAATGAATGGCTCTACGGTTTGTTGCTGCAGGAATGAAACGGCCGTTTTCTTCACAATTTCACTTTGTGTTTACATGAGAAAAGCATACCGGTATACCGACTTTGATTAAAGCTTACCGACTACACGACATACAAGAGTCGAATGAAAATCCAAATCCCCAGTTACGTCAACAATCAGGAAACTGTGTCCATCTGTATGACCAGCACAAGAATACAAGACATATACTGATACTCAGGCGGAATTACATCCATGGATTAAAAATTTTTATATCAACACACACACACACACACACACACACACACACACACAGACACAGACACAGACACACACACACACACACACATTATATATATATATACTGTATATATAAACGATAGACAGCATTGTGGAATGAAGACGTACTGAATTTTTTGTTTTTCTTTTTTTCTTTTTCTTATTCTTTTTCCCCTGACACCGTGAGAATGTGATCTACCAACTGTCATTTTATGGCTGCCTCAAGATAAGTTATTCTGGACGTGAGGTGACGGGTGGAGAGTATGGCGGGGGGTCTAGGTATGTGGTATGTCGGGTTTATTGGTAACGCCTTCAATTCACTGACGTACATTAACACAAAAAGCAAGGTCTAATGAATACAACCAGTTATTCTTTAAACCTCGGAAAAAAAGTATAGCACACCTTCCAGCACGTATCACTCTCAAACATGGACGAAGCTTTGTGAAGAGCACCCTCTGATTAGAAGTGCAAATATTAGCCTTGGTAAGTATTTGGACTCGAAATCACACACAGAAAAAAATCAAATTCTGGGTGCTGTGTTTTTTTTAAGGCACTCGGTTAAAAGAGTCAGGTGTGTCTTACAAAACTCGCTCAAATTCACATCCATCGTACCCCCACGTGTGCGATAATTTTGTAGATGACTGTACAACCATGAGCGGAAGTTAGCGATATTTCTCGGCTGACTGTGGCAATGAAAAGCGTTGTATAAGCACTACATGAAGCATAGATACATACATAAATAAACAGATGAATAAAAATGAGCATGATGAAGGATATTTTCTGTTGTTTGGGAGGAATCTTAAATATGGAGGGTTGGACACAAGGCTGGGAGGTAATTGTCGGGGAAAATGTGGTGTTTACTGTACGTGTTATTTTTATTTTATTTTTTACTTTTTGTGTGTTTTCTTCGTTTTCTGTCTTCACTTCTTCCTTTGTTATTCATTCTCCATCCCTCCCTATATCTTCCCTTCCTTTTCCCCCTCCTGCTCTTCTTTCCCCTATTCCTCCTTCCGTCCGCTCCTCTTCCTCCTCCTCCTGCACCTCTTCCTCCATCTCCTCCTCCTCTTTTTCCTCCAGTTCCACCTCCTCTCCTCCTTCCGCCCCCCCCCTCCCTTCCCTATTGAGAGGATGGTTCGTGGGAAGATAAGAGTTTTCGAAAAGAAGATAGTGAGTGAAGTAGAAAATGATGTTAGAGTATAGTTGTATGGTGTGGGGTATGCTGCCATCTTCCCACCACCTCTCTCTTCCTCGTCTTCCTTCCTTCCCTCAGCCCTCATTTTTTTCTTTCCTCTTCTCTCCACATCCTCCCCCTCCCCCCTTCCGCGACAAGACTGGCGTGACTACACACTATTTCACTGCCAAGGTCAGTGAGAGTGAGGAGGAGGAGGCGGAGGAGGAGATGAAAATGAAAAAGATGATGAATTAGATGAAGAAAGAAGAAGAAGAAGAAGAGGGAGAAGATGAACAAGGAGAAGAAAAAGAAAAAAAGAAGAAAAAGAAAAAAGAAGAAAAAGAAGAAGATGAAGAAGAAGAAGAAGATGAAGAAGAAGAAGAAGAAGAAGAAGAAGAAGAAGATGAAGAAGAAGAAGAAGAAGAAGATGAAGAAGAAGAAGAAGAAGAAGATGAAGAAGAAGAAGCCAGAAGAAGAAGAAAGAATAATAATAATAAGAAGAAGAAGAAGCCAGAAGAAGAAGAAAGAATAATAATAATAAGAAGAAGAAGAAGCCAGAAGAAGAAGAAAGAATAATAATAATAATAATAATAATAATAATAATAATAAGAAGAAGAAGAAGAAGAAGCCAGACCAGTAAATAAGATACTATCTATCTATCTATCTATTGCCAGACGCATCAAGCCCGTTTGGGGTGGCCACAAACAAATCGCCTCCAAGTCGCCCTGTCCCCCGCCATTTCACTGCCCTGCTCCCAACTCACACACCCCCTCTCTCATATACCTCTCCACCCCATCCCTCCATCTCCTCCTCGGCCTCCCCCTCCCTCTTCCCCCCTCCACCTCACTCACATACACTCTCTTCATCAGTCTTTCACCCTCCATCCTCTCCACATGGCCAAACCACCTCAGTGTGTTCCTCATAACGCTTCCTATCACATCCACATCCACACCACAACGCTCCTTTATATCCTCATTCGTCAGCCTGTCTCTCCACGTGACTCCACAGGCTCCTCTTAAATAACTCATTTCCACTGCTCTCACTCTTGACTTGTCCTTCCAACAATGTCCAAGCTTCACTTCCGTATGTTAGAGTTGGTATCACAATACTGTCATGTAGTAACTTTTTCACTTCCATGCTCACTTCCCTGTTTCTCATCACTGCTTTCAAAGAACCAGCAACCTTTCTTCCCTGCTGTACCCTTTCAAGCACTTCACCCTCCAAACCTCCATCCTTACTCATCACACTACCCAAGTACTTAAACGTACTCACATTTTCCAATTCCTCACCATCCAACCTCGCTGTACATTCACTAACTTCACCTCTCTCAAAGACCATCACTTTACTCTTCCCTACATTCACCTTTAGATTCCGTTTCTTACACACTCTCTCAAACTCATCCACCAAGCCTTGCAGCTCCCCTTCGTCTTCACTCAACAACACAGTATCATCTGCAAACAACAGTACAGGGAGTTTCCAAACACTATCCTCTCTCACCAGGGCCACTCCAACATCCACTACCCTACCTTGCACCTCTTTTATTACCCCATCCATGTACAGATTGAACAACCATGGAGACATGACACATCCCTGTTTCACACCAACTTTCAAAGAGAAAAATTCACTTAGTTCACCATCCACACGCACTGCAGCCTTCGCACCATCGTACATACTCTTCACAGCATTCAACAACTTCCCATCTACTCCATATATACGATGACATAATAAGCTCCTTATGAAAAAAAAAATGCAGTTAATAAGTCATTAGAGGCATATCGCAGTTGACCTCGGAAACTTCGTAGCATCTCATCCTTAGCGATTTATGCTCCATATTATACCTACCCCTTATATCTTGTATCATATATATTTTAAACTATACTTTACATCAAAAGCATTTTGTCTCTCTCTCTCTCTCTCTCTCTCGACTTTGTCTTGGTATATCCAGAAAATTTATTCAGCTTATACGAGGGCCATGGAAATGGAGGGTTTAGGCATAATCTTATTAAAATTCGTCTAATCTCGGGGTGAATAAAATCCCTTTAAAATATCATAATAATAATTACAATCTGTTGGTGATATTGTGATCAGTATGAAAGAAAGTCATGATAGCAAAGTGGTTAAGGTGGATATATATATATATATATATATATATATATATATATATATATATATATATATATATATATATATACAGAGAGAGAGAGAGAGAGAAATTAGTAGGGACGAGCTGTTACGAAATTCTGCCAAGCAATAAAGGATACAAGGCAATATTGCGCCTATCCCAGATAATAAAATATAATAGTTATCCCTGTACTGAAGGCCAACCACTCCACCAACAGGGGAAAAAAAAAAAAAAGAAAAAAAAAAAAGACAGCAAATCACCAAGGAAAACTAAACTCCAGAAAATCGCAATCGAAACTGCGAACTACAGTCTGTCGTCAGTATCGCAATGAAAATAAATAAATAAATAAATAAATGACATGTTGAAACAAGGCTCTCAAAGAGCGTCACCAACGCCAATAAAATTTATTATTTATTCTTCCATCCGGAACCGGAATCATCTCAAAATTTAACCAGACGAATACTTTTGCACTTTCTCATAAGTAGTTAACTCTACGGTCTTGGTCTGCCTTGTTAAACAATCTTTAGGGAGAGCATACCTCAGAACACGCAAATAAAACTTCTTGTCTTTCTCCTACATCCACCCCAGAACCACATCAAAACGTATCCAATTCTTCCGTGATCCACTGCCCACCTATCCATAACACTTCATTGAAATTTGATAACTTTTTGGGATATCTGGTACATAAACAAACGCAAACAAACACGGGTGAATAACTAACCTCATTCAATTTCGTTGGCACAGGTAACAAACGAATAGACGATAAGAATGCCGACCCAGACTATTACCCAGTCTGATTTTTTTTTCCCTCCTCCATCTTTAGAATTATCTCTTCACGTGTTATATACCTTCCTGGCTCGTAACTTACAAGTGGCCGGTCCCCAGCACTCATGGCAACAGTCACTGAGGCAAGAACAGTCAGATTTATAAATCTGCTGAGGAGGCGTGAGGAGTGAATGTGAGATGAACTAGCTAAAAACTGGCTGCCGGCAGCGGTGTTCCAGCCCGCACCGTGTCAGTCGTCACGACCAGCGCTGGCCACGGAAATAACCACACCACACCATCACCACCGTTTTCTTTCTTATTCTCCTGGGTGTAATGAAAATGGAGTGAGGACTGAACACGGTTATATGCAGACGCCTGCATGTCGCCTCAGTGGTAATTACCAGAACTTAGACAAATTGAAATATTTTTTAAATTTCAATTTTTTAACCTTTATATATATATATATATATATATATATATATATATATATATATATATATATATATATATATATATATATTACTTTGGCTAACGCCCGACGATTGTACTCATCACTGGGAAACCTTCCGTGGTTGTGAAGGGATCTCTAGGCTAAATAAAAGCAACAACCATGGCAAGAGAGGGTTATACAGATATCTGTTAATCCTTTGGAGGCGTAGTGGATTACCAGAATGAACACACGTGGCAGGTAAAGGGTTAAGGCCAAGCACGACCTGAGGACAAGTTACCCATCCCATACCTCTGCTGCCTACAAATTAAAAAAGGACCCGGATGTACGGCAACACGTGTCAGTCATAATCTCAGCACAGGGTTGGGTGCTATCCTTGTCACAGCCGATTGTGTCTGTGTTTGTGATTGTAACCGAGACTGTCGCCTGCCCGCAAAATACTGCCAGTGTGTGTTGGTTTATTCCCTTCAGAGAGATGATGTCATATACTCTGCTTAGGGGAGGCTTTTAAACATCTTATGAGTTAGATGCTGACCTCCTTAACCTCATCAACACTACGGGCCTTTCCTCAGTTGAATAAAATCGTTAAAATCGTCTGGGGGATGCAGGAAAAATACAAAGGATGTCATCGTACTGGAGAGACTAAACCCCGACGCTTTTTCCCTCTGCTCAGCTTCACTTCCCCACCGTCTCAACCTTCCACTATCCACTCCCTCTCTGGCAAAATCCAAAGCCATTTTTAAGTTGTCGTTTCAGATGGTCACTGAATTCCTATTTCGTTCTCTTCCCCGCACAACTCTTACTATTTCTAAGCTAATTTCTTCACGGCCTACGTTTATTTCATTGATCCATCGTCCATCGTCATAATCATCATCATTATCATCACCATCATTCTGACATTTCTGCTCGCCTAAGAATGAGGATCGATTATTATTTAACTCCTACTGTTTTTCTTCTAATTTTGTTTCTAAAATCTAAACTCTCTCTCTCTCTCTCTCGGGAAGCTAGAATTGGCACGAGAAAGATAAAATTACTGAAGGGAAGATAGAAGAGAACAACACGCAAAATTTCCACACTGGCACACTTTCTTTACCTATTGTTAACCTGTCTTCCATAAGCTTGATTAAATCCCCACTTATATACCGTGTAACTCTGATTAATGCCAGACTCAATTCACAGGCTTTTTAATAACTGAAATTCAACCACAAGAAAAAAAAGAAAAAGAAATAAGCGTCCACAACACAGGTATGAAACGTGTCCGAAAGAAGATTATAATTTTGGCCTTTTTCGGCTACAAATCTCTCTCTCTCTCTCTCTCTCTCTCTCTCTTTCTCTCTCTCTCTCTCTCTCTCTC
>NC_137013.1:37931109-37933609 GCF_032717465.1 Coenobita brevimanus
ATGACGTACACAAGGATACCGTATTAACCACCCGTATCCAGAAATAAATCGCCAGAGAAGAGGTGCTACGGAGTCACCTTGTAAGACGAGAACAGGGCCCAAGCGACTCTGACCTATTATAATCAGTTCGGGTGAGTTATAGAGCCTGAGAGTGTTAATCAATTACCACTTTTACTACTTAATTTGGCGCTGGGGAGGGGCGCCTTGACGCGGCTGCACTGATATGGCCGGGCGGTGCAGCTGTCCGGTTATACAATCATCTCTCCCCCGAAAGGACGATGGTGGCCTGCGGAAGAAGGAGCATCTTCGGTCCGCAGTTCAACGGGTTCACGTTCAGATAAGCCTGGGGTTGCAACTACTACTAACTACTACTACTACTATTACTACTACTACTACTGCTACTATTTAATCACAATGACCACATATTCTCGCCGCCATCAGACAGTTTGACTCATTTCCGGGGTAACTTGTCGGGCTGGAGAGGTTAGATAAAACGCTTCTATTGACCTCCTCTTCACACGTCTCCCAGAACCGCCAAAATAAATAAATAAATAAATAAATAAATAAGAATCTCCGGTAGTAAGGGTCTTTTTCTTTCTTTCTTTCTTTTTCTGTCTCTTGAGTTACATGTGCCAGGTGCGTCGTCTTTCACCGAGTTTGTCTGTCTGTCTCGGTTTCAAAATATACCAGAGAGAGAGAGAGAGAGAGAGAGAGAGTCTGAACGGATATATGTGAGATTAAATGAGTGAATGAAGGTGTGTGTGTGTGTGTGTGTGTGTGTGTGTGTGTGTGTGTGTGTGTGTGTGTGTGTGTGTGTGTGTGTGTGTGTGTGTGTGTGTGTGTGTGTGTGTGTGCATTATCTTCCGAAGACTACAGGCGTGGCAGGATACACTAAAAATATCTGTGTACGTATGTATGTATGTATGTATGTATGTATGTGTGTGTGTATATTCGCTTCCGGAATCGAACCATCTGTTACCTCAACCTCCCCCCCCAGAGAGAGAGAGAGAGAGAGAGAGAGAGAGAGAATGGGGGGGATGGGGCTTGGGGTTAGTTAAGCCTAGACCAAAACTTCCATCCCTTCTCCCTCCCTACTTCAGTCTTCTCCCTTTCTTCCCTCTCTCCTTCCTTCCACCCTCTTTCAGTCTCCTCCCTCCTTCCTTCCCTCCCTCCCTCAACTCCAAAACTGTCTACCCTCCATCCGTCTTTCCCTCCATCTATGACCTCCAGTCTTTAAAGGCAATATGAACAGGTATTTAGAAATTAATTGATCTTGATTTCGGTTTTCTCGTTTTTATTCCCATGGAGGGAATACGTCAGCCTTGGGTTCTTTTATTGTGTGAAAAAAAACTTCTTCCTTTCATCCCTCCATTTTCCCCTTCCTCCCTTCTTTCCTTCTCCCTCCCTTCTTGCCTCCCTCTGTCTGTCCCTCCTCTCCATCTCTCTTCTCCCCCTTCACTCTCTTCCTCTATTCTCTCCCTCCCTCCCTTCGCTCTCCTCCATACCTTCCTTTCCTCCCTCCCTTCTCTCCCTCCCCTACATAGCGTGACGGTAAGAAAACACCTCCCTTCCCCCATGTTCTCCCTTAACCCTGCCTTCTCTCCTTCCCCTCCCTCCCTCCCTCCATCTATCCTTTACTCCCTTCCTAACTCCCTCCTTCCCTACCCCCTACCATTCCATCTCTCCCATCCTCCCTCCTTGTCTCCTATCTCACCCTTTCTCCCTCCTTCTTTCCTGTTTTTTCTTCCTCCCTCCCTCCTATCCCTTCCTCTCTCCCGTCTATCCCTTGCTCCCTCCCTCTCTCCCTTCCTCCCTCCCTCCCTTCCTCCTATACCCTGCGTGACTGTAAGGAAACACCTCCCTTCCTCCATGTCCTCCCTCAATCCTGCCTAAATCCTCCTCTCCTCCTCTTCCTTGTTTCATATGCACACCCCTCAATTCTCTCTCTCTCTCTCTCTCTCTCTCTCTCTCTCTCTCTCTCTCTCTCTCTCTCTCTCCACTATATTAACTCCTATTCTCGTCGTTTAAGACATTCCGTAACACCTCTTCCTTGGCGATTTGTTTTGCATATGACACCTTAACATCCTTCTGTATGAGACTGATGTCGATATTAAGGAGACACAAATAACACAAACAAAGGATATTTAAGTGTCATATGCAAAATAGATCATTTTTTCCACATATTATTATTATTATTATTATTATTATTACTACTACTACCTCTACCATTACTACTACTACTACTACTCTAACTACTACTCCTATCTCTACCACTACTACTATTCTTGCTATCTCCAGACGATTTTATTCAGCTAAAGCAAGATTTTTCGAACTGAAAGGGTTTAGATATCGCCCTCATTAACCTCTTTGCACACCTGTTTGAGTTAAAAGTCTCGTGGCAGCAATAATAATAATAATAATAATAATAATAATAATAAAAATAATAATAATAATAATAATAAAAATAATAATAATAATAAAAATAATAATAATAATAATA
>NC_137013.1:37936109-37948609 GCF_032717465.1 Coenobita brevimanus
TTCATCCCTAACTCACACACACACACACACACACACACACACACACACACACACACACACACACACACACACACACACACACAATTACCACCATTACATTCTCCATTACCTTGCTATACCTCATTATACCCTTCTACACCCGGCTATACACTCACACTACACCTTCCTATATTCACCTACACCCACTTAATCACCACAATGCCATCCTACACTCTTCTACCCCCACCTACACCCAGCCTACACCGCACTAATACCACCTACTTCCATATAACACCCACCTACACCCACTTTCATCCTCCTACACCCACCCACACTAACCTAAACCCAAATATACTCCTCTGCATCCTCCTACACCCACTTACACCCACTGGTACACCTACACAATTGAGTATCATCCCTACTACTCTACTCACATCCTCTTTCAACTGGGATCTTATTCATTCTCCCCTATCTTGCCTCGTAAAATCTCTCTCTCTCTCTCTCTCTCTTCTCTCTCTCTCATATGGTCATCCCTATAATTTACCTATCCTTCCCACTTTTCCATCAACTATCCCTCCATCCATCCACCCATCCATGCAATCAATCACGTAGCCATCCAATCATCTATCCGACCATCTATCCAACCATTCAACCATCCAGCCATCCAACCAATCAACCATCCATCCAACGATCCATCAAAGAACCAGCCGACTAACCATTCACCCAACCATCCTTCCCAACAACCATCCAACCAAACTTCAACTATCTATCCACCCATCCAACCAGCCATCCTTCCCAATCATCCAACGATTCATCCAACCATCCACCTAAGGATCCTCTCTATCATCAAACCCTCCCTCCAACCGTCCTACCATCCAATCAACCATCCCTCCATCCACCCAACCATCCAACCATCCATCCCTCCATCCACCCAACCATCCAATCATCCATCCCTCCATCCACCCAACCATCCATCCACCCAACCATCCATCCCTCCATCCACCCAACCATCCAATCATCCATCCCTCCATCCACCCAACCATCCAATCATCCATCCCTCCATCCACCCAACCATCCAATCATCCATCCCTCCATCCACCCAACCATCCAATCAACCATCCCTCCATCCACCCATCACCTCCACAATCATCCCTTCTAACACGAAGATGAAGCATACAATGGTGTTTTTGTACGACCGGATGTTACGTCATCACTCAACCATACATACATACATACATACATACACGCACGTACTCACTTACAAGCCTACACAAACACATACTTACATACACACATACATACATAGGCCTACGCGCCAACGCTCACACTCTTAAACCTAAGCACGCACGCACAGTCCTAAAACTAAACACAGACACAGACACACACACACACACACACACACACACACACACCACACAGGCCTACACTTCCTAATTTACACACACACACACACACACACACACACACACACACACACACACACACACACACATACACACAAAAACACGCACGCAGGCACGGACGCACAGACAGACAGACAGACAGACAGACAGACAGACAGACACACACACACACACACACACACACACACACACACACACACACTTAAACCTAAGCCCCAAATTAGGTGCACTCACGCAATACCAGTGAAGTAGGTTACGTGGCAATTGAATAAAATGAGAGAGAGAGAGAGAGAGAGAGAGAGAGAGAGAGAGAGAGAGAGAAACACTCAGTACTTTAGCCTAATAAACTGTTAATGTAATACTGAAGAAAATCGTCTGTCGGTAATAATAAAAAAATCGTCCTCGGGCTAAAGGGTAGATGACCAGCCTAAACCCCCTGGTGGCATGTCAGTCGTGAACTCGGTGAACTGCAGGCTGAAGCTGTCCCTATCCTGCAGTCCACCATCCTTTGGGGGGACAGGGAGGGATGGGAGGGACGTTTTGTATAATCGGACGGTGGAGCTGCCCGGCTCTATCAGTGCCACCACGGGAAGGCGTCTCTCCCTGGCACACACAGGGGAGTTCCACCCACTACATCACCGACCCCTTCATTACGATGATCTGATACTCTATACTCCTTTCGCTCTAACCTGGTCTAAAATTACCATCACTCTATCATGAATGCCGAGTTGTGACAATAAACGATCACTAGAACATGATGCTGGTCACGAAGAAGTGCTATGGAAAGTAAGCGGATGTCTTATTTTGCCACTGAACTAGTAAAGTGAAATAAACTACAAAGGAATAAAAATCCAAGCTAAATTAACGTGATAAGTCTGTCGTTAATTCTCGTTATCTCCAGACGATTTTTTTCAATTTCGATATGATGCCTGGCAGAGAAAGGATTAATAAGGGCTGTGTTTAACCCCTCCAGTTCAAGACTTCTCCCCAGCTCAATAAAATCCACTGGCAGTAGTATCTGAAATGTAAACCCAGTGGACTGCAGGCTTAAATTGCTACCTTCCAGTCCAGCATCTTCCTTTTGGGGGATATTTGTCTAACCAGGCAGTGGAGCCGCCTGGTTATATCAGTGCCACCACATGAAGGCGTCCCTCTCTAGCGCCAGGAGAAAGAGAAGAATATAAATAAATATGTACGGTAAATAATTAAAAAGAGAAATACGTCATACAGTAAGAGGTTAGCCAGAAAAGTGACGCCAGAAAACACACGAAATAGGATACCACAAAAAACGGGTCTCTTAAAGTCGAAAGGAAACCACAGCCATAAAACCTCTGCCTACGTGGGGGTTGCTCTCTGATGGAAAAAACAAACAAATCATCGCGAGGTACCCAGAATAAATTACGAAAGTTCTATATAACGGTGAATAGGGCTGGAGAAATTGTGTGTGTGTGTGTGTGTGTGTGTGTGTGTGTGTGTGTGTGTGTGTGTGTGTGTGTGTGTGTGTGTGTGTGTGTGTGTGTGTGTGTGTGTAGGGCTTCTTTCTAGTGAGCAAAATCGCCAGGAGGTAAACAGAAATAAAATGCCTTAAGAATCATGGCACGTGAAGCATTAAAAGCGACACTTTAAACTAACTGACAAGGGTAAAGGAAGAGATTTTATAAAGGACTGTGGTGAACGTGGAAATTAATGGATGATGCGTTTAAACCAGTGAGAGAGAGAGAGAGAGAGAGAGTACTGAAGAAAGTCTAATGGTTTTGTCTAGCCAACTCTCTCCCTCCACCCTCCTCTCTCTCTCTCTCTCTCTGACAGGAAAAACCCATTGCGTAATAAACAGATCCTACCAAGACACACTCCTTGACCCACAAAAGCATAACAACACATCCGAAGGAAATACTGCAAGAGAGTTACTGCACACGTTGACGTGGTTCCGACACACACACACACACACACACACACACACACACACACGAGTCATTTTACTTCACTGGAATACTTGATACACTGCACTTCCAAATATAGAGAGGCACGGGTGAAAGCGTCGTTAGTCATATAAGGGATAATTGTGCATGTGTATGTATGACGCTGGTTGGTGGGTGCATGTGAAGCGAATGTATAAATATGTATACAAAAAAATCGAAAATGATCAAGCTTGTGAGGTGCAGGCAGGGTTCCCGGGGCTTGAATGACGTGTGGATGAGGGTGCGGCCCATTTCAGTTGGTATGATGGTGTTAGTTTTCCTAGCCTCACACTTTCTCACCCCTTGTCCTCGATCGTACCCCATCCCATCTTATAAGAGAGAGAGAGAGAGAGAGAGAGAGAGAGAGAGAGAGAGAGAGAAGGTTAGGATGATGATGCTGATGGGCCGATACACATATTTCAAAAGGTCCAAAGATGCCTGTCAGTTCTACCTATGACACACAGACTCAACACACTCAAGCACTGCCATAACACTACTTCGACTTCTAAATACACCACCCTTCCTACAGACGCCCCTTCCCCAAGTCTAGCCACATAGCACATCGTTTCATCCACGCCACGCTACACACTCGCCAGTGATACGATCGGGTTTGCACGTAACATGGAAATGAGAACACAACAGCGTGATATTGGTGTGTTTGCATGCAGGTTACCACAGAATATATTGAGGGTTTTCTGATTATACAGGTGATGTTGGTGAGATTGGTATACCCTCGCTGTAACTCTTCACAGTGACCCAAAAATATGATAACAACAGCAACAACAATAATAATAATAATAATAACAATAACAATAATAATAATAATAATAATAATAATAATGTGGAGTCTGGTATGACACTGATCCCGTTCGTTCTTCCCTCCTGCCTGTAAACACGTACCCCAGCACACCACCATCCTCAAACACACAGCAGTTATCTTTGAAACCGTAGACAGCCATGACATAATTATATCAGTGGCCTACATTTACTGCACACTGATGGTAAAAAGCCACAGAATCATATCAATAACTAGAAGACTATGCTACCCTTGTCTTATTCTAGCCCTTACAGGATTTTCATTCACTCAAGAGACCTACTGCGTTTATCCTCTTGCAATCCACATCTAGTTAACTCTTATTTCTGACTAGCCAGCCCAGAGACAGATCTGGTTAGTGTGGTGTGGGCAATAACTTAGGCGGAGGGTTTGAGGCTGGGGTGGGCGTTGGGCACCTAAATATTTATGACACACGCACTGTTCACTTCTCAGGATAATTATAAACCAGTCGACATGGAATTAAACTAGGACGGGCTTATGTTCTCTCTCTCTCTCTCTCTCTCTCTCTCTCTCTCTCTCTTATTATGCTCTGCTTAATCTCTTTACCACTTACTCTGTTTACACATACGAGTACATAGTTTTCCTAATGTTTCCCTCTCGTTTATCTTCTCCCTCCTTCACTGACTCCCTTCCCTCCTTTCATTCTTTCACTCCTTGCCTTCTCTGCTTCCCTCTCTCCTTTCCTTCATTCTCACTTTCATTCTTCCCTTCCCATCCCTCTTTTCTCCCCTTCTATGCTGTCCCTCCTTACCTTCCTTCCCTTTCCCTCCCTCTCACATCATTCATTTACCCTTCCTTCCCTTCACTCCTCCTCCTCTCTTACTTATCCACTTTCCTTCCCGCCCTTTCGTCCTTCCCATACTCTCCCTCCCTACATTCCTTCTTTCCTTCCTCCCACCTTCTCATTTCCCTCCCATTTTCTCCCCCCCCCTCCCTCCTCCATCTTCTCCTCTTCCTTCCATTACAAACATCACAGTATAACAGAACTTTTAAGATCATCAATGCCTATGTAGCTTATTTTTATATATTCATTTATTTATTGCTCTTCCAGGTTTTTCCTAGAATACATTCAGGTCCCCAACTGTACTGCTGCGTGAATAGGTGGACAACAAACTCAGTCCCCGGGTTCGATCGGCCTGGGAAATGATCTCACGTTCTTCAAGTTGTAAGGTGGATGTGATGACCACTGCACACTTGACCCCTCATTAAAAATACGAACAGCACGCGAGACTAAATGGCAGATGCAGCCTAGAACCAAAGCTCTTGTTTAGAACTGGCCTAGAACCAGAACCTAACCGACATGAAACCTGTGGCACATACACCAAGTTCGTGCAGGCAAAATTACCCAATGCACTAGGATACCTGATACCGCATCCCTGGTTTGGGGGGCACATAATCCTAAACAGATGATTTCCTATGATAGACAGACGGACAATTTATTTTTCTGCATTCAAATTTTCCCTCGATGTGTCAAAAGAAGTCGCCTATTGAGTAGCATATGAGGAGGGACAGGGATGTGGTCAAGATTAATTTGTGCATAAGGAACACTGTACATGCATGAACTTGCCGCATGTGACCCTCTGCATAAGGTACTCTGTTTCGAACTCCTGTACTTAGGTATGAGGAACTTTGTGCATACGGTAGGCCATGTAACACAGGAAACTAAACGGCCAAGCTAAACGGCATCAAACAAGGGAAACGGCATCAAACAAGGAGTAAAAAGCGACGAAGCAGACATTATGCGAGACAGAACCAGACGCTAAACGACAGAACCAGAGCGACAACAAAACCAGTGTGACGACATTCCAATCCTAATGATACGAAAGGGCTTCCTCTGTAGCGCCCTTTCTGCCCTGAGAGAGAGAGAGAGAGAGAGAGAGAGAGAGAGAGAGAGAGAGAGAGCGAGCACAGGTTTTACGGTTCTTACCAGGGGTTTTTCCCATTTCCATATTTAGATACTTGTACTTGCTGATAAAAATGAGTTACAATGATGATGATGATGACGATGATGATGATAATGATGATGATGCCAGCCAGAGATGGAGAGACAGGATGATGACAAATGTGGATAAGGTTAATATGATGATGATGATGATGATGATGATGACGATAACTACCACTACCACCACCACTACCACCAGCTTTTACAACCCAATCATGTGAGTCGTTACAATCACCATTATTACCACACCCAGTCCCATAAATTCACCCTGACTCGTTCACTCCACCCTACCACATCCCACCACACCACAGCCTCACCACCACTCCGGTTTACCCTATCACATTCACCACCACACGCCACCACAACCACAGCTCATGTTAACATTTACTCGCACTACCACATCACACATCAACACACACCATCACCACAACAAACCACACCACCACCAACCCCTGCACTCGCTACAGCACCACACACCATCATCACAAACCACACCACACCTCACCACTCTATCTTACTACCATTGCTAACATTCTCTAACACACACACACACACACACACACACACACACACACACACACACACACACACACGTCTATTACCACCATCAACCCATCCACTCAACTCTTACGTCACAATTATTCTCATTACATCGCCACCACCAACCTATCCCACTCTCCCCACACTTCACTCACCACCCATTCACCACCACACCACTCATTCACCAGCCACACTCTACACACCCCCTCTGTCTCGCCGGCTGGCTTGAAGACGTGAGTGTGTGTGTGTAGTAAGGCTTCGGTGGCCATGTAGGGAGTTGGCAAGGTCACACGAGCCTGGAGGTGCTCTGTGCTTCCACCCCAGGCCTCTTCTTTGGTTTTTCA
Source organism: Coenobita brevimanus (assembly GCF_032717465.1). Classification (NCBI taxonomy): domain Eukaryota; kingdom Metazoa; phylum Arthropoda; class Malacostraca; order Decapoda; family Coenobitidae; genus Coenobita; species Coenobita brevimanus. The sequence continues at coordinate 37,943,111 of NC_137013.1, forward strand.
TGGGATTTTGTTGTTTACGGACGGAATTTTAAGACTGCCAACCAATTCAGCCCCAGGACGTAAATTTAAATCTCTAGGACCGGCCCTGTCCATCTGTCTCTCACTAATGATTTTCGGAGCCACCTGGGATAGCAATAATAAAGGCAAAATACACATTAGTGAAGGAATGACGGGCTATTTCTAAAGCAAAGGCGGTAAGGATATGGCGAGGGAATGAATAGGTGTGAGAGGGTTGTTAAGGGATGATGCTAACCCTCTCAATCCCACGACGTGTTTTGCGTCTTATACTGGCTACTTCCTGGTATTTTTATTCATCTTAGGAATGGCCTCTCGTACTGAAGGGGTTAATGAATGATGTATCTACTCCCACTAGCAAAAAAAAAAAAAAAAGGCTGGATATAAGCGCCTGGAGATACATTGAAAGGGTTAGGCCTATGGAGAGAGAGAGAGAGAGAGAGAGAGAGAGAGAGAATTACCTAACCTGTTGCTGCTTTAGGGCGTCGCCAGAGTAAGTGGGAGAGAGTGAGGGAGGAAAGGAGAGAGGGAGGGAAGAAAGGAGAGGGAAGGGGGGAAAGAGGAAATACCATGGAGGGAGGAGGGGAGATGTAATGCGGGAAGGAGGTGAAGAAGAGAGAGGAGAGGAGAGGAGAGGAGAGGAGAGGAGAGGAGAGGAGAGAGGAGAGGAGAGGAGGAGAGAGAGGACAGGATGAGGTGTGGAGAAGAGGAGAGAGGGTAGTAAAAAGAAAGGGAGAGGAATGAAAGGGAGGTAGATAGGAGAAAGAAATGGGTGAGGGAGAAAAGGGAGACGAAAGAAGGGGAGAAAGGGAGGGGAGAGGAAAGAAGGAGAGGAAGGGTTGAAGGGAAGAAGAGATGGAGGGAGAAGGAGAAATAGAAGGGGGAGACAAAAGGAGGGAGGCAGGGGGAAGGAAGGGATATGGGAAGGGGGGAGAGAGTTATGTGAAGAGGGGAGGGGGTGAGGTAGGTGAGCTAGAGAGAGAGAGAGAGAGAGGAACTGGGGAGGATGAATGAAAAACGATGAAGGGAAAAGACGAGAAAAGGAAAACAAAGTAATTAAAGAACTAAAGACAGACAGAGACAGACAGATTGATAGACAGACAGACAGATGGATAGACTGACAAAGGTTGAGAGGGAGAGAACGGGAGGGAGGGAGGAATGCCGGGGAGAAAGGTAGGAAAGAAAAAAAAAAATAATGACCTTACCCTTCCTTAGAGGTCATGGGAAGGAAGGTTGTGGCTAGGAGAGAGAGAGAGAGAGAGAGAGAGAGAGAGAGAGAGAGAGAGAAATTAGTCTCCCATACCACCTACAACACAATCTTAGGTGCTCACAGGCGCCTCAGAACTAATACAAGGATCACAGGGAGAGAGGAGGGATTGGGCGTGTCAGGGCTGGCGATAAGATAACATGGATCTTGTTAATGAAGAGTAATAGGCCTGTTAGGATACTCTGGCAGTGTTAAGTTGTGGTATTATTGTGACTGGTGCTACGTGGTTGGGATGCCCTGTCATATTCGAGAAGGAGGAGGAGGAGAAGGGGCGGAATGGTAGTACAGTAGTAGAGGTAGCTGTGCGAATACTACTACTAATAATAATAATAACAACCTTAGCAATGAAACCACAATGAGATATAAGCCAGTACTAAAATTTTCCTCACCGTCCACCATCCTCACCATCGGACGAAGGGGAAAGAAAACGAGGCCTCCTAATCACCGCCCGGGAAGAGCTTAACCTTTACATTTCCCCCACGTCGTCATTTTTATCGCCAGACGCTTTCCAATCACTAACCACTTTGAGGAGAGTTAGAGCTATCTTTTTTTCTCTCTTCCTTGCTGTAATTCTTTCCCCTCATTATTAGTTTCTTAGTCTCTGTTTACAGGTTTGTGTCAGTGTTGCTTCTTTGATCTTGTGTCACTTTATCTCAATTCATTTTTACATCTCCGCATTCTGATTCTCTCTCTCTCTCTCTCTCTGTTTTTCTTTCATTTTTCCCTTTAATACCGTACCTTTTCTCTTTCTCTCCGCCGTTTGACTACTTTCCATGTCTGTTTTCATGTTTTTGCCACTGCATGGAGAGAGAGAGAGAGAGAGAGAGAGAGAGAGAGAGAGAGAGAGAGAGAGAGAGAGAGAGAGTTATATAAGTGAGCCGGTGCCGAGATAGTGGTAAGTAGCCGAAACGTCCACAAGTAGCCGGGATAGGAAAATGGGGGGAGAGTGGGAGATAGAAGGGTAGAGGAAGAGGAGGTGGAAGGGAGGGGAAGAGGAGGAGGGAGGAGGAGGAGGCACAGGGAAGAAGAGGAGGAGGAGGAGGAGGGACACGGAAGAGGAGGAGGATGGAGGAGGAGGCAGGAAGTGAAGGACGGAATGAGAGAGGGAGGGAGGGAAGGTGGGGAGGTATAACTGAAGACAGGAAAGAAGGAAGAATGGATGAAAAGCGATGGAATAAAAGAAAGTAAGGATATAGAAACTAAGATAAAAAAGAGGAAAGCAAATAAATAAAGAAGAAAAAGGCAGAGGGAGGAAAGATGATAAGAAGAGGTGAAGGAAGATGACAAGAAGGTGTAAGAAAGGAGAATAGGAAGGAGGGAGGGAGGGAGGAAGATGGGAAGAGAAGGAGGGGAGTATGTGGTTGTGAGGAAGACATTAAGAAGGGGAGAGGGTTGAAAAATGGGGTAAATGCGAATGGAGGGGAGGGGAAGGATGAGAGGGAAGGAGGGAGGGGGGGGAAGGGGAAGGGGGCTCAGGGAACAGTGAATAGAGGTAGGAATGAGTTGAATAGGGAAGCGGGTGGAATCAGGATGTGTGTGTGTGTGTGTGTGTGTGTGTGTGTGTGTGTGTGTGTGTGTGTGTGTGTGTGAGAGAGAGAGAGAGAGAGAGAGGAGTGAAAGAAGAGAATGAAGGGGAGAGCAGGAGAAAGAAGAGACAGGAAATGATTAAAGAAAGAAGTGAAGCGAGAAAAAAAAAAAAGGAATGTGGAAGAAAATTAGTTTATGCTTTGACACGGGGAGAGAGAGAGAGAGAGAGAGAGAGAGAGAATTACCTACCCTGTCAAACTACATGTCCCTATCGACTGTTGTGCCACTAAGAGAAAGAATACTAAAGATTAAGGAATTTAACTTGAAAACTTGCAAGAGCACCACATATTTTTAAACAGCTTACAGCCATCACTACTATTATTAACTCTCTACTTCTATACCTATAATCACCATCAACATCATCATCATCATCATCATCACCACTCCTTTCTAATATCTGTAACCAAGCAATCATTATCATCATCTATATCACTATCACTCTCCTTTCTATTTCGGTAACTAGGCAATCATAATCATCATCATCATCATTATCCACACTTTTTTTTGTCCCCCTATCGGTCACCATCACTACATGAGAGCAGTTACATTCATCCCTTCATTTGTTCTACTGGTTCAGCTTCACTCACCCACACTACTCGGAATGATGCAAGACAATTATTTATCTATATCTATAAACAGAAGCCTTAATTCCGTAAACGTTGGCCCCAAACAAATCGCCTCCATATAGCTCTGATCCCTGCCATTTCGCTGACCACATCCCGTTACATCCACCATCTTACTCTAACGATTCTCAAAAATTTACAACCTCGACTCCAATGTCTGTTACAGTAACTGAAAACTTTAATATAATATAAATATCTGCAGACTCACCGCTAAATTGATATTACGTGGCACCGTCAAAATATAACTGAGGCAATATTACAACACTGATTTATAATACTCTCTATATTAAAAAAAAAAATGAAGAACGCTAAAGGGGTGCATGGCAGAAAAATAAGAAGGAAAGGAAGGAGAAGCAGAGCGCGAACGAGACGGACAGGGAGAGAATGCAGTCGCCATGATACAGGTGCGAGATCTCTGGCGGAAAAATATACGGCGTTACGTAATACATCCATTCCTAGACAGTGTGCAGATAAGCAGCAGATATAGAGAGGTAAAACAAACACATGGATAAAACTGATACCTTTTTAGATATGTATAAGGATTAGATGCAAAATAATTAGAAAAACATATAAAACAAATTAGACTTAAATGAAACGCCACAGAAAACAGAGGCATATGTGCAAAGAAAATGGAGATGGAGTGGTTAATGGAAGAAATGTGGACGATGCTAAAAAGCCATACAGAGCAGAGGTAAATGTGCAAAGAAAATGGAGGTGGGGTAGCTAATGGAAGAAGAGTGGATGGTGCTATGAAGAATGATACAAAACAGGTCTGGGGTGGAGGCGGCAAGATGACGCGAGGGCTTGTTAGCGCGTGCATTAGCATTGTATACGGATGTGAGACTTAATTATGGCGTGAGTGTGGGGAGTCATGAATAATTAGCAGTGATGGTGTGTGTGTGTGTGTGTGTGTGTGTGTGTGTGTGTGTGTGTGTGTGTGTGTGTGTGTGTGTGTGTGTGATCAGAAATATAATGATACGTGAAAGACGGATCTGATGATGATAAGGAGGAGGAGGAGGAGAAGGAGGAGGATTGAATTGACTGATTGATTGATTAATTGACTGGCTGATTAAACAGGTAACTCAGGTAAGGCAGACATGGATCGTGGTGTTAACATTTCTCCATCAACATTTCCCGGTGGAATTTTATCATCACTTCCTCAGAATTCCTAGAGGCAGCGGATATCCTCGCTAGATTATTTTACTATATATAAAAAAATAGATCAAACACCTGTACCTGGTAATGCTAATATATGTAACTGTCGATAGATAATAATAATAAGAGAGAGAGAGAGAGAGAGAGAGAGAGAGAGAGAGAGAGAGAGAGAGAGAGACTGTTTAAGAACAAAGAGGGAAGGAAGGAAAAGAAAGAAAAGAGGAAAGAATGGAAGAAAAACAGGAAGAAGCTAGGGAAGAGAAGGAAGAAGAGGAAGGAAGGAAGGAAGGAAGGAAAGAAAAAAAGGGCGGAAGGAGGGGAGGGAGGAAATGAGATGGCAAGGAGGGAAGAAAGGAAGTAAGGAAGGATGGAGTGTGGACGGACAAGGAGGGAGGAAGAGAGAGAAGATAGGAGAAGGAGGAATGGAGAGAGAGAGAGAGAGAGAGAGAGAGAGAGAGAGAGAGAGATTGTATATACGAGACCAGTCGCTTGGCATCAAGTATCAATATTACTTAGCCCACATACTGACTCAGCCTCTCTCTCTCTCTCTCTCTCTCTCTAACATTAACTGAACATGTGGCCTCTCAAGCACTAACCCTACTTACAACTCTCTCTCCCTCTCTCGCTCTCTCTCTCATCCTAATTCCTATGACTTCTCACTTTCTCTAATCTCACTTCTCGCCTACGCCTCGAGTCGCAAGACATACGAAGGCAATGGGAGCAGACCAATAACACCACAACATCTAACTTCACAGGGTATACTCCCATGGCCTCTCCCCACCCCCTCACCCAAATTCCAGCCCATCCCACCCATTTTTCCGTCCCCCACGCCCATTTCTTTACCCCCCTCCT
>NC_137013.1:37953609-37968609 GCF_032717465.1 Coenobita brevimanus
GGGAAATACGCGTGTCATGCGTGTAGCCGACTCGTACGTGTTCAGCACGGACGAAAGGAGCGTAAGAGACTCCGTAGCACATTTTACTTTGCGATTTCTTTTCTACATTACACCTTATATTTACACATTAGGCTAATCGCACATCCCTATCTTTGCAAATAAAAAATAAATAAATAAATTCACGAATTAACTAAGGCAACTGTACACATTTATTAACGCTGTGAATCATGGTCTAACTATCTATCTATTGCCAGACGCCTCAATCCCGTAAGGGGTGGCCACAAACAAAACCGCCTCCATGTCGCCCTGTTCCCACTCCATTTCACTGCCCTGCTCCCAGCTCATCTCCCTCCACCCTCTCTCATATACCTCTCAACTCCATCCCTCCATCTCATCCTTGGCCTCCCCCTCCCTCTCTCCCCCCTCCACCTCACTCACATACACTCTTCTCGTCAGTCTCTCGCTCTCAAGGTGACGTTATTATTATTATTGTTGCTGTCTGGTGATTTTGTTCAATTTAGGGAAGGCCTCTCGCAATGAAGGGGTTTAAGGCTACATCTAACCTCCTCCTGTAATATATATATATATATATATATATATATATATATATATATATATATATATATATATATATATATATATATATATATATATATATATATATATATATATATATAACATACTGCATATCCTGTGCTGAATAAAATCGTCCGGAGATTGTAAGAAAAAACTGTCCCAGGGTTTATGTGTTCACGAGGTTCCTCAAATATCTTTTTTTGCCTACAAACAGACAGATAGAAAGAGACAGAAAGATGCGCAGACAGTCAAATATAGACAAACAGCCAGACAAATAGACAAACAAACAGACAGACAGACGGATAGGCAGAGAGACCGACAGACAGACAGACAAATACAGACAGACAGACAGAGATAGACAGACAGATGGACTGATTGACAGATAAACATACAGAACGACAGAGGCAGCTCAAACAAACAAACAGACAGATCCAGCAAACAGACAGACGAGAAAGAAGCAGAATCTTTTATAATCACACATTAAATAATTTTTCTTGGAAGGAGGTCATGCTGGCGGGACTCTTGGCTTCTAAATGGTAACTCTAAACCCTTCAGATTTATTATTATTATTATTATTATTATTATTATTATCATTATTACTACTACTACTGCCATTATTATTATTATTATTATTATTATACCCTCTCACGGTCGCCCCTCCTCTAGTACCACACCCCACCTAACGCCAGACGATTTTATTCAGCTGGGAGGGAGTCAGAGGAGCCTGAAATTATTAATATATATTTTTGCTGCTTTCAGACGATTTCACTCAGCCGTGGAGACAATTTTGGAACTGGAGGGGAGGGGGGGTTAGAAACTGGAACTGGAAGGGTTACGTACAGTCTTCATGTAACCCCTCCCCTTCCACGTGACTCTCAGGCTGAATAAAATCGTCTGGAGGTAAAGAAAAAATAAAATAAAAAATAAAAAAGACGTTCTCGTAGTGAAGGGGTGAGACAATTATAAGAGTAAGTAGGTTAACAGCACTTAATAATGCTGTTTTATTTTTTTGAGACGAGGAGAGGGAGACCAAGAATGAGATGGAGAGATATGGTGAGATTATATGTATGAGAGAGAGAGAGAGAGAGAGAGAGAGAGAGAGAGAGAGAGAGGCGTGGGAAGTCCTTAATGAGTAGGGACAGAGACGACTGGTTGCCTTTCTTCTTGTCGAGGCCTCTCCCCTCACAGGACGCGGCGACAGACAAAAGATAAACAGACAAACAGATAACCCTGTGGACAAGACACCGTTCCACATTTTAGAAGAATGATTATGAGAACTCTTCCGTAATATTCTGAATCATTTGTTTGGCTCCGAAGATAACATGTCTGCGTTTCAAAAGTTACCGTTCACTGTCCCGTAATTTATCGTTTGAGGTGGATCAGTATTTATGACCGCGACTGTACAGAGATTAGGGAGCTTTTACACGCGGAGGAGGAGGAGGAGGATTGGGTGTTAAGCTTATCGAGTGCAAAAGGGGTAATTAAGCAACCAATTTTTTCTACGTCCCAGTCGTCCCCTAGAACACAGAGCGATATCAGCCACCCGGTCAACCACAACCACTTGAGAATTAGAGCTACGGGGAAGTTGAAAATATCGACTCTGATCGTTTTAGCAGTATAAGTCGCGTTGGAAATACATAAATATCGTGCAAAAATAGCTGTGGCGTTATATCAAGTACTCGCTGAACAATATTATGCTTTGAGGTTGTAAAGAAGGAAAGAGCAAATCTGAGGACCGTCCATCTTATCAGTGTTCCAGACCTGCTCTTCGTTTCCCCTGTTCGCGGTAAATATCGAAGCATAACATTCTTCACCGAGTACTTGATATGATGAAAAAGCTATATTCACACCACAGTTCTCTCTTCTAAACGCGATCTCTGCTAATGCCACTAAAATTATCCATGCCTAATTATTTTCAACTCACTCGCAACCTCCCAAACTCAAAATGGCCACCTCTGCCACACCCGGACACAAACATGCACTGAGAGGAAAGAATAATATTATGATACGCGATGTTGTTTTCATCTCTGGGCAAATTGTCACTGGCCTGGGTTGTAATTTTATCATACTGGCGCCCTTGTGTGGGTTATTACGAGCCATGAACACACACACAATGCATACTTACATACGCAGGCACACGCACACACACACACACACATACACACACACACACACACACACACACACACACACACACACCAGTCTCTCTCTCTCTCTTTCTCTCTCTCTCTCTCACACACACACACACACACACACGTCACCATCGTACCTCCAGCACTGCATCTTCTCCTCAACCTTTGCAGGAAATATTCAACCACCTTTCTTATTCTTGGCTCTCTTCATCCCACTAGACAGAGAGAGAGAGAGAGAGAGAGAGAGAGAGAGTTAAAAATAAACTAATCAAGCCTTAGTCACTTCATTCTGATGACGTCCTTTCTATTAAATTCTTGCTGCCTCCCCACGATTTTTTTTTTTCCAGTTCAGAAGATACTTGTTGAGGTGGAAGGGTTGGGTATCGCCTTATTTAACCCCCATCGCTGCTACAGCTGAAGGAAACCGTTGAATCAAATCGTCCGGTGGTGTATAAAAATGTCCAGTACGGTAGTCTATGTCATCGGGCTGAAGGAGTTAACACCGGCGATGACCGGAAGTGAGGCAGCAACCCGGAAGAGGCCACAATACCTGCATCATGTTCGTCTCCGCTGTTTCCCACGCACTGCTCTTCCTACTGACATATTTTTTTGCTACGTCTACAGACTTAACCTCCCTGTGTTGTAATCTGGAGCCGGCCAGACTGTTGGTTATCTGTGTCAATATTCTATTTGACCCTTAAATACTGTCTGAATAAAATGGTCTGGTGGAAGTCAGTATTAAACAGCAACAAACAAATGAGTATACATAATTATAACTATATATCTATATCTATCTACCTATCTATCTCTCTATCTATCATCTATCTATCTATCTATCTATCTATATATATATATATATATATATCTATATCTATATCTATCTATCTATATATCCCATTGGATCCCAGGGGTGCTGGGCGAGGCATTGCACTGGGAGGGCAATAAGCGTATCGCCCTCCGCCTATCGGCTCATAGTCGCGAAGCTCATAGGTCCCTACCCCGGGGTTCCCTGCTTTATAAAGACTTGAAAAATCCCAGTTCTGTCCAATACTCTGGACACTGGGCTCCAATGGGTTAAATAAATATATATATATATATATATATATATATACATACATATATATATACATATTTATATTTATATATACATATATATATGTATGTTGCTCCGGAAAGAAAGTGCATAACTTCAGGAAATGATATGGGTGAGGAAATTCTAATTAAAAAAAAAAAATGTTATAACAATATGAGCCCAAATCCCAATTATTACGAAGCTACAGTTGCCGATCAGCTTATGGGTCAATTATCAGGAGCATTACAATATTCTCTCTCTCCCTCTCTCTCTCTCTCTCTCTCTCTCTCTCTCTCTCTCTCTCTTCACCATGACATCTTGTACATTTTTCTCCTTGCCTTTTTCTGACGATTTTATTCATCTTAAGAGAGAGGTTAGAAGCAGTCCCCTTTAAAGTGTGATAGACAATGTGTAATCTGTATGTAATGTTAGATTAATAACGGTATTTAGATCTAGGTTTGGTTAGGTTAGTGCGTTGTGGTTAAGATTAGATTATTAGAGGGTTAGCTAGTGCGCTTGGATTAGGTTGGTTTAGATTAGATTAGGGTAGTCTGTTAGTGTAAGACTGAGATAGGGATGATTAGAGAGTGTTAGGATTAGATTAGCTTAGTATGGATTAGTTTTGTTAGGATTAGGTTAAGATGGTGTAGGTTAGAGCGTTGTGTTAGGTTATGTTAGGTTACGTTAGAGTTAGGTAAAGTTAGGCTGGGTTAATCACTTAGGGGTGGGGTTGGGTAGTGTGTGTGTGTGTGTGTGTGTGTGTGTGTGTGTGTGTGTGTGTGTGTGTGTGTGTGTGTGAGAGAGAGAGAGAGAGAGGTAAATTGTTAACTAACAGACCTCAAACACCTATCATCCTCCCCTCCCCTCCCCTCCCCTCCCCTCTCACACCCCTTCCCTTCCCTCCTTCCCTTTCAACCTTCCCCCCCTCCATCATCTCTCCATTTAATCCTCCCTCCCCTTCCTCCCATTCCCGTCTTCATTTTTCATCCCTCCTTCCTCTCCCCTCTACCTCATCCCCTTTTTCCCTCCCCTCCCACCTTTACTACCCTCTTCCTTCTCTTTCAACCCTCGCTATCCTCATCCCTTCCTTCCCCTCATCCAACCTTCTCTCCCCTTTCCTTCAACTTTCCCTCCCTTCCCTCCCCCCTTTCCCTCTTTTTTCTTTTTTTTTCCTTTGCTCTTAACCTCCTTCCCCTTCGTCTCCCACAACTCTTTCTCTTCCCTCCTTCCCTCCCCTCTCCCTCATTCCTCCCTTCTCTTCCTTCCCTTCCTCTCTCTCATCTCCCGGCTCTTCCTTTTTTCCCTCCTTTCCCTTCCCTCTCCCTCATTCCTCCTCTCCCTCCTTCCCTCCCCCTCATTCCTCCCCCCTTCCCTCCCCTCTCCCTCATTCCTCCCCCTCTTCCTTCCCTCCCTCCCTCTCCCTTTACATCAGCTACACACACACGCTTTGGCACACACACACACCCACTCTCCGCCTATCTCTCCTGTTCACACCCCGTTCATCTCATCACTTAGCACCGTAAATATAGCATCACCTGTCTATAACGCCTCTAGCATCTCCAATCTAACTCTGCTAATATTTACTCTACGATCAAAAAGCCCTCTCATGGTCGGGGGAACTCTAGGATTCCCTTACAGCCAACGCCAGACGATTTTATTCATCTGAGAGTGAATATAAGAGCCTGAGTGTAAATGCTGTCAATCTTGCTGGGTCTTCTCATGAAAAGGGCAACTCTAGTATTGTATTCCACTGAGAGAGAGAGAGAGAGAGGCTAATTTAACACCTTCAGACACTGGCATGATTTTCCAGTTCATCCCATAACAACGAAAAGCCATTAACTGCATCAGAGAGAGAGAAAGAGAGAGAGAGAGAGAGAGAGAGAGAGAGAGAGAGAGAGAGAGAGAGAGAGAGAGAGAGAGAGAGAGACGCCTCCCTCTCTTGTTGCTATGGGCACGTTACGCCAAGGCCAAGGTTGCTGTAGGCCCCGAGGTGACGGAGGTATGCACGACGGGAGATAAAAATTGGCCTAGTCTTATTTTCACCACCTTGTGCATAGTCTGGGTTCAATCCCATCGCCAGGCGGACATTTAATATAGTTGAGGTAGCATGTCCCATCAGGTGCTTTCAACGTGCTCTCTGCAATCTGGGAATTCCTCGTAGTTTTGCCTTTTTTTTTCTAAGTAAATAAACTCATAAACTCATCTCTCTCTCTCTCTCTCTCTCTCTGACGTAATAACAGCAACCTAGCAACATGAAAAACACACACACACACACACACACACACACACACACACACACACACACTCTCTCTCTCTCTCTCTCTCTCCAGATTCCCTGCAGAATGCTAATTGCTGCCTCGCCTTTGGGCCTGTCTTATGAATCATGGTAGGCTGGTTTGTGTTTTAGTGGCGCGTGCGTGCGTGCGTGTGTGTGTGTGTGTGTGTGTGTGTGTGTGTGTGTGTGTGTGTGTGTGTGTGTGTGTGTGTGTGTGTGTGTGTGTGTGTGTGTGTGTGTGTGTGTTAGTATTTAGGGCTGGCAGATGGATATTCATGTTTTAATTACCCCCACTTATCTACAATGTGGTCTTGTTTTTTTTTTCTTTTAACAGCTGCGAGTGTGATAGACAAATTAACTTTTTTTCTATTTTGAGTTGAGTTTGTTTTTACACATTACTACAGATTAGAAGCATAACAGTCTCGAGCTGATAATTTTTGTGGTCTGTCATTTCTCTGTAGCAACTAAATTACTGGATGGGAATGCAAAGAATTATAGTTACCGAAGGATTTGATCGCAATGGATGATTTGTTTTCAGAATTATTAGATTATCTGGTGAGTCAAAATTTTCCATCGGCCTTTTTTTTTTTTTTGGTTCCTGGGGGGGAGGGGGGTATTTTTATGGCGACTGAGGATGCTGGTTTCCCTCTGGTTTCTGGGCATTATCAAACTCTCTAGTCGGGTTTTTTTTTTTCCCTTCTTTTTATAGTGTACACGTGGCGGCGCTGTGCATCCTGGGTGGAGCAGCTGTGACGTCCAACATAAACCCTGGTGTGACCCTGGCCAGGCGCTGTCTACTACAAGGGGGCGCCGGATCCCTACACGGTGTATGTAATGCATTGTATTTGTTGGAAGGCCCCACAGAAGCAGTTGCTTACCTGTGGTCGACGGGTCTGCTCGGCCAGGCAGACCAAGCAACTACTGGAACAATCTTACGTCAGACTACTAACTTCGGTTCGGGAGCTCTTAATCGCAGCTAAGACGTTACTGAAGGCTACATAATCCCTGTAGTCGCGAAAATCTCTCCTAAGCTGAAGAAAGTCAATTATAATAAGAACAACCTGAAAGAGACAACATCAGCATCCTAGCATTCAGGCTGAGGTGTAATCAGGCAAACATATCGCTGAGGGAGGCATGGAAGTCAACCACGCCAATGACATCACTTTAGTCAAACCCAACATCGTCTGGTTTGGGGCGACGTCATGTAACCCGTATCTAGAGACGAGGATGTCTTGTATTTAGCACGTATTGTCGTCGGATTTGAGGCTCCTTGGCACATCTTCCTTAGCGATTTATTTTCCCTGCTTAGCGATTTATTTTCCCTGCTTAGCGATTAATTTTCCCTGCTTAGCGATTAATTTTCCCTGCTTAGCGATTAACTTTCCCTGCTTAGCGATTTATTTTCCCTGCTTAGCGATTTATTTTACCTGCTTCACCTTATTAGTCTATTCTATGTTATCATTTCAGTATCTACAAGGCACTATTACTCCATCCCTAGCTGCCATCAGAAGTGTACGGGCCGGGGCTGGGCTACAGAGTCAAGATGCTTAATGGTGATCAGGTGCTCGTCCCTGAGTGGTATATGGTAAGCGACAAAACCCAACTCCTAAACTCCCATCGGCTATATCCGGCTGGAGCGCCTTAATGCACTAGACAACCAGGCGTCCCTTTACTGGGTACGGGTTAAAGGATTTGCTGTGTTATAGGAAACCATTTTGCTTGTCACTCAATGTAGAGTCACCTGAAGGAAGTACTACATCGACTGAGTAGATTCTGGCCGCTCCCACCTACCACATGCAAGACAATACTAACCTTAGAATTTACTGACTGACTGTGTGTGTGTGTATCAGGCCACCACCAGACGATTTTCCTCAGCTTGGGAAGGACTATTTGTTGTGAAGGGATATAAAGCCTCCACTAGTCTCCCCACAACCACACATCTCTCCCCAAGCTGAGTAAAATCGTCTGAAGGCAAGAATAATAATAAAAAAAAATATTCATCGGACTGAAGGGGCTGGCGTAACATATGAAGAAAGATGCTAGTAAGGAAGAAGTGCTGAGTTTAAAACACACACACACACACACACACACACACACACACACACACAAACACAATCCTCTTCATTATCATTATCATCGCCATATTCATCATCATATGCATCACCATCACCATCAACACCAAAATCATCATCACCATCATTTTCAGTACCATCATCATCATCACTTTCATCACCACCATCATCACCATCATCAAAAGCTACCACGATACGAAGAAATATGCTAGTCACGAAGAAGTGCTAAGACATCTTCCTAAGGCGACAATCATTTAATATGCCGGACAGCCAAGTCGTTATTATTTTTATCCTCGTCAGTTGTGAATACGGGAAAGACCTTGGCTGGTGTTGGGATTGAGGGGGGAGGGGTTGTAAAGAGGAGCCTTGTGTAACTAAATGGATACATGTAGCGGCATAATACTCCTCTTCATCATCGTCAGCATTACCATCGTCGTTGTTTCATTATCATCGTCACCGTCGTCGTCCTCTCGTCTTCGTTGTCTACATCACCATTGTCATCATCAGCGTCCTCCACCTTATCATCATCGACATAGACATCATCATCGTCTTCGTCGTCATCACCATCGTTTTCGTCGTCATTAACATCGTCGTCCTCATCATCATCAGCATAGACATCATCACCGTCTCTGTCGTCATTATCGTCGTTATTATCATCGTCTTCAACATCAGCATCTTCCTCCTCCTCATCGTCTTTGTCGCCATTACCATCGTTTTCGTCGTCATTATCAACGTCTTCAACATCATCGTCGTCCTCCTCCTCATCGTAGCAATCGTTCACATCGCCAGCTGCCCAGGACGAAAGACGATTAACGCGGATCGTGTTCTAGGGGAAGACTGGGAATTAGAAACTACTGACTGACTGCCTTAGCGTCCCTCAAGCATCAACAGGCATAAACTTAAGCCTTCAAAAATTTCTTCCCGCCAGTGAGAGGTCCCGGATTCGATTCCCGGGTCAACTGCAAAAAATAGGGTAGGATTTCTTTACCCCAATCTCTTTGCACCCAGAGCTGAAATAGGGACATGGATTTCAAAAGTGACGGTTGTGTGTCGTGGTCTTTGGAAATGTCTGCTGGGCGATTTCCTTGTCAGTTACGACGGGGCATGTTTGTGTTGGTCCCCTGCCACAAAATACTGCCCGAGATCGTTGGGCTGACTCTCGACACTTGTGCCTTCGTTTGAAATTCTCTTCCTCGCCATCTAATCCTTTTCGTTCTCCTTCCTCACATTATTTTGGGTGTTTTCCTTGTCAGTTACGCTGCTGTTGGTGCGCTTGGGTATTTTATTTGGTCCAACACCAGGTGATTTTGTTCAAGTGACAGAGCTCCCAGCCATCAATGGCATCAACAGCTATTTCAAATCGCCTTTTTCCTGCTGTTGAAGCATCTGAGAATTATTATTATTATTATTATTATTTCTATTATTATCACCCGCCTAGCGAGGCGATAATGTAAACACATTCGTCTCTGTGTGTGCCTGTTGCAAAATAACTCAAAATCAAGTGGGCAAATTGCATTCAAATTTTGTGGGCAAGTATCCCGGGATATCTGGATTGCTGGTAAATAATTTTGGCAAAGCTGCAACGATATGCCTCCGACTGCCAAAGGATTACTGATTTTTTTTTTATTTTTTAAGATAGGAAAGCAAACTGAATGTAACGCGGCGGGAGATATCTTAAGATTTTTTTGGCGAACCTGCGATGATATGCCTCTGATTGTCTGAGGATTACCGGTTTTATTTATTTTTTTTTTATTTATTTTTTTTAGTGTTGTCGGGCGATACGCACTCGTGGGCGAATGCTTTGGCAATTACGACTACTACTATGGGTCCATTATGATGTGACAGGGATAAACCAGCTCTGCTGTCGGGCCCTGCTGCGGATGTCACTGATTGCACTGCGCAGTTGACCATCGTGCGGTGTGGTGCGGTGAGGATCTGTCCCTTCTCCCCTTTGGGGCTAAGATGCGAATGAGTGTGTTTTAAGTGGATGAGTAAATTGGGAGTGTGTCGTCCTGTCTCGGCTACCTCCCTTTCCTTGTGGGAAGCAGCCTAGTCATATAGATAGACAGACTACTATCATCATCATCACTATTTTAACTGTCAACAGACGACTTATTTCATTCTACAAAAACCCTAGCACTCAAACGATTAACAGCACCCTAGCCACACGTGCAGTCCTTCCCAATACACACAGTACCAATACCTCCCCACAATACTTCCCCGGTGTGAATGCCGGGGTCGGGGTGGAAGCAGGCCCTCCAAGGTAAACACGTGCTGGTGGCCAAGGACATCGAGAAGGCAGTAAGAAAAATACACGACAGGAAAGCATTAAAGGAGACAAATAAATAAATAAATTAATAAATAAAGACACAGTGGAAGGGATGCCGTAGTGGAGACCAATAAAAGAAATAGGGAAAGTAAAATAAACAAGGACGAAAAGGCTGAACGAAAAATAAGGGAGACAAAAAATGAAGATAAAACAGAAGGGATGTAGTAAAGGAGACGCATAAAAGTAAAGGAGAAAAAAAGACGAAAAATAAAGAGAACGAAGAAAGAGCAAGAAAAAAAAAAGGAAGAAAAACAAGAAACGACGGAAGAAAAATAATCTATCTATCTATATACCCAGGCTGCTTCCCCCAAGGAAAGGGAGGTAGCCGAGACAGGACGACACACTCCCCATTTACTCATCCATTCAAACACTCATTCGCATCTTAGCCCCAAAGGGGAGAAGGGACAGATCCTCACCGCACCACACCGCACAAGGGTCAACTGCGCAGTGCAATCAGGGACATCCGCAGCAGGGCCCGACAGCAGAACTGGTTTACCCCTGCCCACATCATAATAGACCCATCCCCTTACCCGCACCTGACCTGACTAGCTGATCAGACCAAATGCGGGAGAATATCCCCTCAGGGTTGCGTCATCATTTATTCATTCACAATTTCTCTCCATTTACTTCTGTCACGCACAGCCACTCTTCCTTGCTCAACAGACATCCCTCTCACATCCAGCGCTCTCTTCACATTGTCCATCTATCCTATTCGTGGTCTCCCCCTCAACCTTACACCTCACACATCAGATCTAGTTATCTTTTTCACCAATCGCTCATAATCCAATCTCTCCATATGCCCAAACCATCGCAACACCCTCTGCTCAACTCTATCAGTCATCTCCCGAACAACTCCAGTTCTCCTTCGCACTTCATCATTTCGCACTCGATCCATACGCGTCACTCCACACATACTCCTCAGACACCTCATCTCCATTACATTCAAACTCTTCCTCTCTGCTACACCCATATTCCATGTTTCAGCCCCATATAACGCAGTCGGTACCACAACACCCTCATACAGCCTTCTCTTTACATCCATTCTAAGCGAACGACATCTAAACACCTTTTTCATTCCTCCCAGCACCTTTCCCACTTCATTCATTCTAAACTTCACTTCTGCATCTATTCTTCCATCCACAGCAACATGTGACCCTAAAGATGATGGTGATGTAAATCTGAAACTCCAACTGCAAGTAACAACTGAAAAATATGGCAAAAAAAAAAAAAAAAGCACAAAAAGTCGTGAAGAAATATGAATAAATAAATAAACAATAAAAACAATACAGAAAAAGAACAATGAAATAACGAAAAGAAAAACCTAAAAATAAAAACAAAACAATCAACAAGAAAAAAATCAACACAATGCACCCCCCTAATACCATCACACCAGCCCTGAGTAAGAAGGTCCAAATATGCAATCATTATGGACGGTGGGTATTAGCGCCGAAATGATGGTATGTGTAAACGTGTGGTACGCAGGAGGACTGGAGGACCTTAAGGAACAAATCGTGAAATCTGTGTGCTGAGTTGAGAGAGAGAGAGAGAGAGAGAGAGAGAGAGAGAGAGAGAGAGAGAGAGAGAGAGAGAGAGAGAGACTGTAGTTCGTCAGGGAAAGAGTATTGTTTAGAACAGCACGACCGTAATAATAATAATAATAAAAACAACTGTGATAATGATGATAATGAAGATGACAGTGATGATGATGATGATGACGATGATGATGACGATGATGATGATGATGATGAAGATGATGGTGATGTAACTTTGAAACTCCAACTCCAAGTAACAACTGAAGTCATCCTTGAACCCCCATTCCTAAAAAAAAAATAAATAAATAAATAAATAAAAAAGCAAGAAGACATACTACCTCTTAAAGTGATTACTGAAGGATAGGCAAGGTGTAAATTTCGAGAGAGAGAGAGAGAGAGAGAGAGAGAGAGAGAGAATCGTCTGCAAGAATAGGCCTATAGTAAAAAAGGGCACCATCGTACTGATTGAATTAACTTCACACACACACACACACACACACACACACACACACACACACACACACACACACGCTAAATGTAAACTGACTTCCTCTAACATCACCAAATGAAAACTCTCTCTCTCTCTCTCTCTCTCTCTCTCTCTCTCTCTCTCAGTCTTACTGTTTATCTAATTTACACATTATTATATGTTTTCGTTTTCTCCCCCGCCTCCCACTCTCTCTCTCTCTCTCTCTCTCTCCCTCTCTCGCTTTCTCTTACTATTTATCTTATTTAAACTTTATTATATGTTTTCGTCTTCTACACCCCCCCCCACTCTCTCTCTCTCTCTCTCTCTCTCAGCCACCTCCCGTCTCACCCAGCAACTGCCAACTTACATCTCGACCAAGTAAACAGTGATGCTAAAACCCGCCCGTGTTCAGTCGACGCATGATATTAAGGTGTGTTGATGGAAATTGTGTTTATCTGTGTTTATGTTGTGTTTATTTTGTTTACAACATTTATATGGTCACGCAGAGGCTTGGCGAGCGAAGAAAGAATAGTTTTTGTCAGTGAAATGGTGTGTGTGTGTGTGTGTGTGTGTGTGTGTGTGTGTGTGTGTGTGTGTGTGTGTGTGTGTTTTACTTCCCTTCAGACAATCAGACTCCCACACCAAGTTCGTCTTCCACTTACCTTCGTCTACCCAGGAGTATAAATACGAACCTAATGTAACTCCAATTAATGCATGTCCTGTTCTAGGGGAAGACTTGGACATAGAAAATTTATATTCTTGATGGACCCACTTTGCTCGATAGATATAGTGCAGCTGATAGATAGTAACGCAAGTCTTTCTCTTCGTTTCATGAGTATTTATTATCAGGCACAGAAACTATCTATCTATCTATCTATCTATTGCACAGAAACGTATTGAGAAAATCGCCACTCCTCTCACCTGATATTGGCCCGCATCCTTTCGGGTAGGGACGCTCACTAACACCTTTTCCTCGGCGATTTATTTTCCTTGTTACGCCTTTCTGTCCCCTTCTGTGTTATATAAATCCTTCTGATACGGTCATACTCTGCAAAAACAACGTACAAAAGGATGTTAACCAGCCACACCCGAAAGTAAATCAAAATAAATCGCTAGGGAAGAAGTGCTACGGAACCTCCTTACGTGACGAAAATAAGGGCCCAAGTCACCTTTTCAAGTCCGATCTCTCTCTCTCTCTCTGATAAATTAAAAGTCCAGTTCCTCGAAACGGTAAAATTATATACTGTGTGTGTGTGTGTGTGTGTGTGTGTGTGTGTGTGTGTGTGTGTGTGTGTGTGTGTAAAAGCGAAAGTTTGTTTATATAATGAAAGCAAAAGTGCCAGAGTGACAAGGAGGTCTCATGTCTTATCAATTTTCCTACTCTCTTCTCTTTCTTCCTCTCTTTCTTCTTTCATAGTCTCTCTCTCTCTCTCTCTCTCTCTCTCTCTCTCTCTCTCCTCTAGTGCGTGACCATTGCATAATCCCACCCACCAATTACCACTCAAGTGCTTGTTGTGCTTTCATCAGCGCTCAAGGGTTAGTCACGGGGAAGAGAGGCGCTGACAGTCGTGGAATATCCATAATTACCCTCATCACGCCTCCCTAATTGCCCGAATCGGTTTAATGTGAGATTTTATGAGGTTTAGATAAAGTAATGAGTATTCAAGAGGAGAGAAGTGCGTGTGGGTATATATATGTATGTGTGTGGTTTTAAGAGTGGGGGGGGCGGATTATATATGTGAGTGGGTGTTTATGAAGAAGGATGTGTGTGTGTGTGTGTGTGTGTGTGTGTGTGTGTGTGTGTGTGTGTGTGTGTGTGTGTGTTTAATTTTTTAGGAATTTAGTGTGTGGGCGGGGCATAGTAATAATTATAATGATGATGATGAAGATGGTGTGTGTGTGTGTGTGTGTGTGTGTGTGTGTGTGTGTGTGTGTGTGTGTGTGTGTGTGTGTGTGTGTGTGTGTGTGTGTGTGTGATGAGTTATCCGCACGAAAGAGCTACTACGGTTAAATGAATTCCAGTTACTAGTCCCAGCCTTAAAACATAAACAAATCTATTAATCAGGAGAAGGATAATTCGTAACTGAGAAACTAGAGAGAAAAATTGTAAAGGATAAGACTGTAGCTAAGATGTAGAGTTTGTGTTATTAAAGATAGTTTACATCTGCTCAGCACTAGAAATAACAGCAGAAGTGGTAGTAACTGAAACCATTATTATTTATTTATTTACTTATTTTTACACGGTAGCTCACCATCCACTCACTCGATACAGTGCTACCTTCAGGCGACTCTACACTGAGGGACAAGCCAAATGTTTTCCTGTACACCAGAGAACCGTTGCTACGTTGGGTGGTAACCATATAACCGAACGAATGCTTGGTAATCCAGCGGGTTAAGGAGCTCCAATCGGACGTGGCAAATAAGGGTTTAAATCCGAAAGATGGTTATTTTTTTTTCTCATATAATGACGCTCATGGAGGACAGACTGGTCATTCTCCCCTTACATGTTTGGACTGAGTATCCTAGCCCCGGTTCCCTACGCT
>NC_137013.1:37973609-37993609 GCF_032717465.1 Coenobita brevimanus
GTGTGATGGGGGAGGGAGAGGAAGAGAAGTGTGATGGGGGAGGAAGAGGAAGAGAAGTGTGATGGGGGAGGAAAGGGGAGGGGAAGAGAAGTGTGATGGGGGAGAAAGGGGAGGGGAAGAGAAGTGTGATGCGGGAGGAAGAGGGAAGGGAAGAGAAGTGTGATGGGGAGGAAGAGGGAGGGGAAGAGAAGTGTGATGGGGAGGAAGAGGGAGGGGAAGAGAAGTGTGATGGGGGAGGAAGAGGGAGGGGAAGAGAAGTGTGATGGGGAGGAAGAGGGAGGGGAAGAGAAGTGTGATGGGTAGGAAGAGGGAGAGGAAGTGGGAGGGGAAGAGAAGTGCCATAAGGGAGGACGAGGGATGGGAACAGAAGTGGTCTGCTGTCTGAATGGACGCGAGTTCAATCCCTGGCTGGGGTAGGAAAAAGTCTGACTTAGTCCTGGATGGAAAACCCGCATGGATTCAATACTGACGGTGGGTATTAGCGTCGAAGGGGTGATATGTGAAGGTGTGCGGAACGTGGAAAGATCACTGAGCCTCAGGGAACAGACTCTCAAGCTTATGTCCGAGTAAAAAGGAAAATGAAAGAGAAAAACACGAACTGAACGACCCACATTTAGTGAACGTGTGGGCTGGGGTGTATATGTCGGGGGGAGAGAGAGAGAGAGAGAGAGAGAGAGGGGGGGGGGTTGCTGTTTCACTGTAGACATATAGTGGAAATGGAGGTAAGAACGGAGGAGGAGAGGGAGGATGAAAGAGGGGATGTGGAGAAAAGAAGGAAGAGGAAGACGAGGAAGGGAAGAAGAGGTTTCAGGAAAAGAAGGAGGAGGATGAGGAGGAATTCAACTCCTTCAGCCGGAGGACCTCATAGTCAGGGTGGTCCGTATATTGCCCTCCCCGATCTTGTGCGTTACGAGGGCGGCTCAGTCTGCTGGTGTGGGGAACGAATACATAGTAATCCTCCTTGTGAAACAAATAACCAACCTTATCATCAACGGACCAAAAAAAAATAACCTGAAGGATTGGTGATTGGGTGATTGGCTGTTTGATGGGTTGTTATTTGTTATTTTACTGGCACAGAGGAAAGGTGGGTTTATTAGCCTGTGCTGCGATCTCTCTCTCTCTCTCTCTCTCTCTGATGAAGAGAAACGTAGGAATTATATGAGCAAGTTCTCTCTCTCTCTCTCTCTCTCTCTCTCTCTCTCTCTCTCTCTCTCTCTCTCTCTCGGATGAAAGAGAAACGTAAAAATTAAATGCGAGCAAGTTAGTATTCTCTCTCTCTCTCTCTCTCTCTCTCTCTCTCTCTCACCTCTGCCCTATCAGGGTGGGGTCATTGGCCTCGTTTGTCTGGGGAAACTGGATGGAGGGAAATAATAGAGCGGGAGGAGGAAGAGGAAAAAAAGGAGGAGGAGGAGGAGGAGGAGGAAAAGAAGAAGAAGAAGAGGAAGAAGAAGAAGAAGAAGATGATGATGATGAAGAAAAAGATGATGATGATGATGATAATTATAAGATGCTGTTCTTTGTGTCGGCTGGGATCGTCTTCACAAACTCTTTATCCAGCTATTAAGCTCTGACACACCTTGATGTTTTGCTTCCCCTCATCCTCCTGTACCGTAAATTCATCACCAAGTCTTGCTACCACCGCCTGACTTCCTCATAAACAAGATTGTGGAAGAGAGGAAAAGAAACTTAATATTATTTTCAACGATCTATGCCGTACACACTCATGTATATATTTATCTCTATTCCCTCATTTCTTTGATCCAGGTTTATTTCTGTAACCGATTCTGTCCGTCACTCACTCACTAATGATTTTGGGAAACGAGGTGTTCCATTCCTGTAAAAAAATGCATCGTATTATAATCAGTCCACTTTAACCTGGCCTAGACCTGCTATCTCTCCACCTTCAATGCTGAAAAAAATAAATAGTAGCACTAAAACGCTGCTAGTCACGAAGAAGTCCCATGGTTTGGATGTACAGCCGTAGTGATGTTTTAGCCTTTTTTTTGAACTACGAGAACCAAGCTACAAACTGACGACAATCTCCAGCTAAAGGGGGAGGCATGAAACACAGAAAGGATCAAAGCACACATGAAATGGAAAAACTAAGAAATGAGTGGATTCAGTGGGGAAAAAAACAATGAAGCACAGAGGGAACAGAAGAGTGAAAAGAAGAAGAATCGAAATGCAAAATGAGAATATGCACAGAAAGAATCACAGCATAGGAATTATATAAACGCGGAAGTCACAAAAACGCAGATAACACTGGAATGGTGCTAATAGTTCCAACCCCAACCTCATCTGAACATGAAGCCGGTGGAATACAGGCCAAAGTTACCCTTGTTCCACAGTTCACTTTCCTCCTCTCGGGGAAATGGAAGAGAACTGTATATCTGGGCAGCTCCATTTCCCGGTTATAACAGTGCCACCGCATGAAGGCGTCCTCTCCAGCACCAAAATACAGACAGAGTGCGAGAAGGAAGTGGAAGGAGTCCATTCTTCTCTGCCTAACATCCACAAGGGACCAGTAGACGTGAGAGGCATGCCATCTAGCCCTCACATCCGGCCAGTGGTGTATGCTGTGTCGGGGATGTGTGGTGGCGGGTTGATGAATGCACTTCAGGCAGATAAAAAGCAGTGACAAAGTACAGAGCAGGAGAATGCAGGCGCCTAGATAACGGACAGATAGGATATACACAAAGATCTCATCAAAGATAGAGTGCTGGCAGACACTCAGATGCAAACACTTTTTACAGGGATGCAGAACCGTAAATAAACAGGTTCAGCAGACTCTTACGGAGAAGTAGAAACGCAAACACACAGGTTCGCACTACAGACATTTAGCTAAAAAACAAACATATTAAGAGAAGTATTACCATATATACTGACAGGCAGATATATTACAGGAAAATTATATCGCAAGCACAAAGACCTCAGGAAGATTGTACGAACAGACAGTGTTTACGAACAGAGGTAAACTGCATACAAAGCATTAGAAACAATAAGAGGGCGCATACCTCCACCAACACAAACAAAATTTAATATTTACCTCTACAATTCCTCTTTCCTACCAGACGAATACTTTTACGGTCTCAAAAGTCAGTTAATTCTACGATCTTTAGTCTACCCCTTTACACAATCTTACAAGGCGTCAATCTCCACCAACACCAATAAATTTATTACTTATTCCTGCATCCGGCACCAGATCCTCTTCGAAATCTAACCAACTCTTCCATGACCCACATCCCACCTATTCACCACATATCATTATAATCCGGGAAGAACTCAAAGAGATATCGTGTACACAAACAGACGGGCGGACACGGCAGAATACGTAACCTCCGTCCAGTTTCGTTCGCTAAGTTATGTACCACAAAAATACACCCTTCTCTTGTAAAATACCCACAAACACACCTTGGGAATTACAAACACAAATTCAACGAAAAAGAAGGCGTTTTGTGTATGCCGGTGTGAAGGTGACTTGATCAAGGTTGGTCATGAATAATGCATGTGACGTGGGGATGGAACACCGTCGGGGCTGAGGGACTGGTGTAACTGTCATCAGAACAAGGGGGAGGCTTGGGATTTTTACCTACCGATTACACAAGAACCACTGAAGAAGGGATTCAAGTTTTCTGAGGTTTAATGTTCACCTAGAATACAGCCCGCAACAGAAGTAGGCTTAGATATGTCTGTCAGTCTCACCTAGAATACGGCCCGCAACAGAAGTAGGCTTAGATAAGTCTGTCAGTCTATGTATGTATATATGTATCTATCTATCTATCTATCTATCTTTTTCACCTTATTTTCACTGTTATTCTTTTTCTTCTTCCACCTCCTCCTCCTCCTCCTCATTCTCCTTATTATTATTATTATTATTATTATTATTATTATTATTATTATTATTATTTTTGTTCTACTTCTTCTCCTAGAATAAGACCTGCAACACTCCATCTACATCCAGGTCACTAACTTACCGCTGAGTGAATACGGACGACGGGGAAACCGAACTAAGTCCTCTCGTCCGAAATCTGATCTCGGGTTCTACCACTTGCGGGCTCTATGTGCTAACCAATACCAGTCTCCCTCGAGGATGCTATGAATAATGGATGTGACGCTGAGATAAAAACATTGCTGGGTTTGAATTGATGGTGTTTTGGTATTAGCGGTATATTAAAAAAAAAAAAAAAAAAAAAAAAGATTGGATCAGGTGGGGAAATGAGAGAGAGAGAGAGAGAGAACGAGTATATGGTGTGTGTGTGTGTGTGTGTGTGTGTGTGTGTGTGTGTGTGTGTGTGTGTGTGTGTGTGTGTGTCTTTTTTTTTGGCCACCCTTTAAAGAATACGGCTTGAATAGATAGATAAATAGATAGCCAGACAAACAGATAGATAGATAGACAGACAGACAGAGAGAGATAGATAGACAGACCGATAGACAGACAGACAAACAGGTCGGTAGGTAGACAGAAGATGGGAGTAGGGAGGGCGTTGTGCGTGTCGCTAAGGGATGAGGAGGCCGCCTGTAGCTACGATGGGTCAGAAAGGCCTCGAGGCTCTCTTAACTTTTTTCAAGGCTATCCTCACAAGATGCGGCGCTAGAAATTAGATAGACAGACCGATAGACAGACAGACAGAACCACAGATAGACAGAGATAGCAAGATATAAGTTGAAAATACCCCCATGTTCAAAGAGACGTGCACTTATCTTACGTCTGCTGAGTCGAGTTTTTGTTTACATGTGGGTGGGTTTGCTGGTGTCTGGTTCCATATTTACAAACCTTCCTGAGCCGGTGCTGTGAAGAAGAATGCTTTACTTTCCCTTCTCGTACTGCTGCCGAACACTTCACAAGCAAACTGTCTTGAGCTTTAGGTGTTTGTGTCTACGCTTGATCTCAGCTACTACTCTATCCCCCAAACGGAGGAGAGTAGACTGCAGAGGGACAGTTTCAGCCTCTAGTCCACTGGGTTCATATTTCTGATGAACCTCGGGCTACTACTACTACTATTACTGTTAAAACTGCTACTACTACTACTACTACTACTACTAATACTACTACTACTACTACTACTACTAATAATAATAATAATGCTACTATTACTACTTCACCAAACACTGAAAATTATGACCAAACATTTTTTTGAACTGAGCTGACGCCGTGTGCACTTGTTTATCTTGCAGATGTGTTAAGATTCTTCATAAATACTTTCCCTTGTGTTCAAACCCGCCAGAGGGATAACTCGGTCAAAGTCCTGGCGATCTGATTAGGCACCGACTTTAAATATTGCTCTTTGTCGTGTCTTTTATTACGGTAAAAAACAAATGGCCTGAACACAGTAAGATATTTTATTTAGACTAATTCCAAAACAATATATCCGGCCAATTTTCTAACAGTTAAAGATTATAGATATAGTATGAAGCCATAATTCCTGGGCTGAATAATCTGATGCGTCGAAAGAAGACAAAGGAATGAATAGCGTCGTAACCGAAGCCTCCACATCCGTACGTCAAAACGCGGGCAGGCCATCGTACCGTCACTATCCCGCACAAATCACCCATAGACGACATTTCCCACACAAAAAAACTCAAATTACAGTGATAAGACGACCATTATCTTCTCATTACGACCTCCTCTCCGCTTAAAAGTTAACAGATGCTGGATGGGAGAGTGGATGTGGTGGCTGAGGAGGTAGAGAGACGAAATCGCCTAAGGGGTGGTGGTGTTCTAGCTGGCACGGGAGACTTGTTATCACTTATTTGGCGATTTAGTTTACATGTTGCACCTCAGTATTCTCTTGTGCATTGCTTGTATCTCATTTAACCCTAGAATATCAAGGGCACTATGCATTTGTGTTCATTCTGGCTGCCACAGACGAATTTCCTCATTACGGAAGCCTTCGTGGGATATACTGTATGGTAATGTTGGCAAATTAAATCGCTGAGGAAACTAGATATCCAGAGAGTGCATACCTCCACCAACGCTAATAAAGTTATGACTTATTGTTGTTATTCCTCTTTCCTACCAGGCGAATACTTTTACGCCCTCACATGGGCATTTAATTCTACGGTCTTTGTCTGCTCCGTTACATAATCTCAGAAAGTGCATTCCTAAAATCATTATTTCCTACATCCGGAACTGGATTCACCTCTAAAGCTAAATACTTCTTCTTTGATCCACTTCCCACCCACCCACCAATTCTCAGTGAAATTCGATAACATTTTTAAATATCTTGTACACAAATATACAGACTCTGAATTCACTTCGTTATAAGACGTACAAATGTTTCGTTATTTATTTTGCATATTACACAATGCTTTCCACTGCGTTGTTTGGATTATTTTCTCCTAGTACACTTTACACCAACATATACCGTAAGAGAATATGACGGGACAGTACGTAAATGAGTCGCTTAGGGGCAGGTGTGACGAAATCAAAGTAAAAGTGTATGTTGTTTACTTGATAACAGTAAGTAGAGGAAGATAGTAAGGCAGAGTAGGCAAGATAAATCGCCAAGGAACAGGTTTTACGAAATCTCCCAAAGCATGAAAGAAAACGGCTCCCAAGGTTTGTGTCTGAGCCGAGGTGTAGGGTGGGCGCCAGAGCTGCCCTTTATGCCGACCTTGGCCTTGCAGGTGGGGGGTTGTGTGTGTGTGTGTGTGTGTGTGTGTGTGTGTGTGTGTGTGTGTGTGTGTGTGTGTGTGTGTGTGTGTGTGTGTGTGTGTGTGTGTGTGTGTGTGAGAGAGAGAGAGAGAGGGGGGGGAGGGGAATCATTAACAACCAAATGAGAAAGAGAAAAAGTTGAAGTCAAGGAGAAGGAAACCAGTAAGGAACAAGGAGTGGTAGAGAGAGAGAGAGAGAGAGAGAGAGAGATGTAGTCAAGGAGAAGAGACTGGTAAGGAGCAAGAATTGGTTAAGAGTGTCGGAAAAGGTAAGAGGTAACAAACACTATTCATTTTTATTTATTAGGGATGCTGCTCGTATCTTGTGTTGGGGGGGAGGGGGAGGAGGGAGAGGGGAAGGAGAGGAAGGGGTATGAAAGGGAAGGAAGGGGAGAGGAAGATGAGGGGTAGAAGGAGAGGATGAAGAGGGAAGAGGGGTAGAACAGGATGAAGAGGGAGGATGGAGGCAGAGCACAGGAGAGGAGAAAGGAGGGAGGGGAGCAAGAAAGGGGGGAGAGGCGAAGGAGGGGAAGAGGAAGAGAGGGAGAGATGAAGGAAGGGGGAGGAGGGGTGGACGAGGTGGAGGAGGTAGGCAATATTCAATGAAGCAAGAATCCATAATGACTTGGTGTGAGGAGTGGCCAGTCGTCCAGTTGCTATCCACACTCTCACCACTTTTTAATCTAATTTCTAAACTAATCCACACTCTCACCACTTTCTAATTTAACTTCTAAACTAATCCACACTCTCACCACTTTCTATGCCAATTCCTCAACACTCCTCTACGCAAATCCACACACTCACCACTTTCTTAGCGAATTCTAAACTAATTCTTAAACTCACCCACACTCTCAGCACTTTCTAAACCTAATTTCACCAAGTCAAGGCAAACGTAACTTAGCCAAACCTACTTTAATTTGACCAAACCCACACGAACGTAACCGACAAAGACCTAACTAAACCTAAGTGAGTGTGTGTGTGTGTGTGTGTGTGTGTGTGTGTGTGTGTGTGTGTGTGTGTGTGTGTGTGTGTGTGTGTGTGTGTGTGTGTGAGAGAGAGAGAGAGAGAGAGAGAGAGAGAGAGAGAGAGAATAACCACATTCTGTTCGCCCTAGTCCATCCATCCGTCCATCATCCACTCCTTTATTCCCTCTTTATTACCCCATCTGGAATGTAGGGGCCCGGGGCTAGGCTACTCAGACCCGGGGCTACGGTACTCACATCGGACATATAAGGAAAGAGTGGTCGGTCGCTTCCCCTTGAGTGGCATTGAGTAATAAATCCCAATAAATAAAAACCGCAATGAATAAAAACCCCAATAACGAAAACCGCAAACCATAAAAACCGCAACATATAAAAACCACAACAAATAAAACCTTAATAAAAACCCCAAGTAAATAAAAACCGATAAATAAAAAACCCCAATAAATAAAATAAATAAATAAATGCCCAATACATAAAACCTCAATAAATAAATAAAAAATTAACAAAAACCCAGTAAAAAAAAAAAAAAAAAAAAACAATGAGCCCTCCAGTTTAAATACATCTTGGCCACATCCAGCACGGGAGTCTTAACCCACTTGACCACCAGGAGTGAATAAGAAAAAAAAATACAAAAAGGCTCTCCCCCACCCTCCGAACCCTCTGGCAATAAATCGTTCGGGAAAATATGTTAAAGGATGAAAATACCTGGAGGAAATTTCATGGGAACGGCAGAAAGAAGGGAGAGAGAGAGAGAGAGAGAGAGAGAGAGAGAGAGAGAGAGACAAGTTAATGGGTATGGGTGAGGCAGTTAATGATGGGTGAGGCACAGGAAGGTAAGCAGGGTGAGGCAGGGCGAGCCATAGTAAAGGATGGGAGGGTAAGATTAGGTACGGCAGGGATGAGGCAGGACAGGCGAGGCAGGATACGTGAGGCACGACAAATGAGTGAGGCAGGATAAATGAGGCAGGATAGGTGAGACAAGACCGGTAAGGGAGGCAGGACAAGTGAGGCAGGACATGTAAGTGAGGCAGTACAAGTGGGACTTGAAGAATGAGGCAGCATAGGTAAGGCAGACGGGTGAATAAGGCACGGCAGGTGAGGCACGGCAGGTGAGTGAGGATGGACAGGTGAGGCATGGCAATTTAGTGAGGCAAGTAAAAAAGGCAGGTGACCTAGCAACACTCTCTCAAGGTGAAATTTTACTACCTCTCTCTCTCTCTCTCTCTCTCTCTCTCTCTCTCTCTCTCTCTCTCTCTCTCTCCAAACACACACTTCCTGCCAGCTTTTCCATTGCATTCTGAGGGTAATTTGGAGCATGTTAACCCTTTCTATATCTATCTATTCGGATTAAGTACACATTCTTTTCCTCAATTAAAAGAAATCCTATACTCCCTTTACTTTAACTTGGCTCAGGTTATTTTTCCTCCCCCACTTCACGTACTTCAATGACAAAAAGAATAAATAAATAATTAAATAAATAAATAAATAAAAGGACAAAGAAACAGGTGGAAATAAGCTGCAAAAAGACGAAAATCTGGGCCAACTTAAGGTACAGGAAATCATATTCATAAACAGTGATGAGAAGTGTGTTAGTGTAGTTTGTTAGCTATAAAGAAAAAGATAAAGAAAAGATAAAAACGTAATTATTCCTTATGTGAACAATGGTTTACTAAAATGATAATCACAATGAGTTTAAGATTTGAGGAGGGGTGATTCTGCGACCTCCATCTCGCTTTTACTGTGATGAGAGAAAGTGGCTTCGAGTAATGTATGAGAGAGAGAGAGAGAGAGAGAGAGAGAGAGAGAGAGAATAAAATTTCACCATGAGAGTGTCCTGCTAAGTCACCTACCTTTTTTACCTGCCTCACCTGTCCTAGCTTTAACAATTTTTGCTAAGTCTCACAATTCCCCTAGAACACGACGAGCATTCACATTTGTAGGCAAGTTAACAGGTACAAGGGAAAACAAGGTGTGTCTAAGGGTCTGACCGGTGCTACAAATTCGTTTAAGACAGGGCAGGGGTGGAGATTAAACCGGCAACGTTATATACAACTTGTGAACTTATAAGAAAAAGAAAGAAATGCAAAAAATTAAGGACAACAGAAAGAAAACAGAGAGAAAAGTAAGTAGAAAGAGAAAAAAGGGAAGACACAAAGAACGCCAAACAAGGTAAGTAAACAAGAAAAAAGAAAAAAGAAAGAAAGACGTCAGAAAAAGTAACTACCGACCAAGAACCCACTTTACGTCAATTTTCCTGATGTCGTAAGAGGAGTAACTAATCTGCCAAACGCGCTGAAGAAAGGTGCATCAACAGCTTCATTTATATGCAAACTAACCCACCATCGGCTAAGGAACTGGGAAATGACTCAAGAAAACGAGAAGTCTTAAGTGCGATCTCCCCATTGCCCAGGTGTAAGGTGTGGTTTATTCCTTGCATTAGGGGATTTAACTCCATTGCCTCAGCGATTTATTAGGCATCTCACACACGCCTTACTCTCTCTCTCTCTCTCTCTCTCTCTCTCCCTCTCTCTCACTCACACACACACACACACACACACACACACACACACACACACACACACACACACACACACACACATACACACACACACATACACACACACATACACACACACACATACACACAGAGGCAAGACCGTGACGAGAATGAGAGCCGACATTAAGTAGGGATTAGGCAGCTACTCTTCCTTCCACTTGGACGCCTCTCTCTCTCTCTCTCTCAGCCTTATCTTTTTTCCTCATTCTGTCAATCTTCACTCCTTTTCACAGCCTTATTTGATTCTCTCTCTCTCTCTCTCTCTCTCTCTCTCTCTCTCTCTCTCTCTCTCTCTCTCTCTCTCACGTGATTAATGAAACTGTCAACTTCCTATAATCTGGCTTGTATGTGCATGCGTGCAAGTGCGTGTGGGTATTAATATGTATAAGCGTCTGCAGCAGAATAATCCTTCGTGTGTGTGTGTGTGTGTGTGTGTGTGTGTGTGTGTGTGTGTGTGTGTGTGTGTGTGTGTGTGTGTGTGTGTGTGTGTGTGTGTGTGTGTGTGTGTAACTGTTTTATCCCTTTAATCCGATGTGAATGTGTATACCACTGTTTGTAGTTGTGTGTGTGTGTGTGTGTGTGTGTGTGTGTGTGTGTGTGTGTGTGTGTGTGTGTGTGTGTGTGTGCGCGTCCTTAGCGTGTCACCAGATTGTGTACCCACATGACGCTCATCAACTTCTATTAAGAAATTGAGTTTTTTACCAACGCTTAACTACAGCCCCTCCATTACATCCTGAGAGAGAGAGAGAGAGAGAGAGAGAGAGAGAGAGAGAGAGAGAGAGAGAGAGAGAGAGAGATTGACAGCACATGAAAGAATGGTTGTAAAGTGATATTAAACAGCTCTGACGGCAATAAATTCCTTTCATCCAAGCATCATCCAATTCTTTTGTGCCCCGCCAGGAGCGTAAGGGCCCGAGGCTAGACTACTCATCCATACATGAAAACCAAGTGACCAGTCGGTGTGTCCTGAGCAGCATAATGTGACCAATAAATCATAAGCCCCTTCGGAATTATGGGGCAGATCCGATTTTTTAAAGAGAGAGCCAAATTCAAGATCCGATCATTTCGAGATGCCTGGACACACTGCGTTTGAAAGACTGGAGATCATAGGAAGCAGGAAATACAGACAGAGGGAGACAGTTCCAGAGTTGACCTGTCGCATAAATGAAGGACTGGGAGTAACGGTTAACTCTTGCATTAGAGAGTTGGACAGAAAAGTAATGAGAGTTTGCTGCTAGACGGGTGCTACGCGCCCGTCGTAGAGGTGGAGGAATGCATGCAGAC
The DNA here is from genome assembly GCF_032717465.1 of Coenobita brevimanus. Lineage (NCBI taxonomy): Eukaryota > Metazoa > Arthropoda > Malacostraca > Decapoda > Coenobitidae > Coenobita > Coenobita brevimanus. Next base: position 37,985,088 of record NC_137013.1, read on the forward strand.
AGTTCAGAGGAGCAGTGACCATTGAAGTAGCGATAGAAAAGAGATAAAGATGCAACAGTGCGGCGAAGAGACAGAGGTTGAAGGGAGTCGGTAAGAGGAGGAGAGTTAATGAGACGAAAAGCCTTTGACTCCACCCTATTGAGAAGAGCTGTACGTGGGGAGCCTCCCCACACATGAGAGTTGTACTCAACACAGGGGCGGATAAAACCCCTGTATAGAGTCAACAATTGTGCAGGGGTAAAGAAGGAACGGAGACGGCTAACCACACCTAATGTCTTGGAGGCAGATTTTACAAGAGATGTAATATGATCTTTCCAAGATTGTAGGGCCCTAACCAACTAGGCCACCGGGCATCTAATGGCTTTTTATATGGTATCCACCCAGCGTAGTAAATGGTTTCCTGGGTAATAAGAAGCCATCTGGAGTCAACTGATGATGGTTACTACACAGACAGATTATTCAACAAGTACACCCCACTCCACCTGCACACTGATTCATCCACAAAATCCCTCCTCTGTGTGTGTGTGTGTGTGTGTGTGTGTGTGTGTGTGTGTGTGTGTGTGTGTGTGTGTGTGTGTGTGTGTGTGTGTGTGTGTGTGTGTGTGTGTGTGTGTGATTAAGGCAGTTCCCCCAATCATCCACCCCCCAACCCCCCTCCACCACCACCACCACCACCTCCGGCAACCTTCTCTGTTATATAAGCTGCCTGGTTGACGGGCTGCAGCTGTGGCGGTGGTGTGCAGGAATGTGGTGGTAGTAGTTGTAGTAGTAGAAGTAGTAGAAGAAAAAGAAGAGGAAGAAGAAGATGTGGTAATAGTAGTAGTGGAGATGGTGGTAGTAGTAGTGGTAGTAACAATGGTGTGGTACCCGATGTCGTAGTCGTAACAGTATTAGTAGTGGTAGTGCAGGTAGTGGCAGTTGTAGTAGTTCTGTGTTGCTTTAGTGGTATGTGGTGGTGGTGGTGAATGGTGTGGTGGTGGTGGGTGAATGGTGTGGTGGTGGTGGTGGTGGTGATGTGCAGTACTGATGATGATGGTAGTTGGTAATGGTGGCTATGTGGTGGAGAGAGAGAGAGAGAGAGAGAGAGAGAGAGAGAGAGCATTCAAATGACACATGGAAGCTTATTTTTGGATAACGTGGATATATATAAACTGAGAGGCGCTTGTAGGGATGGTAATGGTTATGGCAGTAGTCATGGTGATGGAGATTTACTACCTCTCTCTCTCTCTCTCGCTCTCTCTCTTACACCCTTTTCCTCATATGACATGCTGTTGTCATGGCGAGAGGTGTGGCGCGTAGAGAGAGAGAGAGAGAGAGAGAGAGAGAGAGAGAGAGAGAGAAAATGATATATTAGGTACTTAACCCTCTCAAGGCCGGGGTTCCTGTACGTGGGATTTCGCTGGGAAGGTGCTTTGCGTACTGTCCTTCGCCTACCAGCTCATAGACCCACCTGTATGGTCAGCTTAGGTTAGGTTTTAGTTAAGGGTTACCCAATTTGATCCAGCCAACCTACTCGAATTTCTTTTATTGTTCTTCTTTTTTCTTTTTCATTCCTTTCTTTCTCTCTGTTCTTCTTTATACTTCTTTTCTGATGCTCTCTCTCACTTTCTCTCTCTCTCTCTCTCTCTCTCTCTCCTTGCTTTCTCTTCTCAGCTTTTCTCCTTCTTCCCGTCTCTTTCGCTCCCTCTCCTTATCGCTCTATTTCCTACTGTCTATCCTTCCTTCTCATTCCATTCTCTTCTTCTCCTTTCTTTTCCTAACAGCCAGAGTCGCTGTCTGTCTGTCTGTGTCTATCATCTATCTATATGTGTGTGTGTCTGTCTGTCTGTCTTACATCCTCATTTTGTCAATCTTCACCTCCTTTCACTTCCATATATGACTCTCTCTCTCTCTCTCTCCCTCCCTCCCTCTCTCTCTCTCTCTCTCTCTCTCTCTCTCTCTCTCCCTCCCTCTCTCTCTCTCTCTCTCTCTCTCTCTCTCTCTCTCTCTAGTTAAGTGTCTGGTCATCAGCATAATCACAGTCTATCTGCATATCTACCACTCAATATTATGCCTTTATCACTCCATCTACCTTTCTATCAATCTTCCTGTAAGTTTATCTCTTGGTATATCTATCCACTTATCTATTTATCTATCTATCTATCTACCTTTCTCCTATATACTTATCTGCCTATCTATCTACTTAACTATCTATTTGTCTACCTACCTATCTATCGATCTATATCAATCTATCTACTTATATCTATCTATCCTTCTGTCTATCCATCCCTTTCTTTCTCTTTCTACTTATTTGCCTATCCTCTGCTTAACTACCCACCTACCTCTATGCATGTATGTACCGTATCTATCTATCTATCTATCTATCAATCTATCTATCTAGCCCCACAAACACAAGTTCACTCTTCTATATGCCCCCACCAGACGATTTTATCCAGCTTACAGAAATCCGCCGAACGAAGTCAAAACCCCCCTCCATCAATCCCCCCCCACGTAGGAATAATATTTTTTTTGGGGGGGTTCTTCCTACCACTAGACGATTTTATTCAGCTGAGGACTCGTAGTGAAGGGGTTAGTTTTTTCTTGTTTTTTCCTTCGTTTTTTTTGTCTGTTTCTTTTTACATTAGCTTTTTCAGTATGGAGACTCATTTTGCGTGTGTGTGTGTGTGTGTGTGTGTGTGTAACTGTTCTATCTTTCTCCCATACGCTTAAAAAAAACTGTCATGCTGTGGAAAGAATAAACGAGAGAGAGAGAGAGACAGACAGACAGACAGAGAGAGAGAGAGAGAGAGAGAGACAGAGAGAGACAGACAGACAGAGAGAGAACCATCGTACTGAAAGGGCAAACATGTCCACTTCAGGAAAAGACGAGCAAACGCAGACGACCAGCACTCACCTCTTCCCCTCCTCCTCCTCCTCCTCCTTCTCCTCCTCCTCCTCCACACTGAAGAGGTCCCTGGTGCGTTGGGCAGAACTTTGAATTGAACTTAGTAAATATTAACTCTATGCTTTACTTACCCTAGTGTACTCCGGGGACGTAAATCTCAGCCATCTTTATTTCTAACAGTCCTCTTATCCATTCCCTCTTCTAGCGATGATTTATTTTTACAGGAAGAAAGCAGAAACGGGAAAATTTCTGTACTCTCGTTTCCTTGCCGTACCTGCAAATAAAAAAATAAATAAATAAAATACATAAATAAAAGAACAAATAAACAAATAAAAAAATAAACTTAGTTACGACATGGAATTAACTGTGCATTTGTTTGTCATGCACAGTGCTGTAAAATTCTACGGCATTAACACACCATATATACGATTAGCATTGATGAAGACTACTGATGATGATGATTGTTATGGTGATGGTGAAGGTCTCGGAGATGATGATGATAATGATGATGACCCTCCACTCCAAAACAGGATTTAAAGGTCACAGAACCTTTCATCTCTTCAGCCAATCCTCTGCGTTACAAATTGCCTCATTGACCTTAAGACTATGTTGATGCAAATATATATATATATATATATATATATATATATATTAGTGAGAGAGAGAGAGAGAGAGAGAGAGAGAGAGAGAGAGAGAGAGTATATACGGTATATACGAAGTATAAATATCTGTGACGAAAATAACCAAAAATAAGAGTGGTCAACTGATTCATTTTTAGGACAGATGGGACGCTTACTATCATTAGTGATTTATTCGTATCCATGGAAGGCTCCGCTGATAACAAAAACATGCTAATAACGAACAGAACCAGAAAAAACATATAGGAACTATTCCCTTTTTGCTCTAACCTGGCCTAAAATTGCTACCTATCTACATATATACTGAGGTGTAACACGGGATTAACACTAGACTATCATGGTCGCAATGAAGATGTTCTGTGGAGAGGATGTACAACCATAGCACTTCTGTAGTCTGCCATTAGTGGTCGTGCTGCTGCTGTTATTGTTACTGCTGTTGTTGTTGTTGTTGTTGTATCCCCAAGTTCATCTGAAACGTGAACCCAGTGAACTGCAGGCTGAAGCTGCCTTTCTCCTGCAGCTCACAATTCTCCTTTCGGGAGATAGACAAGTACATGAGGAACGTCTGTATAACCAGGCAGTTCCACCACCCAATAATATCGCTGTCATCACGTGAAGGCGCCCCATTCGAGCATTAGGAAAAAATAACGCAACTAAACGAAAAATAACCCTTCAGAAAGCAGAGGTCCACTTAACCCCCTGGCTCTTATCTCGTCAGACGATTTTTTCTCAACTGAGGGAAACCCGTGCCCAAGAAGAAAAAAAAAAAAGGAAAATGTCATAACTTATCCTATTTCCCGACCGTCCTTCAGTCTACCGAGAAAGAGAAGGAACGTGACCCACATTACGAGGCGTCCGGCAGTCACCGCACGTCATCTTCTGAGAACTATTAATATTCTCTCTCCCTCTCTCTCTCTCTCTGTTATTAATTTTTTATCTCATTCGCTTAAAATTTGTCTCTTCCTTTCTCTCTCTCTCTCTCTCTCTCAGTTATTAATTTTGTATCTCATTCGCTTAAAATCTCTCTCTCTCTCTCTCTCTCTCTCTCTCTCTCTCTCTCTCTCTCAGTTATTAATTTTGTATCTCATTCGCTTAAAATCTCTCTCTCTCTCTCTCTCTCTCTCTCTCTCTCAGTTATTAATTTTGTATCTCATTCGCTTAAAATCTCTCTCTCTCTCTCTCTCTCTCTCTCTCTCTCTCAGGAAATGCTTTGTTGACCTAATGTGTTTGCCTGCGCAGACCCCGGGAAGGAGGGGGTGGGGATGGGGGGGAGGGAAGGGATGGGGGTAGGGGTGTGGGTGCAGGAAGATGGGGGTAAGGTGAGGGGTGGCGAGGGTGGGGGTGGGGGAGGAAGGGAGAATATAGGATGGGGTTAGGGTGGGGTGGGGGTGAAGGAGGAAGAAGTGGAGGGTGAGGATGAAGAGAGAGAGAGAGAGAGAGAGAGAGAGAGAGAGAGAAAGAGAGAGAGAGAGAGATGGGGTGGGGGTGAAGAAGGGGAAGGGAGGGAAATGAGGGTCTGAATATGAGGGAGGGGGAGAGAGATGGGGGTGAGGGTGAAGGAGGGGAGGGAGGGGGAGGGGGGAGGGGGTGTTAATGCAGGAGGAAAAGTTGTGCAAGACTAGCCATCGCTTCTCCTTAAGTTTACCTTGTATGAGAAAGAGTGGGTGAAAGTACAATCGCAGCCAAAAGTTCGTCTCACATTTTCCTGCCGGTGTGGCGATATGGAGGGTGTGAAATATTTTGATCTGTTAGAGAGAGAGAGAGAGAGAGAGAGAGAGAGAGAGAGAGAGAGAGAGAGAGAGAGAGAGAACATCCTATCATGAGTAAATTAGTGTTCCTTTAACCCCTTTAATTCCACACGGCCTGAAGTATTTTATTCCAACTACCTCCACACGATTTTATTCAGCTAGGGTAGACTTTAAAAAAAAAAAAAAAAAGGCCACAGAATCGCCCACTTTTGCTTTATATTCACGCAAACATTACACGACTTTTCCATGCCCACCTGAGGCCTAAGGAAACCAAAATACCAAAAACTTATCAAACATCGTTCTGACCGATTAAAAAAAAAAAATCCCATTATATTCCAGCTGACGATGGACGATTTTATTCAGCTCATGGAAACCGCAGCCACGGGGTCAAAGGCTCGAGTATCGTGGCCCCATTTTAGGCCTGGTTCTTGCTATCTTCAGACGATTCTTTCTGCCTTTTTTAGCAAGTTTCCGCTAAATCCTTCCCTATAGTCATTTTACTCGAACTTGGCCTAAAAACTGCCGTCATGCCATTTTTATTCCTGAACTGTAACAAGAGATTAGCACGAGAATATGATGCTAGTCACGAAGAAGCGCAGTGTCGGGAGAACGCAAAACCGTAGCACTGCCTCTTCTGCCACCGCCCCACGTGACACAAGCAGCCAAAGAACGAATATCTGGGCCAAGTTAATGTGAAAGAACTATAGAACTGTCTTTTACATTTCATTCCTGCTCCTGTGAGACGGTTTTATTCACGTAGATAGACAGATGGATAGAATGATAAAAATAGATGGTTGGACAGGGAGACAGACAGACAGACAGACTGGCAGACAAGGCAAGCGAAAGGCTCAGTGAAAACATGAAATACAAAGACATTATTCTCTCTCTCTCTCTCTCTCTCTCTATCTCTCTATCTATCTATCTTTTTCTCCCCCTCTCTCTCTCTCTCTCTCTCTCTCTGGGAAACTCTAATCAACTGCGTATACGAATAAGGAACGAAGTGAAACTGTGAGTCGGGTCACGTTGAGAAAGTCTGCATTTTTTTTTTTTACATGGGTGATACCTGTCGTGTTCATAGACAGACAGATAGATAGATTGATAGATAGATAGATAGATCAATGAGAGATGGACTGGTAAGGTAAGTGGTAGATAGAGGTAGACTGATAGATAGATACACAGTGATACATACAGTACATAGAGGCACACAAAAACAAACACTCTTTCCTCCCTTTTGCATCCATGAATGTATGTATATATGCCTCTCTCTCTCTCTCTCTCTCTCTCTCTCTCTCTCTCTCTCTTCCCCGTTTCTCACGCGATAATTATCAGTGGTGTCGGTATCACTCATTTCACTCTCCCCAGCAGAGCAGATACCATCGCTGAGCTTAAAACACACACACACACACACACACACACACACACACACACACACACACACACACACACACACATACACACACACATTTTTCCTCTCTCTCTCTCTCTCTCTCTCTCAGTGTAAATATAATGACCTGGCAATACCAAAGCCAGAATTTAAAAACGTCATCGTAGTGAAGGGGTTAAGGGCCGTCAAAAGAATGGCAAATGAAAGTAGAAATTTAGGAATGAATTATTGTCGTTGCTGCTCGATCCCTGTCTATGTAGCTGAGCAGACCCATCGACCACAGGGTAACTAGTATCTTGTGCGCCCGTTCTACAGTTACAATAAGCTATAAACACAATGGGATCCGGCGTCTTTAATTGTGACAGTATCAACACTCTCAGGCAAATATACCCTCCCTCACATTTCACCGCTTCTGGGATACAGTGCTAGAGTTGTTCCTGCCGTGAGGGGGGGATGATAGGTCAGTGAGTGTGGGTGGTGGGTCATGTGAGGAGACGCTTTATTTGGACAGTAAAGAGCCGTGATTTACAACAGGGGCTCCTGCGTCTCACCTCTCGCTACCTACGTCTTGTGCTCTACCTTACCCCTGGTGCTCCAGTGCGGTCAGGCTCTCTGTTAACTTACTTTTGTTTTTTTCTTGGAGGGGACAATCTTGAGGGGTATTGGTCTTTGGTTCCTTCTTCCTTGCATAAACACACACACACACACACACACACACACACACACACACACACACACACACACACACAGACGTAGACGATTAGGGTTTGCCTCCGAGAAATGGTTGAGGTTTACTGCTCACATAACGTAACAAAGAGGCTAACGGCTGATCACTCTTGACTAGTATCCCTTGATTGAGTAGCCTAGCCCAGGACCCCTACTCTCCTGGTGGGAAAATATGGGATTGGAATGATTAATAACGAGAAATAACCCAGCAGTCTTTAGATATTCGGAACACACTTTCCTTAGCGATTTATTTTGCACATCACACCTTAGCATCCTATTTTAAGTTACTGATTACAACTGCAGTATAATGGGAAGGTTAAAGAGTAATAAGTAAAATTAAATAAATAAATAATAAGTAAAACAAATAATAAAATGTAATAAGTAAAAATAAATAAATAATAAGCCATAAGTGAAAATAAATATATAACAAAAAATAAGTAAAAATAAATAAAAAATAAATAATAATAAGTAAAAATAAATACATTAATAAGTAATAAGTAAATATAAATAAATAATAATAAGTAAAAATAAGTACAAATAAATAAGTAATAAGAAAAAAATAATAAATAAAATAAATCGCAAATAAAGAGGTGCCACGAAGTCTGCTGTGCCACTTAGAATAGGGATCAAGGAGACGCGGCTTTCACTTGGCATTTTAGGGGCTCCCTTTGACACTCTCCTACTTTCTCGGCAGCACTTATCTCCTGTTCACACACACACACACACACACACACACACACACACACACACAGCAGCACTTATTTCCTGTTCTTACACACACACACACACACACACACACACACACACACACACACACACACACACACACACACACACACACACACACAGCATCACTTTTTTCCTGTTCTTTCTTTACACACACACACACACACACACACACACACACACACACACACACACTGAAAGAGAGAGAGAGGGAGAGAGAGAGAGAGAGAGAGAGAGAGAGAGAGAGTTCAGCTTAACCCACTGTCTCAGGCGCCACGAGTATAAAGGTAAAAACATTATCAGATTAACTCAATAAGAGTAAATTTGCACTCGTTTTTCATTTATTTTCTTCCATGCAAAATAATTCCTGTCCAATTTACCATTTATTCAGGACTATACTCATTTCACGCTAACTT